>NC_138579.1:2825761-3259761 GCF_964289735.1 Phaethon aethereus
GTTCTGCTTGAGCCAAAAGTTCTGTCAGCTAAGGGCTTGACTTTTTACATGTACAGTCTTAAAAAAATGAACAACTCCATAATTTCTCTACAACTTATTTCATCTCATCTATATTTCACTTGGAATAATTTAATCTACAAATGCAATCACCATTTTGGACTCTTTGAGAAATACCCTGGAAAACTGCATCATCTTAAGGATCATGTATAGGAAGAAGTGCTCTTTTTCTATTTGTTCAGCTTTAGAATGTTTAGTCTCAGAGAGGACCTCTCAGAGGACCCCTTTGTTGCACCTTATTGTTCGCTGTCAGACGCTCTCGCTTGGCAAATCATCATTTGCTAGGGATATCTATCATCTTGACTAAATGAAATGAGCCATTTCAATTTTTCAGACATCAGAGATGGACGCAGAAGGAATTGTGTGTTCATGTGCGTGCCTTGGGTTTAAGAAACTTAGGAAAATCCCTAAAACAGTAAAATTAATGTAAGAAGAATTGGAGAGTGAAATGAATCTTTATAATGGAAGTTATATGCCAACCTCCCTGGGAAGCCAACAGAATTGAAATTCAGAAAACAGGAGATTTAGTATCAACCCAGAAGGTCCAGAAGGTGAGCAGCACCCCTATGCCAGTGTCCCACAGGGATCACACAGTTAAAGCACGGCACTTCAGAAAGTGCCTTAGTTTCTATCACAGCCGTCAGATTTCCACTCACTTGCCCAAAACACCTGTCTACAGGCAACCCTGGCTAAAGATCCATGCCTGCGGTGCTGGCTCCCTGGTGAGATGCCTGGACTGCTTGGCTCTGTGCCCCATCAGCCTGGTGGAGGAAGGGCGAAGGACCAGCTCACTTCTGCACAGGTCGCACACTTTGTAGGAAGCTTTGGCATGGCCATGCACGGGGTGCAATTGCCTCCTCCACTGTGCCAGCTGGCCAGCAGGGCAGAGGATGGACTTGGGTTTTTCCCTTGTCCTCTCTTTTCCAGTCATGATGTGCTCCTGAAAAGAAAGGCTGCACTGTGTGCTCAATCAGTAGAGAAAGAAGCGAAAACCCCTCCAGCCATTAAAAAAGGTTTCATCAGAGGCTACGACCAACTAGAAGACACCAATCTATGGGAAACTGGCTTTCATTCATGCTACGTATTACATGGATCTGTTTAACTTTCCCATTTAACATATCGCCACTGTGCGTTGTGCACCTGCTTGCCTTCAACTGCCACACTTTCGTGATAGCCATGTACCTGATAACGCAACCTTGGCTGGTCTCTCCTTTCATGGATTTTCAAACCCTAAACAGCAATCATTCAGAACGGGCTGGTACGTGCGACAATCGCTCAACGCAAACTAACGAGAAACCTTTTTTGAGGTGTTGGTAGGATTCTGATTTTGCTGAATAATGTCAGGAGCTTTGATCTCTTGCATTAATGCGCAGCTTGACAATATCTCGTCAGCACCACCACTGGCACTGAAGACTACTTGTGAGCTGCATGCTCCTTCACTTATGGCTGCTGTGTGCTGTGCCATAGTCTGTACTCCTTGGGACACAGAGGACTACAGCGGTCTTTGCTTCAGGAGTAAACTGGCCCAGCCTTGGATCAGAGACCACAACCTTGATTACACTCCCCTTCACAGTGTCTTGGAAAGGGGTGTGAGAACCTGATCGGTTTGTCCCAGCCTGCAGCTCTCCCAGTACAACAAAATACAGGCTTAGATTTGATTTCTTCCTTTGTCTGCACTGTGTCATAGATCTGAACCTTACACAGATCAGGAACAAACCCAGGGCCTGCGTTGCATGAGGAAGGACCAATAGCTAGCGTTACCCAAAGCCCCACCAGCTAGGCATGCACGCTGGGTGAGCTTTCACCCATGGGTGAGGGCTGGAAGCAGCACCAGTACCACTGGAGCAGCACTGGCTGCCCCCGTGTCGGAGGGCTGCTGTGGGGCTGTGGGAGATGGAAGATACAAGGAGAGAGAAGGCAACGTGCAATTAGGGTGGCGTTTAATGATGGGGCAGCAGGGATCTTTCCTGAAGTAGCACAGAGCGCCAGGTTTGCTCCCTTACTGCAGCCCCTGGAGCCCAGCAGCGATTCCCTCTGTGCAGTGCAGCGTGCGGAGCAGAGGCACCTCTTCGAAACACGCTGCAAAAAAATGTCGTTGACCCCACATAATGGACACTGCTGCATATTCCCGAGTGCCATCTGCTGGTACCTCATCTACTTCTTTTGTATGCAACTGTAGTCCAACGTGGATGTTACTCAGCGATCTGACAGCTGTAGCTTATCTTGAGGCTTGCAGTTTCTTTCTCCATAGCCTCAGGCATGACCTAATGTATCGCTTAACGCTAGACGGCATCTTCATTTCATCACATTTTGCGATTTCAAAATTTGGTTGTGTTCAGCATTGGATAGAAATGTGCACAAGGTGTCAGATTCTGCTTCTGTTCCCTTTGTCTCATCCATACACTCACAGCTAAGGAGGAAATCTCCAAGTCACCCAGTAGTAATTGTTCTCCTCTCTTTCCACTCCTGCTCCCCTGAAATTAAGGTGACAACTCAAGTTGCACCTGGCTTAGCAATGCACTTAATAATATGCTTTAACTTTTGGTCATCCCTGAAGTGGTCAGACTGTTGGACTAGATGATCGTTGTAGGTCCTTTCCAACTGAAACAAAAAAAGCACTTCAGTTGACTTCGTAAGACAGAGTTACAGCCACTAGATGGATATGAAGTTAGGACTTCCCGTCAAAAATCTCACAGAAATCTGTAAGTCTCCATGAAACACCCTGGCTTCAACAAATCATAGTCAGATGAAAACACTCCTGAAATCTCCTGCATTAGCCTTTGTGAGCGAGGACATCAGACTGACACAATTTTTTCTTCTTAATAGCTGGAGATCACTACTCCTATACCTCAGCTGGCAGCAGCTGGAGCTGGGGTGGCCACCCTTATCCAGAGCAGCCCTTAGTACAGGGGTCCCGTGCCCTGCCACCCCCTGCATCGCCGCAAGCTGAGCAGTGCAGGTGACATCCGGCCCAGCAGACACCCCCGGGGAGCTCCCCCAAAAGCGATACTTGGGGACCAATGGCTGATTCTGCTGGAGGAGCTCCAAGGCCAGAGTGTGGAGCAGTGAAGGCAGTAAAGAGCAGCGGTGAGAGGAGGAAGGCAATGTCAAAGTGACCAAACTTTTTCTACCAAAGCCTTTTGCCATGATCACTAAGTCCATGGCCAAGGTCCCACTGACTTCAGAGACAGCAGGGACAGGCTCTGGGCTTTGCATCACCCTCATTGCCTCTGAAAGTGTACGTGCCCGGAGCAGTCACCCGTGTTACCAACCTCACATCTCCTGGCACCAGGCCTGGGCACACGATGGCCAGCAGCCCGTAGGAAACCTAAGAGATTTCACGTGAGCAACCACCATTGAGTATAAGCAGGGGGAAACCATAGCACACATTTTCAAGGTGCTGTTTAAGCTGTGGGACGTGTACAAGAGTGGGGAGGTGTGAAATGGCAGCACCGGGCAGTAGCCAGACACATGAAATGAGCAGGTCAGCTACTGAGATAGAGACATGTTTTATGGTGGTTGAAAGAGGGTGGAAAAAAGCTTTAAGGAAGCTATAAAGTATTTAATTACTTCAGATTCTCATTTGAGTCAGTGAAGAGTTACATTTTCAAGTCCATCAGCCCACGTTTCCATTAATAAAATAATTCAAGAAGTCATTTGAGAGAAAACGCCAGCGCAAAACCAAAACCAAAGAAGGGCTCAGCAGTGACCCAATAATTAATTTCTTTCCTCCCACTTACCCTTAAATAAACTCTGGCTAAAAATTAACATGCATCTGGCTCATGCCTTAGCATTGTGAACAAGCGCTGCAGCAGATAAATGAATATGCTGCTCAGAAGCACCTTTAGAAAATGTCACCCTTCAGATGCCCACACAAATACCAGAAGCTACTGAGCAGTTATTTTACCCTAAATGTGTAGGACCCAGTGACTAACTGACTACTTCTTTTTCTGGAAATGAACGCCATTTGCAGTCACTGAAATTTAAAAAAAAAATTAAAAAATGGATGGCTTATTATTCATGAAATGCTCTTTTTTGCATGGCTGAGTCTTATACTATTGCAAGGGAGGTAACCAACCAACAGATGATATCTAAAAGGCTGAACTGCCGTATGCATTGAAGTGACAGGTGAGGGACTACTTAGAAAATGGGCAGGTTTGTCCTCATGGGGACAGAACTGCAGTTCTGGGCACCTCAACTCAGTGATATTGAGAAACTGGGATGCAGCCATTGTGGGGGCTACCAAAACCAGCAGGATGCTACGACTCGTAATCTTGAAGGACAAGCTGAGGAAACTTAGCACATTAAAAGCCTTTTCATTACAAGTGTGGTGTAGGCCCTGAACAAGTGATAGTCTCACTTCAGGCAGGATGGGCCATCAGAGAACTTCGCCAACCAATACTTCTATGAGTCAATGAAAATATGTGCTTACCGATGGTATAAGGAGCCTTAGCTCCACTGTCCAAGACTTCAGAGTCAACAGTACCAGAAGCTGCCGCTGTTGTAAAGCAGATTAAATTATTAGACACAAAGATACTGAAGAAACCAAGAGTCAAAAGTGGATCCCAGAATAGTCAGCATGGACATCTTGCATCTACTGCTTCCCTGTGCTGTGCCTGAGGCCATGTCTAGACTTCCAGGAAGGTACCTTCCTGACTCTGGGAGCTGAAAAACATATACTAAGGCTCCATTTTGAGGAGTTTTGAAATTTTAATGTCTTTTTTTCTTTTGTTTTCTTAAGATTCTGTGTTTTTTAAGGAGTTACATCATTCAGCTGGCAGCCAAGTTGGAAAAAATGAGTACGGTCACATTATTGCTCGTCAGATATGACTGCTGATTAAATTCTTAGGGAAGTTTACGTGCTGCTGTTGCCTGATGACCACAGTTTTGGAAGAGCTCAGGTGGCCATTCAAGGGCTCTACTCTTGGAGGAATTTACACCGAACCTGGAAATACAATGCACTAGAGAGAGTATTGGTTGAGTCACTGGGAGCTGCTGTTTGCAAAACCAGTAACTCTACCATCACAGGTCTTCACTGTCATGGGCAGCAAGGACTTTTTCCTGGTATTTTTGAATAAACAAGACACTTGGTTTCATCAGTGGTCCGGGTCATTTCGCTACAGCAGTTTCTGAGTGGCAAGGGAGGAAACCTGGGGAAGGATAATGCCTGCTTTCAGCACTGTTGCCATTAGAATTGACATTCCAAGTGTCAGAAAAGTCAGTTTCTGATGAGTTGAGACATACGGTAATTAATTTCAAGTACAATTTTGTATTATAATGAAAATTCATGGTAGAGAGGCTAGTAACAGAATATTTTAATTACAATAGTCTGCCAAACTGCAGCAAAAGAGTTACTTTTCCCTGACAATTATCCAGTTGTACACACTTCACAAATGCTGCGAGCTTTTAAATTTTATCAGTGTCATCTAGGGTCTCTCTCTCCTCTTTTTTCTTTTTTTAAGACTGCTTTTAAGCAGGTTCTGTGTGGTTGAGGTAAAGGAAAAATCATTCTAATTATAAATGTATTTACTTTTGAATTGTCTTTTAAACTGCAAATTTCCAAGTCATCATATCTATATAAAAAAATTTAAATGCTGCAGTAAAGTTTATAGTAGTTGCACTACTGATGCCTTCATTTTCAGGTCACGTTTTTACCTCAGCTCATCTTGCCAGTGAAAGGATCATTTAAAACTGAGTGGAAGATTATATTATTCAGGAGCAAGCATCACAAGTTTTGTTTAATGTTGGTTATTTCATTTGCTGAATGCATCATTACAAGTATAATTTTTTTTAAAAATGCTTTTTGACCTCCTGTATAATACTTGAAGTTTTCAACTTTAGCCTGAAGTTTCAAGAAAAGTAGATTAATATTTTGCACGTTTCAAAATACTGAATACATAAAAAGATTACCTTTACTTTGTTTTAGTAAAGGAAGGAAATTGTTTACTCCTTTTGTTGAAATCCTTTCTCATTTTTAGATCAGCTATGTATGTGCTGAGTTTTCATTTTTAATTTAAACTTCCAAGAAAAATGAAAAGAGAAATATTTATGCAAAATGTCCACTTTCATCCAAATTAACGGCAATAACACTACAAGATTTGAATGAGAAAAATAGAAGGGTGGATATTTTGTATCACAATATTCAGGTCTGTAACTTTTAGTGCATTTCAAAAGGTTCTTTATCCTGAAGGAAAAAAAACTACAGAAATTTTTTACTCTGGCTTTATTTATTTTTTTCCCAGGCCTTTGTTGTGTGTTATGCTGAAAAAGTTTAATGACTCAAAGACCAGAAAAAATGTTTTTATACAATCTATTCTATTTTTGCCAGAGATAATATACCTGTAGTAGCTGGCTAGCTGAAATGCTGCATATACCATAGCTTGGTTCTGCTTGGTAAAATTTCTCAGATGCTAATACTGAGAGCTCTAAATTTCCTTTTGTCAGGTATAAGGATAAATAGAGGATTCTGTAATTATGTCTTCATATGTGATTTGTACCAGTTGTAGAAAATGGCTGACAAGATTATTTTCAGTCAAAATTATTTATGCTGCAGGGGCAAAGCCAAATTATACCTATGAAATTCCTGATCATTGCCTAATTTTTAACGTAATTATGTGTTTGCTTGCTTAGTAACATATAGCTGGCCATATATCTGACTGCTACCAGTCTACAAAAAGGTGAAAGACAAAGCTTTAACTGGGGGAAATTAGAGTGAAATCCAATCACTGCAACTCAGTGTTCTAGTTAAAATGAAGGATGGCCACAATGCTCCAAAAATCATAGTCAAGAACATGAAAGCTACTAAGTCACTTAGGTGTTCTTGGAAAACTGGAAGCTGAACTAATCCCAGAACAGATTCAGGCTATAGAAACGCCAAGTAGGAGCAATGTCAGAAGTAGCAGGTTGGCTGTAGAGATACTAAGGCTGGTGTTTTGAAGTATCTATATCTGAAAGATGAGAATTTTAAAGTGATGCCTTGTTGGTAGGAAAAAGTAATGGGTTTTATTAGATTATCTGATGGTCTCAAGTCTGAGGAAGACCAATGTGAGAAGTAGGGATGTGTTGGAAGCACAAATTGCTCTTCAATGCTTCTTCATTGCTTGGAAAGGGAAATGCCATTCTGTTGCACCAGGGTCTTGGTTTCTAAGTCATTCAGGACCTGCCTACCCTATAGTTACAGAAATAACATTTCCTTTCCAGGGTAGATCAAGCTATCTCAAATATCAAATAGTACCTGGACAAGCTGCTTTGAAATTGCTCTTTAATTGCTACACTGCTGTGTAGATCTAGCCTTAGACACATTTAAAAGTTTGTTGTTTATTTTTACACTCTTAACTACTGGACCTGTCAAATTTCAGATTTCCCAGGTTACATTTTCCATCTGCACTTTGCAAAGAGTTACTCTATGGGAAATTGCATCATCTTAGTGAATGCTTAAATATAACACTTTATTCAGTTAATAATCTTTGCAAAATAAAGAAGTTGTGTATGTGCATAATGTTCTTATATTAGTTAGAAGACTAAACAATTCTCTCAGATGTCTGGAAAAGATACCAACGTTCACTCCTTGTCTTGAATTATTAGTGTGATAAAGAGATTTGCATTTCCACGAGTCCTTCAATGACTTCTTTCTGAAGAAAAAACCCAAAACCACACCCACCACAGACTCACATAGAGCATGTCAGCACTGAATAGGTTCAATAAGGATTTTGTTGTGGGCAAACAAGGCCGCTTTGTTGGCATCACTTTGTAATAAGATCTTGTAGATTTAGGAGAGTAAGTCAGTCTATCACTGATAGGTTTAAACAAAATGAAAGCCTGCGATAAAAAGCTGAGGGAGAGTTCATGCTGCAGATTCTCACTAGCACTAGGCACTCCGAAAAATGTTATATATTTCCTTTTTCTCTGACAACTGAAAGTCAGGACTTTCACTATGGATGCTGCTAGGAAACAGAAAAGAAGTAGAAAAGTCCCCTGAAATGCTTTATGAAGAGTCAAAGAGGAGTATCTAAAAGAAAAGCAACCATCAAAGAGTGCTTCAGGTACTTCTGAAGGCTAATAAAGGTTTCTTGCAAAACAACTACCATTTTGAACTTTAAGTGTGCTGCTTCATGGAAAAATTATTTGGGAGGCTGCCCAGGGGTGTCACAGGGCATCATAAATTCAAGACCTATAGGCGCTGGCCAAGGGAGTGAAGGAAGCACGTATCTTCACCAGATGAAGGGAAATGTATGATCAGAGAGCATGCTAACCAGCACCCTTGGAAAACACTGAAGGGACAGACTCAAATCATTTCAAGGACTAGAAATAGTTCATTCTCAAAACGTGGGAGAGAAGGAATCACCCAAATGAGGAGCACTATAAGACTGACTGTCGTCACAACTGAAGTGCTGTCCCTGGTAGAGATCCTGCCAGTTGCAGCTGGTATTTCCCAATGAACCTGTGGGTATTTCCCAACGAATTTGTGATTGGAAGATAGAATGAGCCAGGGATCATTTCCCATCACAGCCTGCAGCCATCATGTCTTGGGCGTTAAGGTGGTTAATGTGGTTAAGATACATCCCTTTCTGGGGATGACACCGCTCTGGTGTCAGAGCCTGGGAATGCTCCTGGGCACATTTAATGTTGCCATGAAAGTCAGGCATAAAGCTAAATAACCCTGGAGTCTGGTTTGGTTTATAGCCATGATTCATATGTAAAACAATATTATGCAAAAATATTCATTTACTTGCTGTATTTGACGTTGGCAGCTTTATCTGCACAAAAACGGAGAGAGGGAGAGATCCGCAGGACCATCAGAAGGAGCAGTGCAGGTCACCATTCCCTAACACCCTTTTCATTGTTCAAGCAGAATGAAGTAGTAATGTCTATGATATTGGCTTATGGAAGCTGTTTCTGTGCACAGCTAAGACACCATAATCTAATCAATCATGATGCTATTAGTAGGAAAATAAACTTCAGTCCTAAAGAAAAAAAAAAAGCCTTAGTTTTCTCAGAACAATCTAGATAAAATGCAAGAAAATCAAATAGTATCTGAATTATCACTAGATATTATTCTGACAATAGCTTCCTTTCTTTTCTAGCCCACCTTGGCCAATATTTTTGTGTCTCTCCAAAGCATCTCAGATTACCCTATGGCTGGCACCACACAATGGAGAATTCTCCAAGCTGAAGCTGAAGGAGTCCATTCTGCAAGTGCATTGTTTGACCTTGCTATAGCAAGGACTAGCAGAGGGTGGTGGAGTTACTCTCCCAAGACATGAGTACTCACAGATCTTCCTAAGCATACCTGAATTAACCCTAAAATAGCTTCTGGTAATATTCACAGAAGACTTGTGGTCTTCCATTTGCCTTTGTGTGGGGTATATATACTTTAATCCATATAATTTACACGCACGTATTTGACAAAACATACACAAGTTACACTCTTCCATATGTGCTCCAGCTGAATATATGTTTGGGTCTGCATATGTGTTTGCTTCAGTGATGAGCAAAGTATGGGATTTAAGATGTACACAACTGGAAAAAATGTTTTGCCTAAATTTCTTTAAAACATTTTGGATGACAGTAATGGTAGACTTACCCGGAGCAAATCAATGTTACACAACTTGTTCACCTCCATGTGGCTTGCATCCTATAAAAACCTCTGCAAGAACATATTCCTGAAAGGTGGGAGGTCGCAACTAATTCATAGGAAAGAAACGGTTGATCCATAAGGTTCAAACAGAAGAATGGGGAAAAAAATCACCAAAGGATAATTTTAAAGAAAATGCTGATTTGGCAGTAATGTGGCCTTTAGCACTCCTGTATTTTTGTTAGTCTGCAGAACATTACCAGAAAGAATTCCTTTTTCCTTTGGCACAGGGACTTACAACCTGATGCTGCACTACATGTCAAGTATTTCTCGTGTCTCTGATAGAATGCTTTCAATGTCTTGAGTACATTTAGCGAGTGGTGGCTTGAATAAAAAATCTGTTTGCAGAGAACATTCAGTTGGATATTCAATATTTAATAATGACGTTAAAGTTAGCCTCTGGTTTTAAGGTGCCTTAATGTTTTGGGTACCTAACCTCTACATTTTCATCCTGTAAACGGTGTGCAGGAAGGGTTGAGTAAAAGCTTCATTTCACTGCCTGACTGTTCTGATATTTCATAATCCATTCTCACTGTTGCTACCATGCAGGCAAACCTCTGAAAATCCTCAGGCAAGACATTGTGAATGGTGATTTCCTTCTCCTCTACAAGCTATTTACTGAAGTCACATTAGCAGATGCCCATTGAGCTCTGGCTGGTTGACATTATCAATAAAAATGCATAAGTGTAGAAAAGATCTTTCTTTCTGTGAGTGCCACATCTTCTAGGTAAAAAAAATAATCTAAGAGATGTTCACTGAACCTGAAAAAATTATTTTCCATGTTACCCCCAACTTCTGCCTGTCAGCCTTTCAGATATCCTCTCATGATCATTTTCTTCTCCACCTCCACAGCTCCTTCTCCTCTTCTCAACTCCCTGCCTGCTTTTTCCTTCGCCGTCCCACCACCCACCCACCTGACGTGCTGAAAGGGTAACCTCCTTCTCGTGTCACCTCATCCCCGATCTTTTTTTAGAGCTGCTGAAGAAGGAGTAGAGAAACACCAATTAGGCCCACAAATTCTTGCAGGAGTATCATTAAGTGTGGAAAGAAGCTTCTAATTAAACGTATGTATGTAATTTCTCTCCTGTTGTAACACTTCATCAGAACTTTCCCATCTTAAAATAAACTAGCTGGGGACTAACGGTGAGAGGTAGAGATTCAGCTGAAATTTGCCTCATTTTGTTTTCAGGGTTGCCATTCTAGACAATACCACCATTTTCCTTTTTCATTAGAAAAAGTGGATGTACTTAGAGATACTCCACGCTAACTTCTCTGCAGTAATTGAGGAGGGGATAACGTCTACTGAATGTTGGGTTTCAAGTAGCTTGAATACATATGGTTTCAAATACTTCATGAATCAGCATAAACAAATACATTTTTAGTAAGGGTCATTATATAGACATGGACATGAAAAGCTCAGGAAAATAGAAAGAATTTTGGCAAAGAAGCTAAGCTGTCAGTTTTAAGGGACATTTTTTGATCCTAGCTCAAGATCATTAATGCTCAACAGTTTTTCTCAAGCAAAATACAGTAGAAATTTGTACCTGCTCAATATGTTACATATTTTATAGAAAACAGATTAGCTACATATAATAGTGTCTTCTTTTTGTGGTATCCTGTGTCTAAAACATGACTGTTCACCAACTATTCAAGACTGGAGAAATAAGGAAACCAAATGAATCATTTTAGTTCCTGGTCTAAGGATAGAAACCATCTGCATCCTGAATTTGATGGTGATGAAACGGAGTAAAATCATTTAGTTGGCCTGAGTCTGAATATTGCCTCTTGACATGTCAAATTAGAGACTAGAGAACAAGGAAGCTGTGGTTGAAAAGCAGGAGACGTCTTTGCAATTGGTGTGTTCCTTTTTTAAATGAAGCTTCCAGACGCCATTTGGAGGAAGCAGCCTCTGCAAGGGCGTGTTGGATGTAAAGGCAACTGTGAGTAAGCAATTAAGTAAACTACAGCTTCACAGAGAATGATAAAATGGGACTTAAATCATAAGTCTCCTTTAATTTTAACATGTAACTTTTTGCAAGCAGGATATGTTTTCCTGTGCTCAAGAGAACAGGCCCTTTAAATAGCATCACGTATTAATAGTTCAAATACTAGATTTTTTTAAAAAAACTACCCTGTTGAGTTTTGACAATAGTGACTTCTTATACCTCTGGATTTTGTTCTACCATGAATTAGAGAAGTAACAGAAAAAAATATGTTCTTCAACATCATAGAATCATAGAATCATAGAATAGTTTGGGTTGGAAGGGACCTTTCAAGGCCACCTAGTCCAACCCCCTGCAGTGAGCAGGGACATCTTCAACCTGAGCAGGTTACTCAGAGCCCCGTCCAACCTGACCTGGGATGTGTCCAGGGATCTTCATCCTCATTCCAGTTATACATCAAGAGAAAATCCTTAAATCTCCACCTACCTCATTATGATGTCTTTAATTTATCATACTTTTAAGGTCATTGTAGTCTTTTCATGGAGATCAGGTCTTGCTTGAGGGATCAAATATTTTAAATAGTCTGTAAACGAGCATTGCTAACAATAGAAACAATGCCACTGAAGTAGGCAAAACAATTTAAATAACTTCTGTAGGCAGTAGGTAGCTTGTTCTGTTTTACTTTTGTGAAGATTTGTACTTACCAAATTATATATGGAATAAAAAGAATATTACATGTTCCCTTCCTATGCCAGTATCCACTAAAAAAAAAAAATTGTAAATTTTGTAGTAGTGAAAAAAGACAGGGGAAAAAGAGCAGAAAAAAAAATTAGGAAGTCTAGTAATTTATTTTCTCAATGTTCTGTTGAACATTATGGATTTATGATAGCAAATTAGACAACTTCTAAGATCAAATAGTAAGCTGTGTTTGATTTGAAATACATACAGCAATATTATTTTTATGTTCGGTTCTTGGGTTTTAGGTCATGGTATGTGATAGCATACATCAGTACTCTACAATTAGATGATTTATGAATGAAACTGCAGTTTCTTTTAGTCAATCTTATTCTATTTTGCATGTCTGTTATACTTCAGGAGAATTACAAAGACATATCTACTGACAAATGTAGATGATTTTCAGTCCTCAAAGTATTTGTGATCTTCTGAGTATTCACAGAATCAATCACTTTAACAGTTTGGATGAGACATCGTATTAATTCTGAAAACTTGTATTCTGAATGAAAAAGAGAGCTCAGGTTTAAGCCTGCCATAGCTGTTCCTGTGAGAGTGACAGGTCCCAGTTGTGCCTGGGAGTTGCTGTGACAGGGAATTTAGCACTTGGATGACAGAAGTGCCAATAGACCACTGTGTTACGCTGTCTGCAAAGGCTCTTGCCCTCAGATACTTCCCAGCTGCTCACATCTTTACATATTTGCTGTAGGACTGACCGTACTGAAGTAGGCAACCTGAAAAAAAAAGGTCAAAATTTTCACCAAAATTCCAATAGTACAAGACTGTCTGAAAACCCCAAAGTAGGGTGACTAATATCTCTGGAAGAAAAAACTTGTTTATGTTCTGCCTCTGTTTTTTTTTTCTAAATAATTTATTTCTATAGAAAATTCATTAAAAGCAGATTTGGCAGTCCCTCCTCCACGTTTTATCTCTGTCTGTTCTGCAGGAGCCCCTGTGCTGTAATGAAGCTTTTTACCGTGAGGCCGGAGCCTGAACATGGGCTGTCAGCGGTGCCCAGCTCCTCTTGAGGCACTGGGGCTCTGTGCGAGAGAAACGGGGCTGATACAGAGATATCCCAGCTGTGGGTGTTAGCCAGAGACGGAGTCCCTCCTCCTGAAATAGCCATCTGGCTGATGGAGTTGTTTTCTCCAGGTGACCTTGCAGTAGCTACATTTTCCCATGAAAATAAATCTTCCTCTCTGCAACACTCTACATTTCCCTCCTGTACAACCTGGTGCTTACAAAGCCCCATTCAAATCACCATTGTTAACACAAAAGAACAACAGAACACCTTATCCATCTTAAAATATTTACTTTATCAAGAAACTGCAACCCTTCTGGCTGCAAGAGATCTAGAGTCAACCTAAATCTGGCACACAAGGCTGGTAGCTGATTTTAACTCTTTGCATCTCCCTTGAAAATCTCCTCTGCTTTGCACCTCTGCATAGGGCCAAGCAGTGATCTGCAAGCCCTGAGACCACCAAGATAAAGTGTGCAGGTTGCTTACCCCTCCATCTCCAGGTCCAGGTCCATCAACATGTAGAGAAGTAGGTCAACACTGCCTGGAGCTGCATGAGCTGCTTTGCCTGGAGGTTGTGCCGGGGGGGACCTGGAGACCCCAATTTTTCCTTGGCTCAGTGTCCTGGGGTTCAACACAGCCACAGTTCAAGGAAATATAAGCCAGCTGACTCTCAGTTTCTCTTTAGATTCTTCCTCACCAAAAATCACACACCTTAATCCCTCTATATTCCAGAACAGAATACGAAAAGGGGACCTTAAAAACTTTTAGAAATATATGTTAGGTCTCTCTACCTTCAATAAACTGTAAAAAGAACTTTAATATTGTAATTCACTTCCCTCCAAGCTTTAAAAATAAAGCAATGAGGTATAATTCACATCTACAATCTTTACACATGGCCATGAAACCAAATTTATTTTCATCTCCAATTTAAAAATATGCTGCTGCACAATTCATTTTCCTAGGTACTTCTAGATGTGATGCTTTCAGAAATCTTTTAAAAACAATTTGTCCTGTAAAACAAACAAAAAAAAAAAGGGAAAAGAGAGGCCAATATTTCTATTTTCCTTGGCAGCAAAAGTGATAGCAAATTGCAGATTGCTCTACTTGAGCTCGCCTTCCCCACGCTACTGTGAACTCCGGTTGCTGGTGCAATTTCTGAGCTGCGGACGCTCCAGCTGCTCTGAGCTCTGAGTACCAGGTGCATCGCAAATTATTCATCGCTTTTCTCGTCTGAACGTTACCCTTTACAGCGCCTTTGCCATTGTTGAGCCTTAAGTCTAGTGCAAGTGAATGTTTCTCTGTGAAGAGCTATTCATTTTTTTTCCCAGAGACTGCCTTGACTGCTTGTCCCTCTTTTGTCTGTTTGCTTTCAGCTCTTGACCGAACAAACACATTTACAGGCAAAGATGTCTTTTCTAACAATGAGCATGAAATGAATATCGTTTCAAATTGCTCCAGTAATCACCAGCATTTTCAAGGGAAACTTCAGCCTTAGACTCATTCGGTCAGTGGACAAGAATAATATCATGCCACAGAAGGGCCCTGTGAAACACCTCATGTTCCAGAAGGCAAATATTGAATTCCCAGCACTGTATTTGCAGTAAATGGTGTGTGAGCTGAAACATGTTTGATTTATACATTGAAGCATTAAGCCCTCGCTGCTTAGCCTTTCTTTGCACTGCTTCAGCAAACACAGACATGTCTCTCTCTCTCTCTCTCTTTTTTTTTTTTGGCTAAATAGACAGTGAGGCAAAGGTCATCCACAGCAAGAGAAACCCTGGTGCCTGCATCCCCTGCTAGAAGGCGTTGTGATGTCCCTTGTCCATCTCCCACTACCAGGCATGACTGAGGACCCCTCTGTGGCAGTAGCGGTGGCTGGTACCTGGGGAGCCTTGATGTCCCAGCTCCATCCCAGTTGCCAGTGACCCACCCAGTAAGATGTCTGCAAGGAAGTGATCAGATGTATCACAGCCCAACCACCCAAACATAGTAACATGAATACATTTGGTGGAGGTGGTTTCAAGGCAACACCTCCGCATCACCCCACTCTACCAACTTTAACACAGTGGCTGAATGGGGTCCAGAGCAGGACATTTGTCATGAGTCAAGCTGTCACAAAGAGTATGTCAACCCACTTATTTGGACAGAATTATATGAATGTGTCCTGGACTTAAATGTCAGAAAATTTTACTTGGTTAACAGTATTTGTTCTGCTGGCTGGAATTCAGCAAAGTCCCTCCGGGTCCCCTAGAGCACTTAGCACTTGTCCAATCTATTTTTTTAGGAATGATCAGAGACATCTGCATCTGCAGTAATAATTTCTTGGCAACCAGAAATGCACTTAGGAACAATTTTTATTGGTTATGGTCTAGCTTTTTTATTAAGCAATATAGAATGGTTCCTGGGGAAGGATGACCTCCAATGTTTCGGAGGCTTTTTTGATTTTCTGTTGCAATTTTTCTGTTGTTTTGATTTTCTCTGGAAAGCCTCTTAAAAAAGTCTCAGCATGTTTGCATTGAAAAATTGTGTTTATAAAGTTGTTAGGCTCTGCAGTGCTCATGAAGCCCAGAATCTACCTGAGCCCCAGCGAATCTCTGCCTCTAAGGGAGTGGTGCCCAACACATGTTGTCCCTCAGATCCTTCAGCTTATCCTGGACACATTGCTGTCAACAGGTCCAAAGAGGTTGGAGACCACAGCTCTACAGTCCTCCTAGATTGTGATGAGAGTATGTTTGTTGATCTATAAATCTGTATTAATTACTTGTAATAGGAACAGAATAAGGCACAGGAGCCTCACAGGAGCACAGACATCAGACCTGGCTCCATCAGCGCTATCCCCCAACCAGAAGCACTGACTTACACCAAAAAAAGAGTGCAAGAACTGACCTTGCCCAGACTAGGGCAGGATTACAAGCCCAGGGGTGCATCCACAGAAGGTCTGGCTCTGGCAAAAGGCTGTAAGTAATTGTGTGACAGTGTTGACAGATCGGTTCAGCTGCACATGACCACCTCGGGTCTGGAAGCAGTCTACTTATCTTTGCACGGTGGTGCTAATAAGCTCTGCTTCCCGATCTGAGCTGTAGATTTACTAGTCATCTGACCAGTAAATCTGGTTTGCTTAAATTTAATCCTGGCTCAGCCTCAGGCAGGCTTTGGATTATCAGATCCATACTCTATTGAACAGTGCTGTCATCTCCCATAGCCATGAAGTGTTGATTTTTTTCCCTCATAATGACAAATAAGAAAATGAGTCACAGAAAATATTTCCTTTACCTTATCTCTTATAAGGAAAAATCTGACTGAAAATGCTCAGTCTGCATCCTTACATGAAGTAGTCTTTATCAACAGAAATGCTATTTCTCATCAGCTAGACTTCCCCACCATTTCTAAATGCAGCTGCTCTTAAATAAACAAGCCCTGACATTCACGTCTGGTTAGCAATTCTCCTTCTATTACACACTGTTTATGGATCTTCCATCACTATTGTTAGAGCAAGGCAAAGACATACCTGAAAATCAGAATTTCTAAACTTTAGGTGTATGCAGCTGAGGTGCTTAGAAGCATAACTGATAAGTGACTGCTTAACACACAGCTGAACAAGGTATCTATAGTCCTTTAAAGAAATAATGAAAATTTAAGGAGATACTTGTGGCATAGTGTTTTTTTGATGTGCAGACTACAAATGCCCAAATTAGCTTTCAAAGTTTTACCATTTCTAAGGATTGAATTATGTATATTTAAAGGGAGCAGTGAATTAGTTATGTTCTTTGGATTCAAGCTGCACTGCTTCATCACAAGTATACAGTAACCTCTTGCTACTTGTATTGTTCTCTGAATAAAAGAACTTGGATGATTATTGTGTTTTGAATCAATTCTGTTGTTAAAGGAAAGTGAGTAGGTCAAGATCTCTGGTTTATTGGCCAGGCTGTCTCTGGAGCATTTGGTATTATTACTGCCCAGTGGAGTACCCAAGAGTTCATCAGGATGAACAGAAATAACAGTCAATGGGAAAATCAGACTTAGGAAGAAGAGATCAGCAGAGATATTTTTATAAGCCAGTAGAAACAAGAATAATTTCCCCGTTCTCAGCTGGTTTGCATTCACTGGTGCTTCCTGGCAGGGTGCAGAAATGCAGGTAACCATGGTAATTAAGGCTAGCTGCAGTTTTGAGAAGAGCAAGACATATTTCGGTAGGAATGGTTTTCCATCACAACCCATATGGAAAAGATGATTCATCCAGGAGGGAAAAAAGGATCCTGGGGAAAAAAAATGACACGGCAGTAATGCGCAGGAAGAAACATCAGCCCTTCAGCCGTGTGAGCTCTTACCACTGCTCTGAATCCGAATCTCTGACTCTCATAGGCACCCACAGCTGAGCCAAAAAAGTAAATCCAAGCAGGTTAAAGCTTTCAGTTTTTCCTGATCTGCTGTCAAGGAGTAGCTAATTAGAGCACATAAATCTTTTGATGGAAGAGTCAAGGGAAATTTTCCCAGTTAGCTCATTAGTACAGATCCCATTGGTCTGTCAGTTTTGGCATCATCAGCAGAGGGAGAAAAGAAGTCTGTGATTCTGCTCGTTCATGTGAGTTGCATCAATTTTGCACGTTTCTTGTCTTTGCTCACATAACTAGTGGTTTAAAGAGCCAAGTGATTGAAGAAAGCACGGCACAGTGTGAGTGCAGCACCCCTTGTGCAGAGAAGCCCGTGCAACACTGCAGCTGTTGTAGTGTTTCCTCTTAATCCTGGGGGCTGTGACTGATCACGTATCTGTCAGCTAATGTCACATTTTCCTCTCAAATTAGAGAACCTGTTGGACTTGGGTAGCTCACAGACTCTATGGACAGCCCAGTATTTTTGTGGTAGAAATTCAAGCCAGCCAGCTTGATGGTCAAAACCTTGGGGCTACTTTTGTCCTTCAAGAGTTGTGCCTCTTGGTGGATCTGATTAGAGTAAACCCTTCTGATGAAATCAGTCATAGAAAACTCCTTGCTCGTGCTTGCAGCTCAGTTTCCTGGGTTTTGCTGATACAGCACCTTTCTCTAGCTATGATTATTTCAAGGGGATTTATTGGGAGCCATAGCAGTCCCCTTAAATCTTCATTAGTATCACTCATTACACCACAGGTTGCCAGGTCATTTGATATGAAGAGATTAAGCAGTTGTGTCATCCCATCCCATTTACAGCATGCCAGCACATGAATTTGAACCCTCCATCACACATGGTGGTGTTAGCAGACTGAGGAATTAAAAGCCAACCTGGTTTCTCTGCATTCATTATATATTGCCCTTCAGCAAAGAGAAGCTTGTTGCATTTCTTGGATAGAGTCAGAAACTGGTCTCCCACCATGCCCCTTTCCATGCTAGAGCAACTACCCTTATTGGCCGCACTTTTGACCTGATGTAATTGGTATTAACAGAGCATTAACAAATTGCCAAGAGGCGTCCAAACACTCTCCATTAACCAGCATGAGGACTTAAGTGTGCATGTATAAAACAGAATTAAAAGGATTTCAAATAAAATCGGTTCCTAGCATGCCAGTCTGATTAAGCAAATACACATGTCAGAAGCCACTTTGCCTTGGGGGAAAAGTCGATGCACTGTCCTGGAAATGTCAGAAGAATAGTGACGAGCTGCACCTTGTTGCAGACTCTCTGCACCAGCTGCAGCTGCTTCTCCAGGAGACCAGCTTTCACCAGGGGAGGATCAGCTCACTGGCCCCAGAAGCATTTTCATCACCTGAAAAATCTGTCCGAAGGAAGCCACATGGGAGCAGTTTCTCTTGTTCCTTGGACATTCACAGCCTGGGAAGGTTGTCTTCAATTTAACAAACAAATCAAAGGTTGAAGCAGTTAGTAGTAGGAGCAACATACTTGATGGCCAAAACTAGCCTTAGTAGAGAAGCAAGAAGACACTCGAGGTGCCCTTTACAATTTTACTTCATCCCAGGACACTTTATCACTTTGCTTTTGCTAACAAGGATGTCATTTAAAGTTTTTCCTCTGCAATAAATTTTTCTAGTTGCCATCTTTGCCATAGATGCCGTGTGTAACCCAAGATGGGTCACAATGCGCCTGCACAACTGCTGTACAGTGAGGATAATAAGGTACGATTTGCTGGGTCTGCGATGCCCAGACTTACTCTGTGTGTCCCTGCGTGCGCGTGCAGTGTGAGCATGTAAACGCTAAGTAGTAGAGCTCTTCGGTGGGGACTCTGGAGGTGTTACAACAGTTGTATTGTAAATGATGCTGATGATCTTGCAGCTGCCGTAGCATGATCGCATAGCAGTTGCTAAACTGTCATGCTTTTAAGACCTGCTACTGGGAACAGCCCTGAGGAAATGGTACTGATGCTGCATTCTAATGACAGCCAGGGCAGATGGATGTGTGCAACATATGACATTTTTCTACACGGCGTGTATGCAGGCTAGCTCAGTCCAAGTGTTGTTATACAGCTGCTCTCTCAACAGTCCTTGACGCCTCCCAAGAAAGAAGGTGCAAGGCTCCTCCGTGCAAGCAAGCAGTGTGCAGGGATTCGTGCACCATGAACTAGTCATCTTGAAAAACCCCCAGAGTATATTAGCTATTTGCAAAGCTCTTACACAGTTGTAGATGCCTCGCTCAATATTACCGCATATGTGGCCCAGCTACCGTAGGCGCTGAGCTCTCGGTGTGCACAGCTGTGCCTTCTTGGGCAGCTTCCAGAAGGTCTGTTGGGTGCTGTGTCTCTGAACACATCAAGTCCTTCTGAACCGGGCTTGGCATCCTTTAATTAAATGCCTGACTTTGTTCCCTTGAGATGCTAGGCACGTTTCAGGTTCCAGGTTTGATCTGAAACCAGTAGCTGTGGGTCTGTGAACAGGAGGCATGTGTGCAGGGACAGCCGTCTGTCAGACACCTTACAGCCAGCTCCTGAACATCTTTTCTAGCAGAGATGCATAGCATTGGCTAGCATGTTTCCCAAACCGGCTGATCTTTGTCAACCTTTAAAAATTCCTCACTAGATTGTTCTCATGAGTTCCTGTGCATTTACAACACTTGAACTACTGAAGAGGAGCCTGCTGATTACAAAGATGCGATGGATTTTCTCTAGATGACAATTCAGGCATTCAGGTATTGTTTTCCTCTAAGTTTTAGCATGCTTTCATGATGCATTGTAGGTCCCAGAAAATGTCTAGACTGTGAAGGGAACACAGTGATCCTGGAAGCTGGAATTCACACCAGGTTGTTACTGGAGACACACCTGAAGTTCAAAATTGAAATTTTTCAAGGTTTGAGATTAAGGTGTGTATAGGAAATGTGAACCTCTTTGTGCCTATAACATCTAAAAAATTGGCTAAAATGCTAATTCTCTCATTCTGGAGGCAATGGATTGCAAATCTTTATTTTAGGCAGGATCATGCTAGAAGTGGCCACACACCAAAGTTCTAACCTGATCAAAATCTACACTGGGATTAGGACTCATCTCAATCAACTCGATTGCTTGGTTCCTGGCATCTGATCTGAGCTGGTGATCCGGGCTGGCCGTCTGTCCATGGTGTCTCCAGAAGGTGACCCAACCACTTCAGATGTGAGTGCAGGATTTTTCATTTCATGGAAGTGTCCATCTGTCTTTCTGTGACTGTTGAGGGAGTTACGACATCCGCTTTTGCAAGGCTAAGCTTCAAAGTCTCAGTCAGTCATCTTTCAGAGGACTACAGTTAGGTGGGATGAATACAGGTTTTACAGATCCCTGATGAAATTTAACCTGTGTCCCAGGACAGCTTAAAACCTGGTGCAACCAGGCAAAAGACTAATACATTAACTTCTTATGCAGTGTACAAATAATTTTACATTCCTTTTAAAATTACTAGGGCATTTCGTTATAAAAATTGAAGAGAAATGCCATACTTATGTCATTATCAAAAACAGTTCCTTATATCCACATTTCCTGTTGGCAATTTAGATATAAATTATTAAAACATTAGCAGACCAGCCCTGCTATCTGATCTTTTCTTCATGTCTGAAAGACAATACTAAATGATGGAGCATTGGAGAAAGCTGTGGTTTGTAAATGTTGGGTGATTTCTCCTGGTTAGGAAGAAAAGAAAGAGGCAGTGATTTTACTACTTAACTTTTCCTTCATTTCTTTTTTCTTTGGGATATCTAACAAAGATGGTGAACTGTCAGTGCTATGCAAACTCACAAGGGCAAAAGCACATGTATATTTTTCAGTATGTAAGCATCCCTACTGATTTAGACATTAATTGCATGTTCAGAAATGAGGAACACTCTGGTTCTTCCTGTAAGGTTATGAGTTCCTAAAGCTGAAGCACAATTAGTTGAGTCACTGACCAAATTACATTTTTTTTCCACTTTTTCTGTGACTTGAATATTGCCTCAGGTAACTGATATATTTACTCTTAAAGATCTTTTTTTCTCAGTACTCTCAGGATTGTGGCAAATACATCTCCATTTTTGAGGTTCTCATTTTACACTAGACCTGAATGAAGGCTACTGGAAACACGGAGCACATCTTTCCATAGCACAACTAACTGCCTTGCCTCTGGCTACCAATGCTAAAATAATCTTGGAAGTGTTTTAATGCCAGTCAAGCAAATTTTCCCATGGTGTAAAGAGCATTCTTTGCTGTGGCCACTCCCTGCCTGTTCTCCCCTGCAGAAACAGGATTTCCTTTGTAACTATCTCATCCTGATAGCTCTGAAATGGAAGGCAATTTAGTATGAGCGAATACCAAAAAAATGGCAAATGATATGAGCAATGCCCACAGGATGTCCCTGCAGCACAATGTCTTCATCAGAGGCTGGATGATGTCCCATAATGCAAAAGTTCCTACCTAGGCTGGTTGTGGACCGAAGGTGGGATAACACTCCAAGCATCATGAGCAGTCAACACTTGCCCTCTGCCTCATATCCCTGAACACTCCCCTCCAAAGGCCACCATTCTAGGTGGACCTCCAAGCACAGCATCACACAGAATCACAGAATCACTAAGGTTGGAAAGGACCTTCAAGATCATCAAGTCCAACTATTAATCCAGTGCCACCATGTCCCCTAAACCATGTCCTGAAGCGCCACATCCACACGTTTTTTGAACACTTCCAGAGATGATGACTCCACCACCTCCCTGGGCAGCCTGTTCCAATGCTTGACCGCTCTCTCGGTGAAGAAATTTTTCCTAATATCCAATCTAAACCTCCCCTGGCACAACCTGAGGCCATTTCGTCTCGTCCTATCACTAGTTACTTGGGAGAAGAGACCAACACCCACGTCGCCACAACCCCCTTTCAGGTAGCTATAGAGAGTGATAAGGTCTCCCTTCAGCCTCCTCTTCTCCAGACTGAACACCCCCAGTTCCCTCAGCTGCTCCTCATCAGACTTGTGCTCCAGACCCCTCCCCAGCTCCGTTGCCCTTCTCTGGACACGCTCCAGCACCTCAACGTCCTTCTTGTAGTGAGGGGCCCACCACTGGACAGATTCGAGGTGCAGCCTCACCAGTGCCCAGTACAGGGGCACGATCCCTGCCCTGCTCCTGCTGGCCACGCTAGTGCTGATACAGGTAATGAAAAGCCACATAAGCAAACCCAGCATAGCCATAGGGATGGCACAGGCAGCTTAATTTACTGTTGGAGGTTTTCTGGTGACCAGCTCTGTTAGTGACTTTACCATAGTGCTCATAACACCAGACTGAGGAGCTATGGTGGTGGGGTCAAGGGAGGATGAGAATATGAAAGGTCAAAAAGGATGTTTTTGAACAGATGCAAAATGCTGCCCACTCATGAGCCAAATTTATATTAAATGTAAACTGAGAGAAGCAGGAATCAGTTGTCTGATCTGCACCTTGGACAAACTTCTAATGACCTGAATTTCTCCTTTGCCAGGAGCACGTTCACTTCCAACTGTGCCCCCAAAACCACATGCCCTTCTGCCTGCTGGCAACGTCACTGCAGGCAGACTGTGTGCTGTCATTATTCAGACCGGTTTTCACAAATGTTTATCTGCTTTGATGTTCATAGTTGGTGATGCTATAACTTTGTTTTATGTTATCTATACTTGCATACAACATCCTAATTGTTTGCCTTCTAAAAACATGGCTTCATTAATTTAATCTTGTGCTGCAGAAAATTTTATGAGATCTTAAAGAAACTTCATACTGTGCATTAATTTCTTTCCACATAATTGTATTTATATTTCAACAAATAGACTTGAAGTACATTATTATTCTAAAATGAGTGCTAATGGGTTTCAGCACTTTCATGCAGCTAATCGTGCATTTATTTCACAGCTTTGATGGCTCACAAAGACTTCCATTTCTTCATTTACATGAAACAACTGTGAAGGATGAATTAAATGGCTCCTTATTTCATCTACAGATTTTTTTCCTGAAAACTCTACACAAACAGTCCACTGTTGGTGTACAACAAATAATTCCTTTGAAATATGCAGACCGCTGCCACAAAGACAGTTCCTTAAATGAAAACCACAAATTTTCATCCAACCCCCAACCTGAAAAAAAACAGAAAGTCCAAAATATTTCTCCTTTTTGCATCATGCCAGCACACAAAATTTAACATTTTGCATAACAGGGTGGACACCAATTTGCTGCAATTTCCTTTCAAGCCAAGTGTCAAAGGACTGCAGAAGGAGGGAGGAATGCAGATGTTTAAGAGAATGTTGTACATTACCCATAAGCTGCAGAGATGCTGTGCTTCAAAGCTTGTGTTAATTCTTTGATGTGCTTAGCCCTGAAGACCATAGAGTAACTGGTTCCTCGTGTACCCATACTAGGCATTCTGAGTGCTGATATCCTACAGGGCAGGCTTGGCAATGGTGACCTTAAATTAAAAATTGCATATGGAGACAAAAAAATACCCTCCAAATGAGAAGGTCTTGACTCCATGGCCTATTTTGCCAATGCAGAGGCACCAGATGTTTGGAGGGAAAGAGGGGCACTATTTGAACAACATCCTGTACTAGGAACCTTAATGGCAGCCTGGGGACGTACCAGCTGGGACTTACAAGGACAAAAGAGGCATAAAGGGAGTTGGGGGTCTCCAGTCCCCACTTGTCCATCCCAGAGACTCCCTGAACATCCATTCCTTGCTTCCTTGCCTTTTTGTTCTGCCATTGTTACCAATGAGCTTTAAACAACCTGGGGCTTTCTAGTTTGTGCTTGTTCATTGTCCAGGCCCAGATGTCCCAATCCCAGCTGAGACAACCAGCTATGACCAGACAACTGGGCTTTCTCCAAGGTGTACTCATGCCAGGAAATATGAATAGGGTGTCACCATCACTGGAAATGTTCAGAAAACCTGTGGACATGGCACTTCAGGACATGGTTTAGTGGGCATGGTGGTCTTGGGTTGATGGTTGGACTTGATGATCTTAAAGGTCTTTCCCAACCTTAATGATTCTGTGATTCTGTCCTCCTGTTGGACAACTGAGCTCACCACACCTGAATCTAGAGACAGCAAAACCCAACCAACCCAGCTTGCTGTTGGGTAAGCTCCACAACGGTTACTCTACAAGGAGCGAAGGAAAATGACTTGTCTGGGAGGCCCTTCTGGTATGAGCTGGGGTATCTCTTCCTCCTGCCCCAGATGTCAGTAACTGGATCACTGAGCCCCAGGGTTGAGGGATGTCTGAGCCTGAGACACATTCAGGGACATCACTGAAGCCATCCCTGACTCTGAAGGGGAGTTCTAAGGAATTTCCTTATTTGGGCAGGAGAATGGGAGATTGTGTAACACCAACAGCAGCAAAATAGATTCCATTACACTCCTCCAATAATTGACAACATGATTCTTATCTGCTTGTGCTTATAGACCCATGACAGTATACCAGGAGACATGGACCTTCCTCTAAAATGCGACCGTAACAGGACTAATGCCTGTGCTGCCCTAGAGAGAGAGGGAAGATCCCAGACTACCAGTTGTTTCCTTCGGACCACCATCCCTCCTAAATAGCCCCAGAAAGGCCAGATTTGGCGTATTTCTATAGTTTCTCAAGCCATAGAATTATCTGGCTTCCATTAAAATGGTCAAGTCTTTAGCCTGGTAGCATATGGCTACCTGGATTGAGTTCTTACGTTCACAGCCAGTTTTCTTCCAAGGAACTGAAATATTTCATATCAGATGATTTTTTGTTTCTTGAAGAAAAGTGGAAAGAATGAATTAATCCACAACAGCATTGATGAGGGGAAGAAAAGTTAATTGAAAAATATAATGAAAACACTTAGCTCATTCCACCCTGTGTAGGCAATGGAAACATTGATATTGACAAAAAGAAAAATTAAAATTTGCTACAGAGTTCAAACACACTGTTAATATATGTGTGATGATAATGCACAGAATCCTTGGTAAGGAGCCTTAGGGCACACACTATGCTTATGCAAATTTTATGGAAAACTACAATATTAAATGCTACACATTCCACTTTTTTTTAAGCAAACTGAGTCTGGTAAACACTTCGGCCCAAGTTCTACTTAAATTTAGGTCTGTTTTCATGCTATCAGGATAAATAAAAGGTGCTGAAAGGGGAAGCCTACCGGGAAGGAAGATCTTTTTTGTGGTAGAGAGCAGCTTTCCCACATGATGCACCTTCCTGTGGCCGGCGGGGCTGTGCCAGAGGGTGTTTCTCTGTTCACAGCATGATGAACAAAGACCTTTAGGCTGCTATTCCATAGCACAATCCATCAGAGCCGTTGGACTGCCATAAAAAGATCAAGGTGCCAGATGGGAAGGTGGCAAAGTAATCACTCTTCCCTATCCAACCTCTAGGGCATGCTTCTGGCCAGGGCTAAGAAGAGCAAAGGGCTGGAATTAAAGAGCAGGGCCAAAACCGGGTCCAGAAGCTCTCTAGGTTTGGTTCGTATGTGGAGTTACATCAACACTGACGTGTTGTATTCGGGTGCTGGGATCCAGGTTCGTTCCATCTCATCAGGCTCCTCACTGAGATGCTGAAGCAGGTGATTTATCTGTCTGGATTCCTCCCAGGTCCAGGGAGAGGAGCAAGGATGGTCAGAATGACTGTGGCTGAAGAGGCTTCTGTCACTCCATTTGGTATAGCAGTGGCTATAACTCAGGTGACTCAGTCTCTAGGTAGTATTATAGGTAGTTTTAACTAGGAACTCCACATACAATGGGTTTTTGCACTCAGAAATACCCAACCTCCCGTTGGCACCCTGGCAGTTTTGTTCCAAACGTGCAAAGACAGTGAATGAACCATCTCGGCGTCAGAAGTTGGAGGAATAAACCAAGCCCCACCCCAGAGCCAGCGCGAAATGCAGGCAGAAGTGCCAGAGGTGCTGCCGGGCACGTCCTGGGGCGAAGCAGCCGCTGGCCCTGCAGGGAGTGGGAAGACCACGCATGCTCTTTGCTCACTTCACGCTCCTGCATGCAAAAGCTCCGGTCAGCAAACGTCAGCAAGGCTGTGCTGAAATGGCAAGTCACATTTCCCACCACCTTCAGTCCTGCAACAACAGTTTTTCCTTTCTCATTCTAAATTGGCTTTGAAGCGCTCCTTTAATTATCAATATAAAGCATCATCATCGCTGGCTGTATGACTGTGACATACAGGGAGATAAAAGCAATCAGCCTTTCTCCACACAACCTCTCATTGACTCCTATAATGTCTGAGTTGGGTATTTTGTAACCCTGCCCAATTAATTTTGTGCTCGCTGGCTTTTTCTGAACACAAAGTCTTAAAACAGATCTGCTAAGAAATTCATTAACTTTACAATGTGGTTGGATTTACTCCAGCCAAATTATTTCATTTCTATAGCGCTAAAAATAAAGAAAAGTACTGTATAATTGAAACAACCCACGCGCAGAACAAGATTTCTCTTTGAGAGTCTGTATGGAAACCAAACGCTGGTTAATCTGCACCATGCAATAGAGTGTTTCACATGATTAATACATAATATGAAATGTTACACATTTTCAAATAAATTCCCTGCAGGTAATAAATCGCATCGCAAATGCACGTTTGACAGTTGACGCTGTTATACATTTAATTGGTAAATGCAAAATGACAATTTTTAAGCTGTAGCACAGCTGCAGCATTTTGACAGTGCTCTGGCCAGTGATTTCTCTCCAATCCATCTGTGCCTTTTGCCTACGAGCTACGAAACACGTAAGTGCAGAGCCTCTATTTACAGCTTTTGTACTTCATTTGTCACCTCTGTAACACCTTTTCTCCCCCTCCAGTGCTCTCTCATGTCAGATGGCATAGCTCCCAGCTATAGCCTGTGTGGTAGCCTGTCTCCCTGCAGCACCCTTCAAAGCTGACCCCTCGCATGTCTAGCTGTGCCACAGCAGCGTAATCAGCACCTATTTAATCTTTTTTTGGCTTAGTTAGTCAAACTATCTTATAAAATCATAGGGTTTCTGGCTCAGATTTCCAAAGGTGTTTAAAGATCTCATAACCTATTAAAAAAAAAGCTACATGAATGCCTGATCCCTCAACCCTTTTTTTTTTTTTTTTCTTTTTTTGGAACCACAGCCCTTGTCGAAATGTACTTCTATACCCATTAGGACATTCACTCTGCCACACGGTATACCAGAGATGCCTTTTCGCTTGAACAGATAGTTACTGTAATGACAGATTGCACTCTATCAACGAATCTATTGTAAGGAGATATAACATGAAAGAAAAAACATTTTCTCTGGGCTGCTGTTCTTTTTGTCAGGAGGTGGGTGAAAATTGATGAAATAATCCCAATGTATGGATGAAGTGTTCATTTTCTAAGCCAGCCAAATAACATCCAATATAAAACAAAAATGTAATACTTTACATTTCTGACTTTCCTGCCTCATTACTTCCAGCTTAACTAACAGTGAACCTGTAACCGGTAGGTATTTTTCCTGTTCTAACTCTATTTTCAAAAGGTAGGGTTTTTTTACCTAGTACTCTACATTACTGTTACTTCATTGATCCCTGCATCTTTATCAATTACTCCCAAATTTTATTAAAAATCATTTACAACCCTTTTTTATTCATTGAGATCATCTGTCTGTCCTGCATGTTTTGTCACCATTTCCTCATCTTTTCTTAACCGTAGCAGTGTCTAGCTCTGAACTTTTTTTCTTGACCATGGGGAGTTTAGTAGCTGAGCAACTTCCAGCTTTTGTTAATGTCTCCCACTTCATGTTTGTATTCTCGGTGAGTTAGGCTGACTGCTGTTACAGGCTCTGGGGAAGCAGCTTTCCAACAGTTCTGAGTATACACATTGCTGCTCAGTGCCATGTTCTGTTTGCACAAAGCAACCGCCGCAAGAGCACAGCTATCACTTCCCAAGCACATACTTACTTTCAGGTCAGTGATAAATGTATTTCAATCCCACCAACTCCGTTGGATCTTCAGCCTATATTTACCCAGCCCAGCCCAGCACTGCAATTATTTTTTAAATACTTGTTATGGTCTACATGGAATACAGCACATTGTTCCATGTCAAAGACTTCACAAGCCAGCTCTGTTTTTTCTCCAATATATTGTGAGGAGATGCTTAGGAAGTGACCTTCTGCTATTGTAATAACTAACTAATGCTTTGCCTAGCATTTTGAGTTATATCTATTAGAGCTTTAGTCCCCAAATTTCAAGGTGCTGTGATCATGAATGGTCTGCAAGTAGGACAGTGATGGTGTTTCTGGACATCCAACCCAGAAAGCCTTTACTCTTGATATGGAGGAAGCAAACGTGTTACAAAATCTCTCCTTTTCAATAGTCCCTTGCTCCTTGCTTATCCACAGTATTTGCTGTCCTTTTGCTAAAGGGTCAGCATGGATTTCTAAGGCATTTGTATAAGTATTTCTCTCTTTTTGCATCCTTTCTGTATTTAGTAAGTCTTGCAGGTCAGTGGATTTGTGCTGGGCATGTTACAGGCAGTCCAGTACGACTTGTCACCAAATGCTTTTCTTATGCTCAAGATATTTCTTATTTTTCAGTGATGCCTGTCATTCCAGGAAGAAACTCTTTGTCCATATGCCTCCAGCCCACTGGGGAACATCGCACTCCTTTTTCACAAGGAGGCCTCAGAAAAGAGCGTGTTCCCATAGCATTTGGGTGCTTTTCTGAGCTCATGTGTGTTCAGTTGAGCAACAGCTTTGAGTTGCTTTTTCTGCTCCCGGCAGGACCTTTTGTCCAGTTGGCCCTGCATTATGCTGCTTTCAGCAGTCTAACTCAGCACATAACAGCAATTTGGATCATTCACCTTCCAGCTTATCCTTGGTGTTCTGCTGATTCTGGTGGTCTGCGTTTTGCTGTCCTTATCTCTCAATGTCACTGGCCTTTACTGCCTCTCCTGTGAGAGCAGGAGCCACAGTAAATGATCTGGGGATGTTTTGCAACATTTCACAAGGTAGTCTTTTGTTCCTCAAGACTCTGAAACTTAGTCTTCAACACAAGTTTGTTTCACAGGCAAACAGTTCCATATGTCTTTAGGCAAAAATCAGAATATTCCGTATCTGATATAAACCACAACAGACAGGAGTCATTTCAGTAACACTGGCTGGAAAGCAACAAAAAACATCATATGAAGTGAAGTCTCCAGATTTCTTCTGTGACCATTTCTGATGTCAGCTGTGTGCTATTATTGTTCAAACGACCTCTGCTTCGCTGGGTTTAATGCTGGTCTTTCCTTCCTCTTCATTAAAGGCTATCCAACAAACTCACAGCTCAAGTTCAAACGCGACAGCCCAGCCACACACAGGGAACAAAGCATTCAAGAATCAAAGCTGCTTTCCAAAAATCAATGAGAAGAGACCCAGAGGAACCGCTGGTTCGGCCACCTCAAAGGCCCAAGATCAGCAGTCTGCTCCCAAGAGCAAAACCTGGCAGTGGTCAACCACCGTGGAGCTGCTGCCCGGTGGCTGCTCTGCAGCACTCCCCTCCCAGACGTATCTCAGCGTTGCTCCTAACTTACAGCAATATCTGCCTTTTATGAAATACCTTTCATTAAGCCCCATTAAGTTCCTGTTTGATTTCGGGTTTGGCTGCTGGGTAAAATAAGTAGCAAGACAAGAGCTGATTTATGCACAGGGTAGACATCAAATGAAATATTTGGTCCAAGTGCAGTCAGAACGATAAACTTGTTAGAAGCAGCATATGAAACTAAAACATTCATTGAGAAGTTGAGTACTGTTGAAGAGGGAGATACTGTAGAGAAGAACGACCTAAAAGTCACGCTCAATTCGTTTTCTCCGGGCTTTTAGAAACAGCTACCTCTGGATGACAGCACAGAACACAGGGCTCTCCCTGCCATACAACCCTGCCAAATCTTCAGGTATTGTACCAGTAAGTCCTTAGTGCATTATCACCAATGCACAACTCGCAAGACTGTATATACACAGTCCAAGGAGACAAATTCTCACAGTAGCTCCTTATTTTGTGTCAAAGCAAGAGTTACTGCAATAGAGAAGAAAGCTGCATGTGATATTACTGTATCTATTAGCATCTGTAAATAAACTATAAAAGCAGTGTGAGAGTTGAAAAGTGATCTTGCACCAAATATTTCAATACAAAGAATAACATTGAGATGGTCTGGACTGAAGTTCCTTCAGCTATTAGAGGAGGCTGGAGTGGAAAAATAAAGTTATGATGATGGGGGATGGACAAGTGCTGTAAGAGGCAAAAAATGGGCAATTTTGCAGAAAACACATCTGGGGAGTCTGAAAACCTCTCTGGGGGACAGTTTGTGCTGCAACCCGAAAGCCTGGCAGCAACAGCCAGCCCATCTCTTTAAACACAAGGGAAAGCATAGTCTGCTGAGAGCTGGTTATTAGGCTTGTTGTTTCCAAATAACTCAGCTAAACAATGCCCTAGTCAGACACCTGCCTTCCATATGAAAAGTAGTGTTTAATGCAAATGTTTTCAATGAGCTTGTTTCAATTCATTTGACTACGTCATAATTCTAAGGAATTTTAAGCATTTGCAAAGGCGAACGAGTCCCACAATGAGAAATCTCTACACCATGAAAAAAAAAACCCTTTCAAAAAGACAAGGAGATATCAAAGAATATGGTCAAATGCCTTCACATAATCCCGTTGGCTCAGAAATCCTCTCGAGAAGCTCAGAGGGTTCCCCATCAGTTCTGGTTCGGCACAAATCTAGTTTAATGCCCAGAGCTGTGAATCGCTGCAAACTAAACCCAAGTCTGGTTTCTGGATTATTCACACCGACAGGATGTAAAGGCTGATAAGCATCCTGGTACACTAGAAATGGCATGTTCAGACTTTGTACTCAGAGGGAGCGTTGGCTGCATGAACAGATAGGTAACTGGCCCAGTTTTCGGTTGAGAAAGATGCAGTGCTTCCAAGGTAGTGCTTTTTCCTTGCACAGTGTGTAAGGTTGGAGCTGCACTGTCCAGAGCAGATGTGGTTCGAAAGGGCTTGTCAATAAATCCTCCACTTAACAGGCACAGTTCTGTGCAGATATTTATTCCCTCAAATAGGGAAAAAACAGACCCTCCTTTGTCAACATACCTATAGAAATACGGAACAGGCAGGGGAAGGGTTAAAATGCTTTCAACTATCTGTTCTGACAACAGAGACAATATTTTTGCTCCCCCAAGATAGGGCTTGAACACCTGTTGAGTGACAGAGAGAAAAAGAAACTGGCTCAATTTCTCCTTTTTCCAGAACCTCATTAGAAAAAGAGAAGAGGTTACTCTACTTTTCTGTCCTGCTCCTACTGCTTGGTCTGCATTTGAGCCTTGCTTCTCAGCAAATCTTGCTGTTCAGACTGGCACTTATCAGTCTTAATTAAGGAAACATTAGGGGAAAAAGAAAGGGAAAAGTCTAAAAGACATCTTTAGTGCTTTCTCTCCATTTCTCAGCTGGTTTTGGCATTTATGAGGAGAGCAAAAGTTGGGTTTTTTGTCTTTTGTTTTTGAAAGATGCATTCTTTATTGACCAAAGACAGAGCACACAGTGCCACTAAAGCAAATATTTTGTATAAGCAATCACTAACAGGTGAATTGTCAAAATTCAGCACTTCTGGTTGTTGGGGGTTTTTTTCTTGCAAATGATTTGCCCAGCTGTCTTTTAGAATCAGATCCATCAGCAGCTCCCTGGGGTATATCTGTTTCTTTGGATTTGCAATGGGAAACATCAACGTGTGGAGAAAACTTCAATATACTGCTTATTATACACAACTCCTGAGTATAATGAGCAAGCAGTTCCTGCAATGTTAGGCTGCTGTTCAGGCACACTACCTATAAACTGGCAAGCAATTTGTTGGACTGTCAAAAGACAAAGATGTCAACCTGATCAAAGCTCCTCTGTTAAGCTTGTCAATATCTGTTATTTTAAGGAATGAGAGAAATACTGGGAAAGGACATTTAATACAGCAAAAAGACCCCTATAAGCCAGGTTGCCCCCAAACTAAAAAAAAAAAATAAATTCAAATGAACATACTTGCAAATGTTCTGCTTCTTGCACAGAAATAACAGATCCAAGAAAAGGGAGACTAAAAATAAACTACCACCAAGGGCCAGTGAGACACAGAATCATTTTATAGCAGTACACCAAACCATTTAGTCAGATAAATATGCTTAATTAGTTGTGCCAGAGTCGGGGAGAAAACAGTAGCTTTGTTGCTTACTTATTTTCTGAAAGGCTGTTATTGTGGCCATATTTTATTTTGTAGAAATTTTCTATTGTATGTGCATTTTAGATCTGATTCTCAAGAGGCAGGAGACGATGCCCTAATTACTGTGCAACTTATGAGAATATCACCAGCTGAGTGGTTTTTTTACATGGTTTCTAAGTACATTGAAATACAGAAATACTTTAGGAAAAACAATTAGATTTCTGAGGCAGTTTCCGCTTTTACTTATATTGGCTTGGAAGCAAAGAAGGTTTTGAGAGTTTTTTTTTCATACAACCACTGGCATCAGGAGTCTGCCCAAACCGAGTTGTGAATGTCCAATGTACCATTGTCTTTCAGTTTATCCAAGTTTCCTGTGATCTTATGCCTTACTGTCACTTCAAAGGGTCAATGGTGCAGCATGAGTGGGCATTGAATCAGACCCACAAAGATCATCCCAAAGTGTGCAAAATGGCTTCAAGACTCTTAAAAATTATCTCAAGAGATGTAGTGCAGAAAAAAAAATCAAAGCATAACTGCTGCTATGCCACAGGTCAACACTGACCTTTGCAGAGCTGCACAAAAGAGAAGAAAGGCAATGCACACAGAGGCAAGATGGTAGGCTCCACATGGAAAAAAGAAAAGCAGAAGAGGCTTGACTGCAAGTCAGCTCTAATAAAAGTATTTATGCAAACGTTGTTTTTTAAGCATGTTTTTAAAAGCTTGTTATGAATAGGCTTCTTCTATGAATAGGACTTAAGTGCTACTGGATTGGAAAAAAAAAAAAAATTAAAGATGGAAAGGAGAAAGCAGAACACAAGGACCAGAAGGGGAAAATAGTCCCTAGCATGAAACATCTGTAGGATGCATTTAAGTCACCCAAAGGGAAAGTGATGCAATGGTTTGGCCCTTCAGAGCTGGGGCAGATACACACCATCCTCCAGACGTCTTGCTTGAAGCCATATGGGTCATTCGGTTCTGTGATTCCAGCATAGCACACTCTTCCTCCCCAGCTGTTTCCTCCACTGGTTGTTACCCTTCCTATTGTGTAATTAAAGAAGTCTCATAATTATTAGTGCCAAGTGAGGCATCTCGTTAATCATCACCAACAATACAACAGAAACAAGGAGGGAAAGTATTCTAATCACACTCGTACTGGGACAGCCTGATTTTTGTCTCGCTCTCCCACGGCACTAGTAATTGCTCCAGTGAGCAAAGAAAGCACAAAACCAAGTGGGTTTAAGGTGACTTTGACTCCACGTAGGCTAAAATAAGAAGAAAGTTCCTGGCAGGTAGGAAAGAGATTTTATGGAATAGTTTCCCCTGCTGGTGGGAAGGAAAAGCAGGCCTGGCTGTCCTCATGTCACACCTGATACACTGAAGATGGACCATATTCATTAATACAGGATTTGCCTTTCAGTCGGGTGATCTTACGATGCAGCTGGAAGTCGGGGTCCGGTACCTTGCCCTGAGCAGTCGGTGAGGGGAGCACTAGCCTGCACTGCACTATGCGCCCACCAAATAGCTCTTGACTAAAGCTAAATCCCAGCTAAATTCAGAGGGGTGAGAGCGGAACTGCACAGACCTTTTCTTGCCCAGAGAAGAGATGATACAAAAGGAGCAGTGGGGTTTCCCCTCAGTAAGAGGTTTCTGGTATGGTATTGCCAAAATCAATATGGCAAGAAAGATGGGACTTTGGCGATGTCACCCTCACTGCAATGCAGCATGCAGCCCACCAGCAAGGACTTCACTCCCATCAAGTACAGGGGAGTTTAGTGGTCTCGAGCTTCTTTTTGATCATCTTCTCTTGACCTCCAGTTGGTAAATGCTAGCTCAGGATGCTCCTTACTGTATTTTCTGTATACAAGTCTCAGCACAACACTGACTCTGGTTCCACACTGGCACTGGACTCTCGACAAGCACAACAACTTGACGATCCAGCAGGTATGAAGTTTTCTGAAGTTCGTTCCCTGAAATGGGTGTGCCTGTTTTTCTTACTTTCCTTTAATCCCACAAAGTGACTATACACATGCAGCAATTACATCCAGCAAGTGGGACACTCCAATTTGCTTTGAATTTAGCCTGGGCAGGCAGTTATCCAGACTACATCAGTCAAAGTAATGACAGTAAAGGAGATTAAAAAGGAAAGCGTGGGGAGAAGGATGACACTCCAGGAGATGATAATTGAGGAACAATGAGAATGTTCATTGAGTTTGACAATTTCAGGATAAAAGGCTTCTGTCCTAGCAGATATTTTATCTTCCACTTAAGCTTTCGTATCTCACCTCCCTGCCCAGTCCCACATCAACCATTGGGAGTTCCCAAAGTACCCCAACAGACCTTTATACAAGAAGATATTGCGTACCCTGCTGAGTCGTTTCAGGTGAGCAATTGATGGGGACCCAAGCAAGGGAAATCCACCCTTCTCCAAACACCCAGTCCATCACACGGCAACCAAGGTCAGATTGACTCAGACCCCAGGCACATTTCTCCTACGAGAATGGCCTGAGGTGGACTGGTCAAGCACCATCAACTGAGTATAAAATCCCTGGTGAAGCCCATTATGGGCAGTTGTGTGGGGAGACTGCTTCCGACTTGGTCTGAGGTCTTGTTGTGCTGGCCTTAATTACCACTCTTTGATTAGAGGCCTCTCTGAGCCATGGGTCCCATATGGTGTGATGACTCTTCATATGAAGAGTTAAGGGCAGAGGGAACTTAAATTATCTGCTGATTGCTGACTTCTTTTCCTGCTGTTCCTGCCCTGCTCTTGGCCCTACCTGGGCTGATCTTTGTTACTTTTTGCTTTTTTGCCCGTATCTTTCTCAACTGCTGATGATGCCTGATAACTGTCTTAGCCAAGCTAATTCCAGCAATGGTTGGGGTAGCCTTTTCTATAGTTGTAGGGATTTTCTTTCCTCTTCCATACCTAGGGAGACTGCCAGTTGGTTTCCACTGCCTCTTAAGCATAACATTCCTCTTCTCTCCATTTTTTTTTTCTGGTGTATTGCTAAACTGTTCTGTAGCTAGCTGTCTTTAAGAGCAGAGTATTTCAGATTGTACTGAGGAACTCCAAATGTATCTGAGGTAGGATCTGCTAAATACAATGATTAAAAATTCTAATATATTCTGGAACAGTCAGTTCAGCACACCCACCACGCAGCTATATCCAACATATACATCAACAAGTCAGCTGGAGGGGTTGGCATTTACAGCAAATCACTCGAGTCTGTACCTCTTGATTTCTCTGCTGTTCTTTCAATGTTATAGAAGCACAGAGATTTCAAGGTGACAGAGAGCTCAGATGATCTGAGCTGTGCATTGACTTTAATTACTAAGTAAACTGAAGAAATAATACAGTGAAGTGAAAGCTGACTTTTATATTTCTGGGTGCAAAACAGCCCTAATTAGACAGGTTAAATCATGTTCCAGTCTGTGGAGGAAAGGAACACTCCTCTGTTTTTCTTGTACATGCAACCTGGACCTTCATCCCAGATCTTACTGGGTGTTACTAGGTTGGACTACTCATACAGTGAAGTTTCAGGATTAGTTCCTCACCTGGCTGTTGGATTTATACAGAGAAGCCTAGGGAGCTGCTGATTTGAGCGGAAGAGGTGATTTCTCCCGAAGAAGTGTTGCAAATGAGGAAAATAAGTCAAATACAGGCACAGCATCCTCCACTGCAAAAGGAAGTCTCAACAATTTCTGTACACTGATGAGCCTTCATGAAAAATCTCAGCTCTCAGATAACCCTTAGAAACAAATCTGCACTCAGAAATTATTTAGGGCCTGACCCAGCACTGCCAGAATTCAGTGGCAAGCATAGGATACCATCCTATACGCATGGTCTGCAAATCAGGCACTCAGTCATAGACTTTCAACTTGTGACACAGCTCAGTAACTTTATAATCCAGGAAACTGTGATGTTAAAGTTTGGAGTAACTTGATTACCCAAGGGACCCTTCTAGTCTTACATTGTTATCATCCTTTCCATTCAGGGACAATGGACCTTCCAAACAAGCTTCCCTGACCTAGGAGCAGTTCTGATTTGAGCCAGCTTTAACACATCATTGTTAAATTGAGCAGGCAGTTAACTTACTATATTCAGGGGTGGCTTCCCTACATCAATCATTTTAAAGATCACTATCTCCAAATTCTGCTTCCATAGCTACCTCTTTAATATGATTCTCCTTCAGAAAAAAACAAAGCATCAGCAAATGGAATCTGGCAAGAAATGAATCAAATAAATTTAAAATAGTGTCATGGTGCCTATATTAAATTTCATTTGACTGAACCTGTGCATCTGAGAACGCTACTGTTTGTGGCTAAAAGATAAAAGAATTGATGACATCAGCAATTTACCTCATTATGTCACTATATGATGATAAATAATATTTTTGCAGGGGTGTTGGACTAGATGACCTTTAAAGGTCCCTTCCAAACCAAACTATTCTATGATTTTCTCCAAGTCCTTCTCAGTTCATCTGAAGCAGTTTTAAAGATTGTGTACAGTGTATTTGTACTTAAATTATTCTACTCTCACAATCTTGGAGAGCTGAGACAGCAGGAGATAAATTGTAGGACAGCTTGAGAAATTTTTCTAACAGTTTTAATATTGCTGCGGTTGTCTTCTTGCTTCCTACACGACAGAGAACTAATCTTGCATTTGAAGCCCTCTTAGTGAGCATGCTCATCCTCATCCTCGTGAGGTTGGAGCTTTTTGTAGGAGGGAAAACTTCCCCTGAAAGTGTCATTGTCATTTTGTCATTGGTCTCAGTGACAGGAGCACCAGGAGGTGCTTCTTGTTTTTTCTTACTGGTGCTTCTTGTTTTTCCTCACCAGGCCTGTTTAGCTACTTCTCCTCTTCTTGGCTGAACCCAGTTTAGTTGTATGCTTGAGTTTTGTTCCTTTGCATTCAGCGAGACATTGCTCTGTGCCCTTTTATTGTTTTTCATTCAAAGCTCCAGACATGCCTGCTTTTGCTGCAGGACACAGGTGGGCTCGTGCTCTACTTTGGTGTCTGCGTTACAGCCATGGACCACGGCAGGACAGATGAGAGACCGACTGCTACTCCAGCCTGCACCTTCAAGAGGTTCATGGTAAGGATCGTTCCTGTGGAACCAGCAGTTATAAAAACTAGGCTGAGGAAAAAAAAGGGGGTGGATAAAAGTGAGGGTGCTCCATTTCTTCATACACAGTTGCTGTTACCCTGATCCAAATCATGTCAAACTGCCGCAGACTGCATTGCAACGGGAATGAAATGTAGCTGTGATATCCAGTCTCAGAGTGAACCTTAAAACCTCAGACTTTTCTGAAAATTGCCTAGAAACTTAAGTCCATCACAGAAGTGCCTCCCAGTTAAATGTTACGTGACCAATACACGTAACCTTTCCAATGTGTTAGACCGAATCATCATCTCGAATTATCACGATTTCTTCATTTAAATTACCTGTTTCAAATGTTCAGATTGTCTCTTTTTTCCCAAGTTGTCACCTCTGCAAAGCTGGAATTCTTTGACTGGCTAAGGAAGTAACACACTGAAAGTAATATGAACCCTGTTCCTTTCTCTTCCTCTTTCTTCTCAAAATTTACCCTGGGCCGTCAGGATGAGCTGGGCTGCCAGGATGAGCTGGGCTGCAAAAATGAGCAAGTTTTAGAGAAAGATGAATATTTTGGGAAGGAGTTTCTCTCTTGCTCTCTTACTCTCTTTCTCTCTTGTTCTTTCTTTCTCTCTCGCTCTCTCCCTGCTGACCCAAAATCCTGCTTACCACAGCAGACAGAAACAAGCATTTCCGCGTTCCCTGTGGTCAAGGAGTAGACAACCCCAGGGTGTCGCAGAGCTGAGACTTTTTGGGGCAGGCAGCTTTACGTGTAATTTGGCAAAAGGTGGGAAGTCTCTCAGATCAGAGGTGGTTCCCTCCGTACGTACTGAGATGCCCCAAAGTGAAGTCTTTGTCCCTGTCCTCAAAACTCTTTTTTTCTCCTTTTGCCTCACCTTTAAGACAGGGGACTTCCTCTCATCTCCACCACTTACCAGTTCTCACCTTACTTTGTCGCACTCCAGCCTTTGAGGGCAGGAAGGTGGTTTGTTCTTCACTGCAACACAGAGGGTGAGCACATTCACAGTGGGAGTGTGGTCTTGCTCTAGAGAAGGTGTTCATTCCAGCAGTATCCCCCATGCTTTGAACTGGAATAATTTAGGAATCAGCAGTTTCCTAAAACCAGAGGGTGGTTTTTTTTCAAACATGTGCACTATGTTTCTTTACAGTCTGCAGATCATACTTTACTAAATTTGTAACAGTGGCCATTACTCCTTGGTTTCTGGGAATTTATTTCTAAAAATTCTCCAGCGTTCTTATTAGATATATTTCATTAGGTGACCCTTTACCTGAATCCAGTCAGACTTTCCTTAGAGCAGAATGGCAGAGAGAAAAGCGCACCAGAGCCTGTAACAATTCTGCAAGATTATGTGCTAATACAACTATTTCAGTCTTTAAATGTGTGGTTTTTCTCTCTTTAGTCTAAACAATTTGGTATTTCTTAAAAGATGAAACAGCCTGGATTTTTAACAATGTGCAGTACAAAGAGCTTTTGCATTTTCTTTTCAAGCAAAACGAAAGAGTGGAAGCAGCAGCTTCACATTGCTCAGACACTTTCATTTCTGTTAAAAGGAACTGGCAGTTTGTTTTCCTTAGCAAGCTGCAAACCCTTTTTATCAAGCTTGCAGACTAGTAGTGAAAGCTGGGAGAAAAATCTCAACCTGTTGATGAAAGCAGCTTTCAATTTTTGAAGAAAATGCAAAGGGGAGCATCAAAACAGAGACACTCTCCAGGAGTGAAAAGGGAAGCATTCTTATAAGAAAATGGTGAAAACGGAATGTTTTCTGCCATGAAAAACTCTGTTTACTGGTGAAAAGTGTGAAATACAGTGCTAGAGAAGATTCAGAGCCACTCAAAAAAAAAGTCAGTATTGACCTTTTTTTGATGAATTACTAGTTTTCTCAGAAATCCCATCTGTGTAGTTTAGTTTCCATCATTTAGGAGGCATAAATAAATGCACATACATGTATATATGTTTATAAATAAATATACATATATAATCTATGTGGAGAAAATGAGTTTTGCATTTCTCCTATTAACTCAGAATATATTCACTTTCATTATTGTTCTGTTACTGGTTTCCAAACTACACATTTCTCACTTCCATAATTTAACTTATTGTGGAGTTAAATTTCTTTAGACTACAATTCTTGTTACAAGTCAGGCTCTTTTTAAATAAAATGGAACTCTTTCATTAAGGGGAAAAAAAAGTCTTTTCACCCATTCATCGTTGTTTTAAGTTCTGACTACTGCCAGTAAGCAAGGACCTCCCTTAAGTACAATGCTTTTACTTGAATGATATGGACTCATTTATGATCTAGAGAAAATTAGTTTCATTAATTAATGCAGAAGCATGGAATATAAATATGAAAAAAAAAGTTTTTTTTTTAAAAAAAAGACAGACCAGCTTTAAAAAAAGGTGGGAAAGTGAGTGGATTTTCCAAAATGTTCTCTTTGGCTTTGATTGAGGACCTGGGACCTACTGAAGCAGAGATCAGTGCAGGACTGTGGCTGTGCAAAAAGTCACAGCTTTGTGATGGGCAAAATTAAATGGATTGCTGGATTGAAATTGTCCCATCTGGGAGCTGAAAATGTCTGAAACAAGAAAATACCTAACAAGAATGTCCCACCATCTTAACAAAGACAATCAATCAGGGCTGTGTAAAAGAAATCTCTGTCTATGAACATGACTTCAGACCTCCAAAAGACTGAGATCAAGCCTACATTAGTTGTTTAGTCTCTGTTTACAGTTAACAGATGGAGGTGACATCTACCAGAGTTCAATTCATCTTACTAAGAAAGGGACCCCTCTTATTCCACTAGTCTGGAAAATCATAATAGAATAGAAGACTATTTCACTTGGAAGGGACCTACATCTAGTCCAACTGCCTGATCATTTCAGGGCTGACCAAGAGTTAGAGCATGTGGTTAAGGGCATTGTCCAAATGCCTCTTTAAACACTGGCAGGTTTGGGGCATTGGCCACCTGTTGAGGAAGCCCGTTCCAGTGTTTGAGCACCCTCTCAGTAAAGAAATGCTTCCTCATGTCAAGTCTAAAATGTTGGTTGTCTTTAATGTTGGTTGTCTAACTTACAAGATAAATGTGGTGAAAGGAGAGCAACTATCTACCTACCTAACTCTAAAATGAGAATGATTGTCCTTTTAAATAGTCTGATCTAGCTTGAGGTTAATAAGTTAACAGAATCACTAGAAGAACTTTCCTAAGTCATGCAAGACACCAGACAAAATTATGGTAAGTGTTTTTTCTTGCCTGAAAAGATATCTGAAACTGTGGTCCGGTATTCAGCTTCTGTAGACACATTCACTGGTAGTATCAGAATTTCTGCTGGATTCGATAAGAGACCAAAACACTGACCAGGTCCTACAGGACAATGAGTCAGGGGGGATCCAGCCACAGCCAGAGGGTCTTCTCTAGCAGGTTTGAATTCATTGTGTGCCCCTGTGATTTCCCTGCCCCCTCGGAGGCAAGCCTCACAGGCACCGTGCAGTGAGCACTCCGGGACCTCTACAAGACTAGGAACTGCTGACATCCTCAGAAAGAGCTAGTCAGCACTGAATTGACTGACCAATGTCCAAGAGCTGCCAAAATATCTTAAAAACATTGGACACACCCATGTCCAATTTGAAAAGTATGCAGAGAAGTCATAATTTGTAAATGGAAATTAGTCACTCCGTTTCTAAATAAATCTATTCCAAATCTCATCAGAAGTGCCTCTGGCTCTGAAAACTACCTCCAAATGCAATTTTAAATTACAAAGGGTCGATCCTTCAACAGCAAGAATCAACGGATCTTCTGTATCTCTGCTGTGGACCGTGTGGGTCACTAAGTGATCTCTGCCTCCCTTCCCCGCACTCTGCACTTTCAGCTTTGTGCCACGGTGGGTTGGAAATGCCTGAAGACAGCCAGCATGCCAGCAAGGAGTTGCTACACGGTGAAGTGTAACTGAAGGGCAAAAGCTGATGTGGTCACAGGGCTGCAAACCTGACATGAAGTGTAGCACATCCAGGAGCAGACAACAGAGGAGATGGGTGGGAGGGGAGAAAGCCTGAATTATCTTGGGTTGTGGCTCCTCAGCCTTCCACCATTGTCTTCCACCAGCTGAGTGCCAGTAATTAGCCACCTATGTGGTCTTCAGCACCACACATGGGATACCAGATGTCTTCCTTTTACCCTGAGGAAGGTGGACTGTGTCCTGCTGTGCTGCTGAGCCCAGCAAAGACCTTGGGCGTGATCAGCCACCACCGTTCAGCAAACCTCAGCGAATGACTGACAACCATACTAAGTTTGCAGAGTAATTACAAAGCCTTCAGACTACTTGACTGACTAGCACATATTCTTGTGGCTATTGCTGCTTCTTTTCTTTTCCCCTAGACAAGCCATGACTCTACATTTGAGAAGTGACCTGTGGGTAAAAACTCACCATGCATCAGCTGAGCTGAGATAATTTTCTAACTGCACCCCATTAACCTGCAGCAAATGCAAGATAAATGCTTAGCCCTCCCTCATGAGCTCACAGCAGAACAGTTACTGCAGATGAGGCTGAGCATAGTATCTCCTGACAGAAAAATAAGGCAGTCCTGTGACAGTTTTGCATAACCAAATCCCTTAGTCAAAGCACACAGCACATTTTCAGGATAGTTCCGTGCACTGTTGTATTTATGCCACTAAATCTAGGCATAGTTTCAGTTTCTATAGCTGAAACAGGTAAACTCCCAATTGTTAAAATTTCAGAACTGTGGGTGCTTGACCACACCGGGTAGATGATCGCAGAGGCATCAGCTCTGCAGCATTTTCACCTCAGTATCTTTCAAGTTCATAGAGGCAAAACCATGTTTTCGGACTTCTCTGTCACATTGTCAACAGCATTTGTGTATGTATCCAATTTAAAAATCTGCAGCTGAGTCTTTATAGGAAGTATCTTTTCACATTGCCAAGTCTTTCATGCACAAAGTTGTTTTTGTTTAATCTTCAGGCTGACCTTCCAGTCTAAAGCAGTCTTGCATTAACTTTCCAAAGGTCATATCTGCAGAATGTTGAGTCAGTGGATCTTGCAGAGTGTCAGTACATTTTTTTATTGAATTCTAGGCCCTGATTATACTCAGTTTGTTCTGCAGGAGATCAACAAGGTAGGTGGAAAATCATCCTCACAGGGCAGCTGACAATTCTCCACAAATACTATAAACAGGAATGACAGCTGCATATGGATTTTCACCCACCAGTGAGGAGAAGGGATGTGCAATGTGGGTCAATACAGCTGACTTGGCTCTGTTAAACTAGCTGTATGACCTGAGCGGCCATCTCGGCTTTTCAGTGGCCAGCAGGCAGAGAAGCACCTCCAGGGCATGACTGCACCTAAGGAGAGAACAAATCTCTCTCTGTCTACTACAAAGAGCCCAGATAACCTTTCTGAAGACTTATATTTGCATGTGCAAATTGAAGTGGTATGATGTCTGCTTGCTGGGGCTTGGGACTTTTTCCCTTCTGTCTCCCTCTGCACACCCTTTGTGGGTCAACTGCAAAAGTCTGATATGAAGCAGCTCCTCTGGAACGATCTGGGAGCAGAGTGCTCAAGGTAAAGAGAAGGGAACAAAACACCTTTCCTCCCTCTGATCTCCTGCTATAATGGCAAGGCAGAAGCAAAAGTCTTTTGTATCCTGATAGATCCCTTCCTGACTCTGCAGTAGGATTCAGTGTGTCCCACCTGCATCAACTGCCAAAATAATTGTGGTGTGGATGTCAAAACAAATGCAGATACATCTAGATGTTCAAGACTCTTCCTGTGGAGGGCTTGCCAGGAGTCTCTAATGTGGAAAAAGAAATACTGCAACTCAGTCCTTACATGTGCTGAAGGCTTCTCTAGTCAACTCTGGTCTTCGTGGTGCCTTCCTGTTTTAGCTGGGAATATCCAGGTGACTGAACGTACAGTGTGCTACACCACTGCATTTTATACCATCATATATACCATTCAGTGTGGCTGAACCACAACGGCTATACCATTTTGACTTAGTCTGTAAACCGTACAAGTGATACGCAACTTTCCACACCAGATGGTTGTGGCGTTCATCACCCTCTGTGCAATAAGGCTTGATATTCCAGACCAGCTCTTACGTTCTGGCGTTTACTGGTATATAGCTGAAGTACCTCTACAAGAGATCACTCTATCCTTATCTATTATCATGTCTCTCATCTTGTCAACGTCTGTGCCTATGCAACGGGAAATGAGCACCTCATTTCCACCTATATCATTTCTAAGGCATATAATGGAAACAAACCATTGGGAATGATGAGACCGTTGCTTTGGCTCCTGATATGAATACAAAAAGAAATAAGGAATTAAGACCTTCATCATTTGGCACACTCAAGATATACTTAAGAGGACAATGCAACTAAATCACCTTCGCTCAGTCTGCATCATGTAGCTGCAGCAGTCCACAGCAGCTACAGATGCACCTGTATGTTCTCGAAAATACAGTGGTAGCTTGATTCCTACACCAGTGTAAATCAGGTGTGAATCCAGAGCAGACTTGCACTGCTGTTGTGAGTGGTGTGCATCTTACTCTTACTTCTGCTGGTCTCACACTGGGATAAATCTTTGGCTTCGAAGTCTTGTCCAACACTCATTAAGTTATCAGAGAAGAGGAAACAGAGTATTTCACACAACAAAATTAAATCCAACATCTGAAAAATAAGATATTTTAAGCTCTTCATTATGCTATACAAGGTATTTTACATTTTTCAACATTACAGGTAGGTTTTTATAATCTTTGATATAGTGAGACTCTGATGCTGTTTCCATAAACTGAGCACAGGAAAGCAGCATTAATCTCATGTTCCTCTTCTCTTCAAAGAAAGTGTAAGGTCATTTTTGTCTCCACAATTCTAGCAGAGCAGAACTGCAAAGAGAAGCCAATTCTAATAACACTCTATAGACGTAATAGAAGAGGAAGAAAATGGGAAGAAGAGAAAATAGAGAACAGCAAAGAAAATTATATGATATGTAGCCCTATCTGGTGAAACCCAGCAACTGAAGGAAACTTCCACTCTCTTTTTATTAAGTAGTTTTTAATTAAAACCACTCCAATAAACCTGACACAGATCATCAACATGACACTGACCATTGTGGCCCAAGTGAAACACTCTTAAAGGTTACACTCTGACTTTGATTTTGGGATAACGTGGGAGGGTTGTTCCCTGTACAAAGACACATGATGCTCAGAAATCTTCCATGGATTCTGGCCCTGTTATATGAATTTAAATCATTTAAATTGTTCTGTGTATTTGCTGACCTTAAAAGGTGATTTTGATGCAAATTCTGACCTACTCTTTCGCATGTGAAGGAGTCCAGAGTTGGTCAAATGTTAGAGCAGGCAGGCTGTAGCTAGGGTGATTTCATATAGGCAGCCTGGCTAACAAATGAGACAATCCTTGGAAACAGGGTTTCTGATCTAAAGCCCTTTGGCTGTTTTTGAGTTGGTATTAACAGGTCTTGGACTTAGTCCCCGTGGCCTCCAGCGTTTCTGCAATGCTGTAGGAAAGGAAAATGGAAAAGGTCCAAGATTTTTTCCAACTAAGGAAGAAGTTAAAAAGACAGATTTTATAGGTGGAATAAAGCAGGGTTGGGCTGGTAGAGGTGGAATTGAGGACAATTATTTGCTCTGTAGGTGCATCACCTCCACAGGCTCTCATCCTCAAGAGGATGTAAGGCTTGGAAAAGCCCTTCTGCTTCCCTGAAACCTTGCCTACACTTTCTGCAGATGCAGCCAGTGGCAGTGGTGGAACAGCAGGACCCCAGCTGGGCTGCACACTCTTCACATCACCCCTCCCTACTTCTCCTGAAGGAGCAAAATAAGAAGGTTATGGGCAAATAGAGAGAAGTGCCATGGGTGGCCTCCTGAGAGCCTCCCCAGGACAGGTAGCGACCAAAGCAGTCTCGATGCTCTTGAGGCCACAAAAGCTTACAGCATTGCGAGAGGTTCATGGCCTCGGGTGTGTTAGCAGCAAAGCTCACACGGATTTGCAGCCCATATGGGACAACACTTGCCCTCCAGTCCGGAGCACCTGCAACTCCCTCCCAGTGGAACAGGAGAGGGGACAGAGCTGAGGGCAGCAGCGACATGCTACTCTGGCTTCAGGACAATGTAAAAAAGCAGAAAGTAACCCCAAATTCCCTTGAGAAATATATACCAATTCACCCCTGCCCCATGTCATTTCGCCTGCCCCAACCGTGAGAATGTGTTTTGCTTTTTCTGCTGACTTCTCTCTTCCAAGCCAGAGGGTCATGTTGATCTTTATTTCTGTAATCATTTTCTATAATGAGCACACTTTAAGCACATGCACGTGCGGAGAAAATTAAGTGAAGCCTATGCTACTATGTTTATATTTAGACATCCCAGAAGCACAAAGCAGGTTGCTGATTTTCTGTGAAAATTCTCTTTCCAGACAAATGTACCTACATCTGTTGCACAGTGAATGATTAAAACCAGCATCCTGCACGTGATTCACCAGGGCTCACACAAAGCCGCAGCTTGTAACAATGAGTGCAGTCCACTCAAGGGAAATAGCCTTTATGCTTTCTATTTGCTTTCTCAATAAGGGAAATTTTTAAGAAAAAAAGGAACACAGGCAGTGTTCCCTGAGACTTCTTAATTTGTTATGAAATGTATGCCTTTAGCCAGCATGGGGAGAGCTGAATCTCATGAAAAACCTGCCCAAGAGCATAAAAGCAAAGGGTTTCCAGGACTGCTCTTTCAACATGAAAGTAAAAACTTTAAGGGAGAGTTTCTTTAGGAAAAGACTCTCCTTTGCAGAGCCTGAGAGCTGGCGCAGACCTGATTATAACTCTCCGACTCTGCTTTCTTTACACCAAAGTTTAGAGGTACCAGACATCATAAGCTGTTGATGCTTCTTTTCGGTTGTTTCTGCTTATGAGCACATGAGGTTTCAGCCACATCTTAGATCTAAAAAAAAAAAAACAAAACCACTTTTTTTTTTTTTAATTGCGACTTGGATTTAAGGAGCAGAAACTGAAAATCCAGTGGGCTACATCTGATGGAAAACTTGACTATAATGTCCCTTGTCCTATGGGTTCAGATGCAAACCTCCCCCGCAATATTAGATCAGAGCCCTGGCCAAGTCTTCAAGCTGAGTTTAACAGCACGCGAGGACGAATGTGCTTTGACTGGTGTCACAGGGACAAACCCATCCAGTTATATGCAGAGGAAAATGAAACACATCTGTAAGCACTTCAGTGGAAACAAGCGCATAGTTTTCCACCCACAGGGCCGCGTGGATTCGCACTCGAAGCCACTCGCAATGCAACTCATCTCCCCCCAATTTCGCCACCGCAACGTTCGCGCTTCCCCAAGAAGTCCACCCCGGCTCGCTCCGTCAGCGGAGAGGGATGGGCGCGTCCCCCCGGTGGGACCAACGTCGTCTCAGGAGTGACTTTATGGAAATATAAAGCCTGTGTGAAACCGCTTTGCGTGTGAGATGCGCAGCTTCAGCGGGCGGCGGCGCGGCAGGAGCGAGGCGCCAGAGACGGCGCGCGGGCAGGCGCGGTGCGAGCCGCTCGCACCGCGCGTTTGGGGGACAGACGCCGTCCTGGCAAGCTCACAAGTTCTGTGTCTGGCACTGATGAGAGGGGGACACTCAGTCAGCAAAACCGTTCATGAAAAGTAATGGAAATTAACATTAACGCCGGAATAATTTTTAAATTAAATATTTTTCAGTGATACATATAGATAGCAATGTTATTTTGCCAATTTGTAACATTCTGTCGGGTTTCTCATGCCGGATGATGTCTGGATATAGATCTGCATCGCAGAAGAGATTTTGTTTTGACAAACTAAATGCAAAGTTTTGATCTTTTTTCTAGTGTTTTTGTTTTGAAATTGTCTTTCCATTTGTGTGATAAAAGCATTAAAATTTGCTCTCAGTCAGAAGGAAGCGTTAGTCTGGATTCAGATAAACTAGATAATCAATTATATAATCTGGAATTATTTTAAAGCGGGATTTTAATTCAGTAATTTAAGAAGTTTTCAGTCAACCTGGTATACTCGAAATACTGAACAGTGAAACAGCCAAACAAATGATTTCAAATGGTTTTCTTCTCTTTTTGTTTTCCCAGTATTTGACAACTGAGAAGCACTGACAACTCAAAGTCTCAAGGGATTGGGGCTTTTTCTTATCTCTAAGTGGGTCTTCACCTGAAATTCCAAACTAACCAAAACCACAGCACTACAAAGTTAATGTGTATGGTTGTACGATTATTTCAATTCTTATTTTTCTTTCTTCCTGCATGTCTTGACAGAAGAATGATGATCTGATGCAAAGGAAGATTACCAGCCCTTTCCATTTAGGTAAAAAATGGTGTTCTTTTTTATAAGAGGAAAAAAGAATTTTAAAAATCAATCAATTGAAAAAAGAAATCTGCTTTTTTTTTTTAAAGCCAAGACTTTTAACTAAGTCAGTTTGAGAAAACAAGAGGCTTTGGAAAACAACCACTTCCCAGTGTCCATTTTCAGAAGAATGTCTGTTGTCCTTTTGCCCCTGTAAAAACATTTAAGATATCATGAAATTGTGGGGAAAAAAGGGTCTTTGAAAGATAAACCCCATTTTTCAACCAGCATGACTGTTCTCCCTGAACTCCTCTACCACGGTTTCGTTGCTGATAAGGGATCTCAAAGAAAGAGTTAAATATTGCACAGGGATCACAAAGGCCTCCAAGTTAATTTTTTTTAGCAATTAAAAAAAAAAAGGGGGGGGATTCTCTTTGCTTTTTGGTATTGCCATAGCAAAAACATTCTGTCCCTGAAAAGCTCACAGCCGGTTTCTGTAACTGCTGCTCACGCAATGTGCCCCGGTGTGTACGGCATATACTCCATCAGCTTCCCACCCACACAGCTTATGCCAAGGCCAGGAAAACGCTCGAGCGACGCACAGGATAATCTATCAGAAATCAATTCCATGGTCTAGGAGTAATTTATCATTATATGTCGTATCTCAGTTCATGTTGGTTATTGAAATAAAATGAAACTAATACGGTCTTAAGCAAGACTGAACAAACAAGATCATTAAGTAGTTAAAGAGATCATCAGAAACTCATTTTGCATTGTTAAAACTATTGAATTAGCAAAATGCAATCCCTTTACCAGGCCAGATTGTCAGCAGACTCCCTGCGCTCATTCAGAAACCAGGAGGCTGCACAGCAGCTTTTAAAGTGAAACGGCAATAGTTTTTATCTACTCCTCCTAATCAAACCCCTTTGTATTTGTAAATTCAGTTCTAACGAGGCACTGCGGCTGAAACTCATTGTGCTTTGCTACCTGGAAGTTTCCTATAGTAAAGATGAAAGAGATGCTTATTGGAAGTCTTTTTGGTTTTGGTTTTGTTTAGCAAACATAAATGATTTTTTTTTTTATTTTATATCATAGTAGAGCAGTGATCATATAGCACACATATAGTTTTCTAATTGCTCTGCATATCCAGAACTTTGAATTTAGTCCACATAAATATCTCTGAGATTTAACAAATACTGCTTCTGATTACCACCCAAGGCAAAACAAACAATTTTACTCTAGCGTGCATGGATTCTGAGTTGTGTTTCATACTAGGAAAGCCTCAGAAAAAAAAAAAAATCATACCAGCTGCTCTCTATAGTGCAGAAATTCAAAAAAGAAAATAGAAACAATCTGTAATTCGGAATTCATTGGTAATTTGCTGCACACTTATCTGAACAACACAAGCAACATGAACAACCGCAGCACAGAGCTGTTTGGTCTGCTGGCCTTAAGAAAAGGGTGTTTGGGAATGTGTGAATAAATCAAGCTGTAAAAAGAGCAGCAAGAGCATTAAGCTAAGTAGGACTAGAGCAAAGTTAACTTGGCGACGGGAGCAAAGTCAGACAACTTCTCCCTTTGCAAGTAAAGCCCCCGGTGCTGGAAGGCTGAGGGGAGAAATCCGGAGCACAGCTGGAGCATAACGGAATTGCCTTTTCTTTTTAAAATGAAGCTTCTGTTTTTAAATCATAGGAAATACCCCGTCTATGATTCTTTGAGAAATACGTCTAAAATCAGCTGTGCTCGGAATTTGCCGGGTGGTGGAACCTAACCGCATTATCCTGTTTAGGCAGATGTGGTTTGTAAATATACTTACTATGGCACTTTAACTACGTTGTCGGGTGGCTGTGGAGATGAGGGCAGCTATGTCTCCCCGAGCAGATGTCCCCCCTCATGGGAAGGCAGCATTTTGCAAATCACCGCCTTTGGGAGGTGCCACCATGGAAAAACACTGAGACATCCATTATCTTAACATTTTCTTTTCCTACCTGAGAGCAAAATCGTAGAGGGACCTAAGTGTCAGTTACGGGATGGATCCTCCTCACACTTATTCTGAGATGAATCAGGGTGTAACCAAGGTGGTAGGGAATTAAAATAAAATAGGGTTAGAAAATAGGTTTGTGAATTTGTAGCAAGCTGTAACTACAAGAACATTATGCACCAGCAGTGCTGCTCAGAAGTCCACCCAATCCTTTCCATCCTGATTTAAACATCAAGGATCTAATCAGTATGTAACATTGTAAATGTATAAGATCAGAATTAAGAGTAGAATGTCTCGTTCTTTGATAGCAAATAGAGAACAGTGTAACTAGTCTGAATGGTGTAGTATAACATAGTGAAGGCAATTTTTCTGTTTTGAAACAAAGACTTTGCAATGAATAATTGTGTTTGTGTTAACGGTCTGTGAAGGACCATTTGGTATTGCCAAGTTTAAATGAACTTAGAGGGAAAGGTAATTCCGGCAGGGAAAGATCGTGACCACCGACTCAGAAACCACCCACTCAAGAAACCCTCCAACTCAAGAGAACAAGGAAGTAAATTCTTAGAAAGTTATAGTGAGCATGCGTAGTCATTTACATGTTAGGCGAAGAATTATTAACCAATCATTGTATAGAGGATAATGAATATGTATTTGTGTACCTATAAAAGAATGTTTCTTAGACTGATTGAACGAACACGATTTGGGAAAATTATTCCCCGTGTTCCCGGCGCCGTGAATAAAGAATGCCTGCCTTTTAACACTACATTGGTGTTACGAGGTTTATTCCCGATTTCGGTGACAAGGGGAGGTTTTAACCCACCTTGCAGTCAAATGGCTATTTGAGGAAAATCCTAATGCTGAAGGCTGCTTTTATGTGTCTCGCTGCCGAAGGCATGCCAAGCTAGACTCAGGCCAACGTGAGAGAGGAACCAGACTACAATTTGCATGAAAGGAGAGCAGCAGCACTGAGGAAGTTCTGATGCCCTCCCTGCTCCTCTGTTAAACCATAAACTAAGCTGGAATTGTTGGGTTTGGTGAGTTTTAAATCGCAACGGGGTTTTGGGCTGGGGGGTCCCACACCAGCACGGGCTACAGCAGAAATGGGGCTCTTGAGAGACATTGCACCGGCTTGCATGCTGCTTCTGCTGCCTGTGACCAGTGGAGAAGGATGATACGCTGGTATCACTGGATACGCTGATGCCTCCATACTACGTCTTTATTACAGCCCCATCCAACTTGCTCTAAACTACGCATGACTTTCAACTGGCGAAGAGGATTCAAGGGCGACCTAGAGTCTCTGTGGCAACATGCGTGCCTGTTGGAGAAACTGCCCATGGGTTTTCCTTCGGTCCTTTTCCATCAGCCGCAGAAAACAAGCAGTGCCCCTGGATGCCTCTGCTCTGCCCCTTCCTCCCCACCATCCCATGGGACCTCCATGAACAACCTGTTTTATTTACTGAAATAAGCCTTTAGAAAGGATCAAAGTCACTAAACAATTAGTAAGCCGTCATGCAATTACTGTGTACAAGAAAAACGTCCTCTGGTGAAACCAGGAATGCTAGCAAACACCCTGTCACACCGTCACACTGAATTCGTTAAACAAAACAGGTAATTATTATAAACAGGAAATGTCACTTGCCAATATCCTCATCCCGTTGAATGAAGTTTTCTTTTCAGGTGGTTAATAAAGATGTTATAGAGGTAAAAGAGTCCTGGTAATTTAGTAGATTCCTGGCACTGAATTTCCTCTTATTGGATTTTATTTAATCAACTGTAATTGTTCTTAGGAAATCTTAACCTATTCACATTAGAAACTCTTCCAAATCAATTAACAGAAAATTTCCTTCTTATTCTCGAATAACCAAATTCTCACGCTCCCCCCCACAGGCATTCACATGGACAGTGGTCTCTGTCCTCCAAATGCTTTTCCACGCCCAGTGACAGGGGAAAGGACACTTAATCATGATGCTTTCTTAGCCTGAGATCTGTTACAGAGCCTGGCTTTTAAGAAAATCTTGAAAATAGTGCAGAACTATTGTCTTCCTGGGTAGAAGTCAAAAAAGTCTTCTCCTCTGAAGAGATTGAGCACAAAATGTAAGCCAAAGGCACAAGAGAAAATTTTAAAATGTCCTGATTCCAGCTGCCCTCCCACACTGAAGTTTTCTTTGAAAATGAGTCCATCCAAACTCCCTTTCAGAACAATTTCAGCCACTCTTTCATTTATCTTGTTTTCATTCTCAGCTTGACAACTCTTGACTCTGTGGTGCATCTCAACCACATTTGAGATGTGGTTCATCTCAAGTGATGAACTCCACCAGCCTACTCACTCCTCTGCCCTGGTCTGCAGTGGTGTTCTCAGCTGTACACCATTTCCTACGTCATCTCAGACTTCTTTGGCATCTCAACACAGAGATAACATCTGGCCCAATGCAAGTTTTCCTGATGGAACACACAGTCAGGTTTGCAATGTGAGGATTGTTTGGCTCCACTATGATACTGGCAGGCTTGACAATGACTAAGCTATAACTAACCATATTTTGGCAGACTGGGGGGAAAAAAAAGTTTTTTGGGCATGGGGAACATTAACCCGATAGTAAGTGTATATCGGAGGCCCACCTGCAGAACTTGAAGTTATTCAAATGTGAAAAAAATGTCAAAAATAGGTTTTTAAACCTGGAAGTCTGAGCATGCAGCAAAGCATATGCCAAAAAACTAATTGTACCCTAATTATTACTTTTTTTAATGATTCAAACTTCGCCATCATCCCAAAGTGAATAATTTCCCTTTTGGTTAGAAATATTTTGAATACAAGCAAAGGACATTTGAAAACAAAGAACCAAAAGGGAACTTGGGCTCATTGCAAAATAAGTGACCTGAAGAGTAGGAAGGGCAGAGTCAGTGGGCAATTTATCTGAAAACTGAGCTCCATTTGACACGGAGTCCTGTGGTGCAGGAGCCTGAGCTCCGTGACCAGCAGTCCCTTTCTAGTTCTAGCGACTGACTGCTGGCCTGAGAGCAGGTCCATAATTTATCTCTGTTAGTTTTTGCTGAACACATATTTTAAGCCCCAGGCTCCTTCAGTCGTCAGTGGAGAGAGATGTGCATCTCCCAAAGCCAACTCATCATGCCTGAAGGCAACCGTGTCTAAGATAGAAGAGAGAAATAGCTATGGAGGAAAGCTGAGTATCCAGCTTAGGCAGGACACCTCATTTTAGGCAGATGATACACTAGATGGTCCTTCAAGTCAAATGCGAATTTCATAGAATCATAGAATCATAAAATCATAGAGCAGTTTGGGTTGGAAGGGACCTTTCAAGGCCATCTCATCCAACCCCTCTGCAGTGAGCAGGGACATCTTCAACTAGAGCAGGTTGCTCAGAGCCCCGTCCAACCTGACCTGGGATGGTTCCAGGGATGGGGCATCTACCACCTCTCTGGGCAACCTGGGCCAGGGTTTCACCACCCTCATGGTGAAAAATTTCTTCCTTAGATCTAGCCTGAATATACCCTCTTTTAGTTTAAAACCATCACCCCTTGTCCTATCACTACAAGGCCTGCTAAAAAGTCTGTCCCCATTTTTCTTATAAGCCCCCTTTCAGTCCTGGCAGCTGCAAGAAGGTCTTCCCGGAGCCTTCACTTCTCCAGACTGAACACCCCCAACTCTCTCAGCTTTTCTTTGTAGGAGAGGTGTTCCACCCTTCTGCTATGAAGAAAGGCTGAGAATTTGTTTGTGTGTCTGCTTTTATGGGTAGTCATTTAGCACAGAAACATCAATGATTCCCCCTGACTTGAACTGTTTGATATTTCCAAGTGACAGAAAATCCCATTACATCACTCTGACGCTCAATTAACGTGGTAAACCTGGTCTTTCCTTCTCCGTTAATGACCCAAAGCTGAAGAAGAAAAATCCATATTCTGTATTACGAGGAACTGGAATGTTTGATAAACGCCTAGCAAGAGGAGTGCAGAGCCTGTTTCATAACTATAATATATAGCTTACAACCCTGGCTTAAACTTACGCTTTTGTGCCAGCAGTATATGTGGTTGACTGAGAAAGCAGATCCGTGCCTGGCTGACACGTTATATATGATGGGTCTGTAATGCAGGTAGCATGACTAGCAGAAAAGGCTGTGGTTTTTGTTTACTTAGGATCCCTAGGTACCTGGTTTTAAAGCCCGCTTGGAGCCAAGGAACAAGAATCTTTAAAACGGCAATGCCAAAAATAGCTCCAACATCCCAGATAAATAAACTGCAGATAATCCCTCGTGGCAAAATTATGGAGTGCAGCCTAGCGAAAGCAAAGCAAACTCTTATGGGGGCTCCTGTGCCACCTGAACGTAGGCTCGATGTTTTTTCAAGTAGCACTGCATTATCCTATTTCTTTAATTTGAATATTATCTCTCCCTCTTCCCAGGGTTGTTACCTTGCATAAACCCTTGTGCAAGTTCTTTTGAGTGCAAGAATTTTGCGGTCTCTTTCACACTGGTCCGTACATGGAAGACCCTGCTCTGATCCCCTGGTTCATTCCTCTCCTCACTGCATCTCTTGCATAAGGTTTTGATAGGATTTCTAGCCCTGATCTTCTCTGAAATTCATGTGGTGGATTTCAGTCCATGCAACAGGCGTTTGAGTGTTGCAGGATTGTTGAAACGTTCAGGACTGTTGAGCTATCGGACTCCCGGAGCCCGTGTTCTTTCTCCTTGGTAAAACCCAGTGCTCAACACATTCACGATCTAAAAAGAGGGATTTGTCTGTGTGTGTGTCTCTGATTCACCGTTTTTCTTAGGGTTGCACAAGCTGAATGCCTAGAAATGAAACAGCCAGAAATGAGTAAATATACTTAATTGTTAGCGACATGAGCAACAACACACCAGTGGGATATTCTGTGCCCAGTGAGGAAACACCACCTGAATCTTCCTGCACCAGCTGCTTTGCCCCATGGGGATTTTGGATCCCATGGAGCCACCGCCCTGCGCATCGTTAACGTTGCCCGCCCTTGTAGGCTATTCTCAATACCCCTGTTAGGCATTCCGTATCTTCACAACAACTAAGAGACCACAGGTGAAAGTGCTAATAAGAAATAATACTAAAAAGATCTGTTATTCAAGCTCCTTGGAAGAAGCCATGGGCTGGAGTGTGGCTTCCTAGCTTCTACTTCTTCAAGGCTGAAAATACTAAAGGTATTTTCAAAACCTTGTTACTCAGTTGTTACAGTTATTGCAATTATTCCTAACCATAGCACACTTAGAAATCATATTTCATAAAGAACAGAGAGATCCATTATAAGGTTTCCAAGAAGATACATGTAAATCAAAAAAACATGAAGAAAAAAAAAGATCCAAACAACGAAATGGGGAAGCACCAAGCAGGAGATCCATGGCAGGGTAATTTAGTGTAATTCTCCCAGAGACTCCTGGGTATTTGTCCCTGTCAAGGAGCTTGAAAAAAAAAGTCAGCAAGGTAACGGAAGGGTCTGGCCTTTAATAAAGGCGTCGAAGTAATCGCCTTGGCAACTGATGTCACCAGCCAATGCAGCATCATACGTGACAGCTCAGTGAAGTGATGTGCAAATTTTGTCACCCGCTGAGGGGCAGATGAGACAGGTCTGTGCTGGGCTTGGCTGCAGGATGTCTTGAGTAGAAAGACTCACCCAGCCAAACGGGCTGTGAAGGAAACCAGTTCCCTCATCCAGGCTGTGATTTTGGAAGGAGTTTGAGAGAACTAGGTGCTCAAACCTATGAGACTTCAAGTGGTATGGCTTCTACAGACGGGGTCTAATCGAGTGTGTCTCCACGTACTTCTCCTTTGTATTGCAATGATGTGCAAAGCCACCATTGACGCAGTGGTGTTTAATTTGTCTCTATTATATATGTGTGTCTTGCTTACACATATCCTTTCAGAGAAGAGCTATAAATGGCTTTTTATGAAAAACAGGCACTCACATATGTATTATTTCTTTTTGTGTCTAAGAAAAGTGACCCTTTTCATTTAATTTGCTCCAGCTTCTCCTTTCAGTCCTCCCAGCTACTGACCTGTAGACTGCAATTATTGTACGTTTTATCTACTCTCACGCAAGGGCAGAAGAAATCAGTAATACAAGTGTCAGCAATGCTCATGTGGGGTAAGGTGAAGCTCTTCTTTCAGAACTATATTATCAGCTCAGCCATTTCTAATTTTTTGGTTGCAGCAAGGGGGACATGGATCTGGACCAGCTTTGAACTTGCGCCATTATTTTTAAATACAAACACTCCTGCTACTGCAGCTGACATGCAGCATAACTTTGGTCTACTTTCTGGCTCTCATAAATAATGATAATGGTAATAATGATCCTCTTTGGCCCTGGTGAGGTTGGTTGGATGGCTAGTTGGCTGGTTGGTTGGTAGAGTTCTCTGCCCCCTAAAACAGCCCCTCATCTGGCCCAGATCAGCATTGCTCTATAGGGATCATCTGAGCAGGGTGAGTTTGGTTCTGCTGAGACGCTTCCTCTTACGGCCCTGGAAATGAGAGTGGTCCAAGGCTGTACAGCCACCGTTCAGTAACCTACAGGGCATCACGGCATTTTTCTCACATTACTCTGAGGTTCATCCGCAGATGGTGGTGATGATACCAGCACTACTCTTTGAAACCTCTGGAGCAAATCCAGAAACTCATGGTTTTATTCCAGGTAAACGTGAAAAAGTTTTATTTCACACTTAAATTTCAGCTTTTGACTAGGCTCGCCACCTCAATAGACCAGAGATATTCCAAAGAACTGACAAAAGGAGAGGGAAAAAGCAGTTGTTCAAACTTTATTCTGGTTTTCCATTGTGTTATCCAGGAAGACCTTGGCAGCTACCAGATTGTCAGAGGTGGGACTTTTTAGTGTCGAGGCAGTAACTTATTAGGAAGAAACTGTACCAAACAGAGTCAAGTATATTGTCTATGCTTAAAGTCTCAGAGCAGTGAACAACATCCCGTCCATTTAATTGGAGAGACATTTTAATTGGAGAGACTGTGCCAGCAGAGCCCTGCCCGAGCTGCTAACAAACCTTTTAGACGAGGTAGGCACAGAAAGCAAATGCACTGAAGGTCAAGGTATTACGTTTGCCTTTTGAAACCCCAACTAATAGAAAATTGGGACTTTTGCAACTGGTTTGGCAGGGAGGATGAAAGGCTTTGTAAAAAGCTGCATTGTTATTGACATATCTGCCAAGATTTCAGAAGTCCTATCTTCAGTGCAATTTCCCACATGAATTCTCTGGCTTTCCCTGAAAGGTAGGAGAGGAAGGGATTGAGCAAACTGGGGGAGAGTGGGCAGGCGTGAGAGACAGGGAAGGAGAAAGAGCAACAGAAAAAGAAATTACTGATAAGGTTTTCCAGGAATTTGTGCTGCCCCTGTCATGGTAGTAATGCATATCAGGTTAGCCAAGAGAAAAGACGTGGCATGTCAACTGGCTAAAATCCTTTGTTTCAGAAATGCAAAGTATGAGCAGTTTCTGGCAAGCAGAGAGATGGCATGGTACAAGAGTTCACAGGGAGGAGGGAGCGCTTCTCGCTGTACAAGGGAGCGTGCAATGAGCGTTCAGATGCTGTTGCACGGCTGAGAAATATTAGATCTGGCAACACCTGGAGGACCTTTGAAGTTCTTAGTGTCAGGAGGGATCTTCTGGAGGAGTTTGACTGAAAAAAGGGTTTGCTGCAGTAGCAACAACTGCTGTGACCTCAAGCAGAGTGGCTCGGAAAACAATCCTTGTTTCATGCGAAATTGATAAAAAATTCACTCATCAATTTTCCTCAAGTTTTATGCTTTTACAAGAGCATCATTTTTTCCCATTTCCATTTTTTGCCTAAATTTTCTTCCTTATTTCCTCTCCACCTTTTTTTTTTTTTTCTTAAAGGGATACAATAGGAAATGAAAAACAGGGAAAATGGAAAAAGGAAGGGGTGAAGAAGAAGGAAGAGTGTATATTCTTTTAACACAACTGATTTTTGTCTTCATCATGTGGACTATATTTTCCATATAAATTTATTAAGGTCCATTTGCTCTAATAAATAGTGATGTTCTGGAGCTCTGTTGCCTGTTCATTTCCTAACATAGGCCTGGGCTTTGCTAAGGGAGTTGAGTTAATTTTGATGGCAATATGTGCAGATGGAACAGGAGTGCGAGGAGCTCCCTCAGAATCCCTGGGTGACAATATGACCCATCTTTAGGACACACAGGGAGAGAAATTTGGGTCCAGCTTTGCAAGAATTGGTTAAAAACATCTTACTGGGTAAAAGCAGAAAACCCTGCCGTGATCACTCCCAGGAGGTAATTTAAGTTAACTAGGCAATTTTGGCCAGTATTCAAGCAGGAAGGGATGTGAGCCCTCTCAACCTTTCTCTGAAGTTATAGATATGTATGAACATACTGAGAACATCTTAGATAGGCTTCCAGCTTTTGAAAATTCAAGTTTCTGTAATCACACTTTAAAATCTTTTTGGAAACAATCATCCCATCCAAGTGTCCTTTTATGGCTTCTCATGTCAGGCTGCGTCAGCAGCACCACGCTGTGGCATGTAACATGGCATTAAATCAGAGAGTGGTGCATCTTAACTGCAGGCATCAAATATTAAGCAAGGGAAAGAAATACATGGCGCTGCGCTGTGCTGACCCTTTTACTCCTATGTATGTATTGATTGCTCAGTCTCGCCAGCCTTCTCCCCTGGTCCCCACCGCGTCCTCCCTGTGAGTGCTGGAGCAGGCGAAAGGCACGGCCTTTAGAAAGCCGGAATTTTAACAAGAACAAAATCAGGATAGTTTGCAGAAAGCCTCCCACACATGCTCCTGGCCACACAGCAGAGTGAGCTGCTAAGGGTGACTGCCTTCACCTTCTCCTTGAAGACAAAGAGCTAATGCAGGCTGGTGGCCAGGAAGAACCCCAGGGACAGACTCCCATGGTGGGTCCTTACAGTTTTGAGGAGGTGGAACTCACTAAACAGTGGATATTCACTAAAGCAACTTCCCACACCTGATCAGTCAAAATCTCAGTAGCTGGGCCTGCTTTATTGATCTCTTTAGAAATACATCAGTTTTCACCACTCTGTTGGTCTTGCATTTTCCTTTATTTGCAAATTTAATCTTCTGAAACTGTTCCTAATTTTCTTTCTCTCTTCTCCATCTGTCCCTGATTTCATGGTATTGACTTTCTTCTCTCTCCTCTGTAGCATGTCAACATTTTTTCTTGTGTTTCTGTATTTTAGTAGCTTTCTCCTGATAAAAGCAATGACTTCTCACTGTCCGGAGCAATAACAATTGTGGGAAGCATTCATATCCCAATGTTTAAGGCCCTCAAAGATATTTAAATAACCCATTGCTTTGGAGGCCCAGAGACCAGCTGAGGGGTATGTCCCCACAGGGACTGAGACACCACAGGACCACGTGTGGGGTGCTGGGTTTGTTGTCCTGCCCATCAGCATCTCCTCGTCACTGAGAGGTCTGTTCCAACCACTAGACAAGACAATCCCAGCCTGGACCACTTTCCTTTTTCTCGTCTAGTCTACTTAAGTACTTTTCAATGGAGCTCGACTCCAGAAAGTGGGTCTGAGCCCACTTTCCCCCAGAGTAGTCTGCAGACTTGGGGCAAAGGTGCTCACCTGGGAGACTCTGGTGTGAGCAGAGGCAGGAAATGTGTCTCCCATTTCCTGGTGGCATTTTTTAACTACTAGGACATCAGAAGCTAAAAATGAACGGGAAGAGAGCAGAGGACGTCGAGTGTTAAATGCATTCAGTGGAGCCAAACCTTCAGGCAACCTAAGTGGACAATGCTTAATGCACAGCTGCTGGGACAACATCGGCATGGCACAGGGACTGGGCTGCTCAGCACCGCGAGGCCGAAGGCACCTCCAGGCTTGCCCAGGGCCAAGCTGTCGCATGCTCCCAAGGCTAGACAGCAGCAATGGGTGTAATTCTGCATTAGCATGGCTTCAGTACGCATAAGGCAAACTTCAGCAACTAAATCCATGCTCTATCAAGCATGCTGAACCAGGAGCCAGCCTGGGGTAAAGCCAGGGCAGACTTACCTTTCTTGAATACTCTCTGTGTGCCATTTTCTCTGCTCCCTCTAAAGCAAAAGCAAAAGGGCTTCTTTAGCTTGTTTGCAGCACCGGAGGGGGAGCAAGCCTGAGACTTTCAGATCTGGACCAGGACCTCAACAACGAACAGTGGAAACACAGGGCCAGGGAAACACATCATCGGTCCTTAAATAGCATCCCAGCAGGGCTGGGATTACAGGATTCACCTCTGTCCCATGGGCTGCTCCTTCAGAGAAACGAGATTCCTTACACTTTCAATTTCTCATTTTCTCCCTCTTCACCCATGGTGACACTAATGTACTAATGCTCAGAGCAGGGGAAATTGTTGTTCCTTCCACACACAGAGCCTGCAGCTTGGTCACAGCTGTGTGAAAGATGTATTACATTAATGGAGTTTTCTTGGTTTTTATTTCAGATTGGGTAAATCCACAGTAGGGCTGCATCTGGTTTCTAATCCATTAGTCGCCTCTTGCCCCTCTTGGAAAATGTCGAGTTGTGTTCTTCGTCTCCCATCTCCATTAACTCTCACTTCCAACTTAAGCCACTTCCAACACTGCTGGTTGTAGCTGCAGCCGTGCTTTGCATCACCACCTGTCTGGATCCTGGTGCTTCATGTGCTCCTCCGAATGGAGCAACACCTCGGGGACAGATGCAAAAGGGCTTTGTAGTCAGGACTGCATGACGTGGCCATCAGTGAGAGCAGGAACTGGCCCTGGGTACCCTTAGTCCTAGTTTTACAGGTGCACAAAGTACGGCATTAGGCAAAACCCTCCATGGGGTTTGTTGCAACCCCATTCATTCAGAGCTGGTCCAGAATTTTCCACTGAAGGCTTCCTGTGTCCCAGGCGTTTGGCCTTCTGTGTCCATCCTCAGCATGAGAAATTTAAAATTGTTTCATCTTCCATTTCCAAACACACCTAAATGTCAACAAAATGGCAACTGGACAAATGGGCCATTGGTTCACTCCAGCTTTACGCTGCTGTAACTTCCCTGAAATCCAGTGGAGTAGTTCAGAGGTGAGTGCGATTCATATCACACAGCATTGCCTTTAGCAGTAAGGGTTAGACTTGCGATCTCTTCTCAGCGTGCTGCTTCTTACCAAGTACTGCCATGTGCTAACGTCGTCACTGGAGAGGTCAGCAAGAGTTCAGTGTTCTCAAGAATCTCCTGCTTCGTTTTTTGGCACAAGCAGCACAAAAGCATCGTTTAAATTACATTCTCTTTAAAAGAAAAAGACAACCATGCCTCTCAGTACAAGATTTCAGGCACGTTTGTTAGTCAATAATTACTCTTAACCCATCATGGCCCTTGCAAAATAATCTTGTTCCTCACAAATAACGATCTGTTATAGGAATGATTACATTGCGCCTTCAATAAGAAAGCTCACAAATTGATTTGTTTTCTATTAACCAATCAAAACTGTAATGCATCATAAAGCTTGGCTGCAGGAAGGATAAGAAAGTGCTGGGCAAAATCTTGTACCCACTTCTAGCCTCTAAAAAATTAGCTGTTACAATTTTAACAGCAAACTGTTACTCAGTTTCTACCATGAGCAGTTTTCCCATTTAATTGCTACCTACTTCATGTCTTTTGAGGTCGTTCTATGCTTTACGTAGGGAGGCAGAAAGGTATGAAAGGAAGGGCAAAGATAAGTGGGCCGCTGAAGTCAAGGGAAACCCTATAAACAAGTCCCAAAAGGATAAATTATCAGCTGCAGACAGAGTAAGGACATGATGTAAAGACAGTCGGGGTTCAAGGATAGAAGGAGACAGAAGGATTAATTTCCAAAGTGTTCAGACAACAGCACTCATAGCTCTGGAAGAGTTCTTTATGAATTACAGCAAAGCCAACAGGTTTTTGAAGAAAACGTTTGCCTTTTGAAAACTAGCTGGGTTTTGTCTCTTGAAAATTGCCTGGATGTAATTATTCACATGAAAACCTGGACTGACAAGACTCTAACCACTACCTTGCATCTATTTAGGATATGAACCCGGTGATAATCAGATCCTACACTTAGGGCATGTGCCACCAATAGCTGAAGTAGCTAGAAAATATAATCATAGAATCATAGAATCACAGAATCATTAAGGTTGGAAAAGACCTTTAAGATCATCAAGTCCAACCAAACTAAACAATCAAACATGGTATTGTTTAAAGGTGAGGCAAGACTTGGATTTATGTGTTTAGATATTCAATTAAAGTAGAAGGCTGAGTGAGACTGGTATGCGTACCAATGAGTAATTAATTCAAGTTTGGTTATACTTTGTAAACAAGTTTAAAAACTTTGAAAACTTTGAAAAACAAGTTTGTGTTTGAAAAACATGTAGACATGGCACTTCAGGTCATGGTTTAGTGGTCATGGTGGAGTTGGGTCAACGGTTAGACTTGATGATCTTAGAGGTCCTTTCCAACATTAATGAGTTTATGATTCTGTGATTCTATTCTATATACAAGGATTTAGAACAAGTTCTTAACAGAAAAGCAGTTGAAGACATGGTGACGATGGAAAATGAGATAAAATTAAACAGTTTTACAAGCATGCTGGACTAGATTCTTAGGCAAGAAATGCCATAGGTCAAATCCATTTTGCCGTCCTAGGAAAAAAATAATTTTGTAAAGTACCAGATACAAAATTATGCAAGAGAAGATGAGGCGTAGATTAACACTAAGGTAAGAAAGGAAGAGGCTAGAAAAAGCAAACAGGGTTAAAAGAGGAAACATCTCCTTATAACAAGGCTACTGGAAGAGCTCAAGAGGGAATATTAGTATTTATATTGATATGCTAGGCTTGTTGACCCAGGCAACGAGCTAGCTGGACTTACAAAGAGTCCTTTAAACTAGATACAGGGGGAGAAGGGGATGGAGTTCTAAGCACTAGAGAAAAGCTGGGGGCTGACAAGGCATTAGGAAGCAACAGGTAAACACCTGTGAATTGCTCATGGAAATTTGGGCAAACTCCTCCAAAAAGGGGATGTGGGCTGATAGCCCAGCCTGAAGTGCCTCTATACCAATGCACACAGCATGGGAAACAAACAGGAGGAGCTGGTAGACACTGCCCAGATGGAAAATGACGACCTGACTGCTATCACAGAAACTTGGTGGGATGAATCACACGATGGGTGTGGTGTGATTGAAGGCTATAACCTATTCAGAAGGGACAGGCAAGGAAGGAGAGGTGGGGGAGTTGCCCTCTATCCCAAAAATGGGATCGATTTCACACAGCTATCTTTGAAGAACAACAATGTGCAGGTCAAGAGCTTATGGGTGAAAATTAGAGACCGAGCCAACAAAGGAAACTTTGTGGTTGGCGTCTGGTACAGGCCACCCAATCAAGGAGAAGAGGTTGATGAAGAGCTCTTTCTTTGACAGCAGGAAGCATCACACTCACAGGCCCTGGTCCTCATAGGGGATTTAACCACCTGGACATTTGCTGGAAAAGCAGCACAGTGAACTTCATGCAGTCCAGGAAACTACTGGAATGCGCCGAAGGCAACTTTCTAGTCCAGGTGATGGAGAGTCTGACCAGAGGAGAGATACTGTTGGACCTGTTGTCCACTAATGCAGAAGAACTTATCGGAGAGGTCAAGATTTGAGGTAGACTGGGCTGCAGCGATCATGCCCTGGTGGAATTCTCAATCTTGAGGAGTACAGGATGGATAAAAAGTAGAGTCAGGACCCTAAATCTCAGAAAGGCAAACTTTCAGCTGTTTAGGGTGCTAGTGCATGGGACTCCTTGGGAAGCCGCCCTCAGAGGCAAAGGGGCGAACAAGAGCTGGGAGATATTTAAAGACATTTTTCTTAGGGCACAAGACCTCTCAATCCCGACATGTAAGAATTTGGGCAGGGGAGGCAGGAGGCCAGCTCGACTGAGTCAATATGTCTTAGCCAAGCTAAAACACAAAACCAAAAAGCGTAGGCAGTGGAGGCAGGGATACACATCCTGGGGAGATTACAGGGATATGGCCCGTGAGTGCGGGGAGGGGATCAGGAAACCAAGGCACAGCTGGAACTAAACTTGGGGTTGTTGGGGTTGTTTAGCCTAGAGGAGGAAAGGCTCCAGAGAGACCTTACAGTAGGTGTTGTGGTTTAACGCAGCAGGCAGCCAACACAAACCCACCACCCAGCTGTTCGCTCACCCTCCCCCCGCAGCAGGATAGGGGAGAGAATCGGAAAAGAAAAAGGGTAGAATTCATGGGTTGAGATAAAGACAGTTTAATAGGACAAGAAAATTAAAAGAAGAATAATAACGGTAATAATAATGACAAAAGAACATACAAAACAAATGATACACAGCACAACTGCCATGGCCCCTCCTCAGCCAGCTCCCCCAGTTCATATGCTGAACATGTCGTCATATGGTCTGGAATAGCCCTTGGGCCAGCCTGGGTCAGCTGTGCCGGCTGTGTCCCCTCCAGCTCCCCGTGCACCCCCGCCTGCTCGCTGGCAGGCCAAAGCACGGGAAGCTGGAAAGTCCTTGACTGCTCAGCAACAACTGAAAACATCAGCACGTTATCAACATTTTTTTCATCCCCAATCCAAAACATAGTCTCATACGAGCTTCTATGAAGAAAATTAACTCTATCTCAGATGAAACCAGGACAGTGGCCTTCCAGTACTTAAAGGGGTCCTACAGGAAAAATGAGGAGGGATTCTTTATCAGGGAGTGTAGTGATAGGACAAGGGGAAACACTTTTAAACTGAAAGAGGGTAGATTTAGATTAGATATTAAGAAGAAATTCTTTACTGTGAGGGTAGTGAGGCACTGGAACAGGTTGCCCAGAGAAGCTGTGGATGGCCGTCCCTGGAAGTGTTCAAGGCCAGGCTGGATGGGGCTTTGAGCAACATGATCTAGTGGAAGGAGGTGTTGGAACTAGATGATCTTTAAGGTCCCTTCCAACCCAAACCATTCTATAATCTATGATTCTATGATCTAAATTATAGTGTTCCCATTAAATCTGTTAGAGCATCATCAGCTCTGAGTAAAGTAGGAATATCAGGAAGAACTGGATGACCTTAAGGCCTTATTTTAGAGAAAAATAAATCAACACAACCATCGTGCTGACATGCAATAACACATCTGAAGAGACAGCAGAACCCTGTGCAAGCACAATGCTTAGGGAGGAATATCTGTCCTATCTGACAGTCACCAGTCACCAGGAATGGAAACGACATCTAGCCACCAATTTGGTATTGCTGGAAGAAAGCCAAATTCAGCCCTACAATACATGGAGACAGCTAATTCCAGTGAAGATCACCCCTGTACCAGTGGATCAGGCCTAGGTAAGACCTCATCTCTGTGCAGTTCTGCACAGGCTCGTTGAAGGAAAAAAAAATTGTCACTAGAATAATTGCTAAGGAGGACTATAAAGGGCATCAGGCACTCCGAAGATGGAGGAAGTCTGGGCTTGTTACGTTTAAGAACGGCTAAGAGAGGATTTCACTGCTTTTTGTATATGTCCGGGGAGGGACAGAAATACACCCCATAGGGAGCAGACCAGCTTAGATGAAAGGATAATGCTGGCACAAGAATACCCAGGAACTCATTTCAGCTGTATGTCTGAAGATCCGTACCTGTTAGTACAGTGATGCTGAGGATCGGTTCGTCGTTCGGAGACTGAAGGTAAGCTGAAGCATTTTATGGAAGGGATAATGTGACAGCGGGGATCAGAGTAAAGCAGAGTTTAGAGGTTCCCACGGTCCCCTCGCAGTGCAGAGAGCCCATTATTGCGGAGGCAAAGTCAGGATTCCTTAGGGGTTATAGATGCTGCTATCTTGAAACGTTCCTGCTTCGCTGAACTCTTTGCTAACATCTCTGTTTATTTAGTCCAAACAGACATACCGTAAACACCTCGATCACTAAATCAAGAATCAGTATGCAGTAACTCATGACTGTATGAACACTGTATCCTTTCCACACGAGCAAGATATTTACTCTATGACTATCCTGAGCTGAATCAACAAGGCTGTTAGGAAACAGTGCAGGAAGGCATAATGATACAGATTTTTATAAATGATTAGGTGTTCATCATTACCAGCAGCTGCAAATCCACAGCAGTGAACATTACTCTTGCCTAAAAATAGGCAGTTTCCTGATAAGAAATCATGCTGAATAAATTACTGTTTTGTTGTTTCTGCCATGAAAATCTGCAATTTATGCTACCACAGATACCAAATGGAGACCCTTCTCTACTTTTTCCATACGGACCTTTGCATTATAGCCTGGGGTATGTCCAAATGCAGCATTTAATCAGGAGATTACCTCTGAGGTGTAAAGATTGCTCTTTAATCTCCAAATCCCAGACAGCTTCTGTGTTAAATACAAGGATACATTATCCCTCTTTAGTATTTAGTCCTTAATCAGATACATTGAGGATGCGCTGAAAACAGTCCCTCCCTACTTCCAACGTCTAATTTTAAATTCCAGATTCTCCCCTTAGATATTCTTCCTGAACAAGTACATCGCTCCAGGAGAAAAATACGACTTGGAATAAGCGATCTCCAAACACAACAGCACAGCTTGCCTGCAGAGTATTTAGATTTTAAAACAATACTATGCAGGGCAGAGATATGTATGTAGAAGAGGGCAAGTTATTTAGTTTTATTTCAAGTCTGGAAAATCTGCCGAACAACAAGAGGCTTAATAAGCTTGTCTTGTTTAGATTAACCAAGAGAAGTGGAAGTGATGACTTGATCTGTTTTCCAAGTACTTGCGTAAAAGATCTCTTTCGGGTGGGATCTTTCCAGGCCAACAAAGACATGAGAAGATCCATGTCTGAAAGCAGAAGCTGGGAGAAATCTGGCAGGAAGAACAGACTGCATTTTTTTGAACAATAAAGCAATTTTGCAGTTGGCCAAACTTCTAGTTTCTATTGCACTGATAACGTCCAAGGGCTCTGGTCTGCTGGGATTGCTATTAAAGCATCTGTGAATAGTGTCACAGCACTCTGAAAAAAGATAGAGATGGAGGAGAATGCTTTGGTGACAAGATAACCCTCCCTTGCTGTGAAAGTTTTGTCTTCGTCTTGGGTCTTTGTCGCCGTTGCTGATATCTCAGCTATACCCTATCCTAAGCCATCACTTTGCTACAACCCAGCAATGTCCTGCAACTCAGCTCATCACTGGTAACTTATTAAGCCATGAGAGCTCACTTGCTGTATTCACATGTGGAACTCTTGAAGACATGGTCTCAAAGTAAAGAAATTACCGTTTTTTTTGGTTCTTTTATCTGCTGGACCCTAAATTGCTGCTGGACAGTTCTGATTACTTTTAATAATGAATAGCTTCTTTTCAAGAAAACTCAACATTTGATAATCAAATCTGGGCAATGTTCTTGTGCCACTGCCTCAGCATTCTTGCCATTCCAGCCCAAGTTCCTATTTGAGATGCAGTCCATTTAGTCCCCGTCCATTTAGCAATCCTCTCTCTCAGTTCTGGTGGAGCCCAGTATGAAATGGGAACACCCAGCTGCCAAGAGCAGGCTTTTTGCAGGACTGATTCTTCGTGCTGCCTGTATGCAGTAAGAGTTGACAGTCCTTTGTCAACAGCCACATGGGTACTGGCCAATGGCCCCATGGCAAGCGCTGTCCCAGGAAAATAAAGATCACAACTTGGTCTATGGCAGGATTCTAAAATACTGTCTCTAACATTGTGTTTGGTAATGCTTAGGGGGAAAAAAAATTAGGTCCCATTCCCTGCAGGAAACTCAGTACAGCAGCAGCTGAGTTCTGAGTTATATCACAACAGCACTATGCCACTTAAATCGTGGTTTTAAGAGGCTGCTGATCAACCTCAGGAGCTTACACACCCCCTTTCCTTTGCTCCTGAAGCATCTCAGCTCCTCATAATCTTTGACAGATTTAAGGTAATAGTGTGGCTCGCTATGAATTGTCCCTATTTTACAGAGAAAAATATGAGTGACAGTGAAACTAAGGGCCCAATTTTTCAGACACGATAGAGGTCACCTAGTCCACCTCCTTGCACAAAGGCTGTTTCAGATCTACTCAAACTGTTACAGCTGCCCTTATTCAGACCTCTGTTCAGACACCTCTGCTGATGGAGATGCTCCCACCTCCCCAGGCAGCCTATTCCAGTGCTAAACTGCTGGCTTTTGGAGGATTCCCTGCTGGCTGTTACCTCTCTCCCTTACTACAATTCATACCTGTAATTTCTTGCACTGGATATGGGAAATGGCTATTTCCTCTCTGCAGCAGCGTTTTTAACATTTAAGGTGTTGTATATCTCCCCTCTGCCTTCTGTTCTCTAAACTAAACCACCCCAACTCTTTCTGACAGTTTTCTAGATTCCTAGTAATTTTTATCTTTTTTTTTCCCCTGGACTATCTCCTACTATCTCATGTTTCCTGGGGCTCATATCAGGCGGAAGGGTTTATTATACAATATGCAAATCCCCCAATTTTTTTTTTATTCTTCCACAACAGTCTGAGGTTTTCTCCTCTGATTCTTTGCAGACTCTTTGACCAGCTGTCCCCAGCAATTGTATAAGTAATTCCTTATTCCGAAACATAAAAGATCTTTGTACTTCCAATCAAAGTGTCTCTCAAAGCACCATCCATTCTGGCACTTCACTGAGGATGTCAGATTCATTCCAGTTTATCCAACATTCATTCTCATTCCCGTTTTTCCACTCTTATTCCAGTTTCTCCAGGTTATCTCCAGAAATTTAAATTATCTGACCCATGGTGTCACTTTCCTTTCCTACCTCTTTAAGGTAAGCTTATGCAGCGATGCTTTTTTACCTTTTAAAGCCTTTTGGCCTCTCTCCTATGCTCCATGCAGAGGGAAGTTGCTAACGGCTGAAAACTTTGATACTGGTCCTGCTGAATCCGTTAATATTCTCAAATAAATTTCAGCAGGCCCTCTCACCATTTAAGCACTCAGTGATCCATCTTGTATTTTTACAACTATCTACAGGACAATTTTAAGGAAATTTAGATGCTAAGGTGATTGATTAGAGATACAAGAATTTTTTTTGGAAATTAAACGCGCTCAAACAGTATCAAGGCAACTAAGAAACTCTGAAAGTTCCAGCAGGACACAAAATCTTCAAGATGTTTAGGACCCTACAAGTGGAATTGAGGACTTAGGACCTAGGGAATGGACAACAAAAAGGATTAAGTGTCATGTGCCCTGTCCCTATCCAGACCTCGCTGTAGGTACGTACCTGTAGATACCTAAATGACTTTTGCAGGATGGTCCCAGGCAGGACAGGCAGACCACAGATGAACATGGAATAAAACACCATTCTCCCAAGTCCAACAGCAACTTGGAAAGCTTTGTACTACTCTTTCCCTCCAGAGCGTTATGTTTTCTATTGACCTTTTGAGCACAAAGATTGCCTAAGTTTCTGGTAAAATGTGCATTTTTAGTTTATAATAAATCTGACTATCACTAGATAAAATGAGAGCACGGTAGTCACATGGATACCTAACAGCTTGGTAAACCACAGTCAGCCCTTGCCACAAAGGAGCACATGTCTTAACGCCTTTCTCATAGGAGAAAGTAAGACTTACAACGCTGTATTTCCAGGTAAGGATTCAGTGCAAAGAGTGATTAAGGTCCACTGATGTACAGCTTAATACGTTGCTTAACAGAAGTAGTTTTTTCCAAAGCTATGCTCCAAGTACGTGGAAGAGCTGATTTTGAACCCACATCCCTGAAGAACAAGTGAGGGACATCACCGCAGGATCACCAACCATTTTTTTCTGGACACACTCGGATTTCAGTGATTGCAAACATAGACTCAATTTTGATGTATTTAAGAGGCAACGGAAGTGGGATTTCACTTCCCCCCTTTTAGAGTTTTTTATTCACTATGCAGTTTACTGTAGGAAAAATTGAACATGTAATTAATGTCAAATCAGCTCACCTGATTTATATATTTTGCATACGTTCAACAGAAACTGGCACTGTGTGTGAACACCCACTTCCTGAGACAGCAAGATTTTATTTCTGCATGAACAGAACTGTCATATCTTTTTATTTATTCTCTTAAGTTAAATGAAATGTGACCCAATGAGTCAAATGCCAGTTACACTAGTTTATTTGTCAGTGTTTCGGGCGTACAGCCATAACACTTTAACAGCTCACAGCATTTATGTTCAGCTACAGCTTATTTTCTCAACAGGAGATGGGCCTGAGAAACTCTGAGAACCTTCAGTATTAGTAACAACAAAAACGCAGCGATTGGCATGTAGCTGGTTGCATACCTGAGGCCAAGATTCCATTCAAATTGAAAAACTGGATGGTCAGATGAAGGTTTGTCCAGCTGAACCTCTGCATCTTTTGTAGCTGTCACCGTTGGCATCATCTCAGTGTCTGATTGTGTTCCCTGTTTTAAAGGAGCATTTAATATCTGGGAAAGATTTGCAGTCATTAGTAGCCTCCAACTCTCTGTGGGTGAACGATGTGCTGCTCTTGTTAGTCAAGTGGCAGATGCCCATGGGAGATATTAACAAGAAAGCTGGGGGTAGAATACAGGATGCTGAGGTGCTACCCCATGTTCTGCGCACGGTGCTTCAAGGAAGGAAGATATAAGAAAATGGAAAGAATTTGCAGGAGAGAAACTGAAGTGTGTAGCCATCCAGCAAACACGAACGGCTCAGGCAGGTAGAGGATACGGGTAGGTACAGGGGATGGGTATGGTGAGGATGGTAACGTAGGGAAAATGGGTCACAAATGTGAGGGCAATCATCTTTTCTCTACCAGCTGAGAAATTAAATTATCACCTCCAAGATTTCATTTGGCCTTTACAGAAACATCTCTAACTGTAATGCCAATGAAGCAGGGAGCTGAGGAGTACTCTCTGATGAACGCTTGCAAGAACATGAGACGAACAGTCTGCCCTGGGAGCAGAGCAGGAGTAAGGGATATTTTGCCTCAGTGCAGAGTTTTGATGTACCCAGTCATTTTAGCTTCCTCCTACATTTCTGTGACTTACACTACTGAATGAACTTGGTGATCTCAGGCTATGCAAAGGGGCCCTGAGGGCTCCAGGTGGATCAGAGTTTTTATTTATTCCACACTACACAAATTCAAACCAGGAATCAATTCCTGCACAGAAAATCTCTCTTTGCAAACCTGAGAATTGTTTTAAAAGAAGCTAAATACCCTCAGTAGAGCTGCCAGTCATCTAAGTTTCCCTGCTAATTGTCTCTTCAAATTTCTTTTATTGCCCAGAACAATCATTCAGGAAAAAAAAAAAGAAAGAAAACAAAACAGAAACAGCCAGAGGAAAAAAAAAAAGATACTTTTCCTCTGTCAGGATTTGCAGTTATCCAGCAGTTTGCCAGGAGATCTTCATGCCTAGACATTCCAGAAGTCCCCTCTGTCCATGCTGTTGGACCAGTCTCAGTGTGCAAAGTCCCGTGCCTCAAAAGTGCAAAGTGCTTATTGCACATCTGGGAGAAATCTGTGCACAACCTTTGCAGCACGTTGAACAGAGCAGGGCCTGTGAGAGCAACCATATGTGTGTTGTACAGCTCACGTGGTCTACGTCTCTGTACAGTGTTTCTGAGATGAAACAATTAGGTGCCTTCAGCTTAATCCAAGTGATTTCCACTGCTGATATCAATATCAGAACTTGAGAAGGAAATCAGGTCTCCTTGTAGCTAATAAAATGCCTGAACTGCAAGTGTATCTGCCTTCTCCCAAGAGTTTTAACTATATTAAACTATCACTGGTTTTTCCTCAGAATAAAACCAGGAATGCAGGACAAGTCAGCTGCTGATAAATGCTGGTTCTTCCTTAATTCCTGTTTTAATTGTCAATTGTCATGACATTGCACTGGAAAATGCAAAGCACCAGCGTCTTTCCCCATGTCATGGTATTGGAAAGATGCATGAATATTTGCAAAAAAAGCTTATAAAGTTAACTTTTATGCATTGGGTTCAGCAATTTTGAATGTATTTCTCAGAAGTGACGTTTGAATTCTCCAAATATTTCCCATGGTTATCTACAGCTATGATACTTAAGAGGAAGACTGAGACTTCTGTGACACTGCATAATAATATGCAGAATAACCCACAGGTTACTTCATAAACCACAAATCAAAAGTCATAAACAATGTTCAGTGAGTGCACGTAGGACTGGCACAACTCCCTTGTATTAAATGTCTGCCACCATGTAGTAAAGTGAAAATCACGCTTTTCAATCTCTCTCCAATGAGATGAAATAGGTTTCCCTATTGCCAAGACAGTGATAAATTTAGCTTTTGCATCTCAAAGTACACAGAAGCCTTTCAATTGTTACTTCAGAATAAAAAGTGGCCTTTGATGAATCATAAGAGATGCCATAATGTGCCACTTGCCCCATTCCTGAAGCTGGGTTCAAAAAGAAAGTAACAGACCATTTGCGTCGCACTCGCAACCCACACAAAATATTTCCTTTCACTGAAGTAGCCAAAGAGCTGCTGCATGGAAATGTAGTGTTAGAAACAATTCCAACCAAGACATTTTAAGCATGGATTGCGCCTAACAAGCCACTCCAGCTGTACTGAAAATGACCCTGGAAACATTTTGTTTGAGCAACAAGAACACAGTGGAAATTTGACTCAGCAGAAAGCCCTTAAAATCAGGCTTTATTTTTTCCAAAGTAAAAGAGACTGAAAACTTTAATTTCTTTGACTAATGGAAAAAGCTCCAACTTCCTTCCAAAAATAATTATTGTAGGGCAGAGAGGGAGCAAGTAAAAGCTATGAGTAACTGAAGACAAAGAAATCCCATTTAACACTCAAATCTTCAACTGAATATTAAATACACAAGTCCGTGGAAAGCCAAGTACGTTCTGAAAGGCAACCACTTTCAGGTTTTAGAGGTCTGTTCAGGGTCTTCAGGGTCTCTTCAACTACAGAAGCCTAAGCAACTCAGAAGCTTCAGAGTTGCAGGACTTGAAATAGCTTTTTGGACAAAGGTAGCTTGTGAAATGCTTACACTCCAGTCCAATTTAAAAGGAATGTTGAAATCTCAAAGTTGTTGAAAAACAATTTTTTCTGGATGGTTACCTTTTCTGCAAGTGGCTTGAAGCACAGAAGGAACTAGCGCTCCACTCCCGGAGAACAGGGAAATCTTCTTGCGTTGACATATACTTGAAGTACATGTAATTTGTGTGGGAAAGATAGACACAGGAGGAGGGCAAAATTGACCCACTAGTTAAAAAAATTAATTGCACACATCTCTCTTTTCACAAGACTAGAAAGTTTAAGGTACATATCATTTTGCACCAGGCTGCTCAAACCACTGAAGTGATGCACACCTTCATATGTGTATATGTATTTGGGCTTTAAACGGTTCCCATTTTAGGCTACCTGAACACTATTCCTTAAATTAAATTAGAACCCACGGTTTTAGAATGAAAAATGAGTGTTCAAAATGGGATTTGTACCAGTTTAATGGAATCGTTTGAAATTCACACTTTTAATTAACCTCTGCCAATCTCCAGGACGAAAATGCCTTGTGTTTCAGCGGCGGCTGCACAATTACTTTCTTATCTTACTCCGCTTCTTTTACTCGACACAGCCCGGGTCAGCGGTGCCTGGCTGCGAGGAGCCATGGCAAGCACTCCATCCCAGCTCTGCCTTCCTGCCGTGCGGGGCCTCAGCGAACAGACTTAAGATCTTCGTAAAACAATCAGCAGGTTTTTTGAGAAACACGCCACTGATTTACGTCTTTCCAGTGACATATGTATTTATATGTTTCCCAACACCCAGCCAGTGGTCCCATTGGTTAATTTACTCTCATCATCGGGCATGTGTTTTCTTTCTACTCTTAATTTGCCTAGTTCCAGATTCCAGCCACTAGCTCTTGTTACATACGGGCCTGAAAGACTCAAGAGGCCATTATCTTAATTTCCGTTCCCCGTGTTGGTACTTATTCATTATGATCAAGTCATCTTTTAATCTCTTTCTGAATTACCCACATCGCGCTCCTGCAGTCTGTTGCTACCAGGACATATTTTCCCATATTTTCAACATTTGTTTGATTCCAGTATGAGCCTTGTTTAACTTATTAACCTTCTCCTGGAGCTGCGGACAAAGGACATAATCCAGTAATCCAGTTACACTTGCATCAGCACTAAGTACCAATGCAACAGAAACCCTTTGCTCCTCCTCAACAGTTCCGTGTATTTGGGTCCAAGTATTTCATCCTCCATTTGGACTGGAGCATTGCATGGAGAGGTCTCCTTCATCTGACGATCATCTGCCACCTACTTTTCACACCACCGCTGCCTGCAGCAAAGTTCTCAGAGGATCCTTCTCGTAGTATAGATTTGGCAAAGTGTTATTAGACACTTCTTTTCCTCTCACTTACCATCTGACATAAAATATTCCTTATCAGCGGATTGCCCTTTTTACTTTTGTCAAATAGATTACCTTTAACTGTGTGCAGTTGCACAGTTTTCCACTGTTTTCCAATGGACACCCTGGCCTGAAAGCCACAAGAGATGCGGGGCTAGAAAGAATAAAATTAAACCAACTTTCATTGTATGCCTATAAGCCATCTCCACATTATTTTCTTCTCTGTCATTCTCATTTAGCTCCATAAATAGATTTAGCCTTAAATGATAAGTTCAAAGCGAAGAAAATAAATATATGTATATATTTTTTTCTAATGAAGCACTCATTTACTGTAGCTTGTGAACCAGCAAAATCCAGGCACTAATACATTCTATCTTCAAAACTGCTGGCTGAAAACCAGCCTGCAGGAGCAGTGTTTGTAATCACCAATGGTTAGTATATTTGCATGACTTTGTGCTTATAATGTGGTACTGCTGCTTACTGCAAAGCAAAATAGAAATATTAATTCCATGCTGAGAATAAAGACGAGTTTGGAGAAAAATACCAGGCTTGACACAGGAAACCTAAAATTGTACGAGAAAAGGACGCTGCTGTCCAGAATCTGAATTTTTAAACGGCATTGCTGTGGCTGTCAACCTGTCTCTCTGCTCCCTGCCAACACACTGGAAGATTGTTCAAGGTTTCTCTATGAGAATGCATTGCTTCAGCCTCAGAGGCTCTCCGCAATTTCTCTGCTATAGATGGATCAAACTTCTGCCTCCCTGAATTTCTCCCTAGACTCGGCTCCTCCACTTCCCTCACCTCTGCCGAGAGGCTGGTCTTCTTCTTGACATAAATTATCTCCTCTGCTAAGAGCCTGGGTAGCACGGGGGCAGAAATTTAATTTGCTGCTGCAGGTAGGAATCTTTACAATCTCTTTTTGGACTTTATCACTACAGAAGTACTTCGGGCCCGGACGGACAACTGAAAGCAGTGACTTATCACAGCTTAATTAAATGTATCACTGTCACCCAGGCTGAAGCGATGACCCGCCGCGCGTTCCCTTCTGCTGCCGCGATGGCCGGGCAGAGCTCGTTCGATCCAAACACCGGCCTGATCGCTTGCTCGGCTGCAGAAACACGGTGTTTTGCGATCGTTTGTTCACATCCATCTTTGCTTTCTCTCCTGGGCATGCAGTCAACGTGTTCCTCCACTATTCAGCTCTGGAATTTGCTGCAAAAACACTCTCTCAGCAGTCCCACAGCATTCTGCTCCGATGTTTCATTTCCGTAGAGTGCTTTAAGCTGTCATGGTTTTAACAAGGATCTCAAAACAAAGAGCGCGTCTAACCCACCCTGCGATTGTCGCTGCTCTTCGGAAACGTTTTTACCTCCCCACGCTTGCTCTTTTTTGACAGCGCTCTGCTGTTTCAGAGGATCAGTATCTATTCAGTCTAGTTACAAGGAGACCTTGAACCCACCTCTAAACCCTAACCAGGTCCTCCTCTGGGAGGACTGATGTGACGCAGGTTACGGGGTGAGCATCTGTGACCCGGGAGATGCCTGAGGTCACGGCTGGATTTTCTAGAAGCCTGACCTTAACAACTCTGACAAACACAACTGAGGACGGTAATTTCTTCTGTGGCCAGTTCAAGCTCTCCAAACAACTTACTTCATTTTCTGGATTCTGTGTTTACCTTCAAGATAAGTACAGTGTGTCTGTAGGGGCCATTTACAACGTACTCCCAGATACTCTTAGAGAGTTATATATTTATAGATAACAAAACTGGACATAATAGGAAAAGCGGAGAGTTGTTTGCTGCAGATCTCTATTCTCAGGCATTTTTATACTGTTTGAAATGACGTAATTACGGCACTTTCCCCATCGCCCTCAGCACTGGCAGGCCATGGCCAAGTCATGTTTCCCCAGGCTGCATGAACAGGACACGGGAAGGAGAGCTCCGGGTTACTACCTCCACTCTCAGGCTACAACCTGCGACACAGACTCTCCCTCAGGAAATGGTCATATTGCCTCTTCAAACTATGTGGTTTTGTATATTTATTTGGAATTATCTTCTCTATTTTCTGCCCTGGCAGTAGAAATCTCTCAGTGATCAGACCAAAGTAGCCACAGCCAGTTTACCCAAATGTATTCTCATGAAAAATTTGTCCTTTATCTGAAGCAGCCCTTTTCCTTCATGGCCTCATACCCCTGTTCACCATATCTCAGGATGGCTGAGGTTGGTGGCACCTCTAGAGATCATCCCACCCAACTGCCTTCCTCAGAGCAGGGTCAGCAAGAGCAGGTTCCTTGGGGCTGTGTCCAGTTGTGCATTGAATATCTCCAAGGATAGAGACTCCACAGCCTCTCTGGGCAACCTGCTCCAGTGTTTGACCACCATTTAAAACCTTTTTTTCTTTGTTTTTAATGTTTCAGTGGAATTTCCTATATTTCAGTCTGTACCCATTGCTTCTCATCCTGTCAGTGGGCACCATGGAGAAGAACCTGGCTCCATCGTTTTCACACCCTCCCACCACGAATTTATACACATGGATAAATCACCCTGAGCCATGAACCTTGAGCCTTCTCTTCTCCAGGCTGAACAGTCCCAGCTGCCTCAGCCTACCCTCGTATGAGAGATGCTCCAGATGCTTCATCGTCTTCATGGCCCGTTGTGATCCATTAAGTCCCTATCATTCTTGTGCTGGCGAGACCAGAAGTGAACCAGCACTCCAGATGCATCTTACCAGTGCTGACTTTTTGTAATTTGGAAATGCACATAAATATAAGGGGCTTGTGCTGCTGTTTGCTTGCTATGCCACCAACCAAATTTCAGAGATTTTGAATGGGAGTAAGATCAATTTGATTCTTTAATTTCTATTTTTGAGAACATGATTGGACCTAAAAAGCTGAGTGTGTTTCAACCTTGTATTAACATGTTTAGTTATTACTGACAGCAAACACATCTGCACTACACTCCTTGCAAACCCCCAGCAAAGGAACACCCTTTGCTCCTGTTCGCACTATGGGTGCAGGAGACCAAATGACAGGTGGCTGTGTGAGACACGAGAGACACGGAAAGCAGCAGTGAAGTAATACTGATGAGCTTTAGTGGTGCTGATAACAAACCAGGTATCTCCCTGCTACAAAGCCTGATTTTGTACCTCACAGGTGGGCTGGGTTAAGGTTCATGGTCTGGCAGTACAGTCTCTTGAGGAGATGCAGGAGGCCATGTGGTTTAGTCAAGGCAACAGAGCAACTTTTGCAAAGGCAAATCAAACAGTCCAGCGCGGGTGAGGTTTGGGTAGACATAGGGTCCTTTGTTGAGGGAAAGGAAAAGAGGTATTTGCAGAGATTATTGTTGCTCTCTGGTTTTGGGTAGGCCATTATAAAATATCTAATGTGACAAAACCGGGTAAGGTGAGCAGTTAGAGGCAAAATAACCTGTTCACTAACTTAAAAACTTGTCTGGATACATACATTGTAAAAAATAAGCAGTGATAAGAAAGCACTGGTAGAAAGACCACACCAGCCTGTTGGCCAGACATCCTTGTGGTCCTGTGAACATGGAGATGGCTTATCGTGGTCCATGGAGATTCAGGTGCTCGAACTGCAAACTATTTGCAAACTCAGAGTGTTCCCTTTTTCATCCATTCATTGTTCAGGTCATACCTTACAATCTTCCAGTTCTTTATCCCAAACAATAGCGTCTCCACTTACCTCAGTAGCTGCTTTTTGTTCCTCACAGTGTCACATCTTTTTTACCTTTCCTTTTTACCTTTCCTTTTTTACCTCAGCATTCCTTACCACCTTCCCTTTTTCTTATGGACTCTTATATGGCGACACTGTTACTGGTTGACATGCCTGAGGGATGAGATGCCATCCAGAGAGGCCCGGACAAGCTTCAGGAATGGGCCCATGTGAACCTCATAAGGTTCAACAAGGCCAAGTGCAGGGTCCTGCACCTGGGTCAGGGCAACCCCCAGTATCAGCACAGGCTGGGGGTGAAGGGATGGAGAGCAGCCCTGCCCAGAAGGACTTGGGGGTCCTGGGGGATGAAAAGCTGGACAGGAGCCGGCAATGTGCGCTCACAGCCCAGAAGCCAACTGTGTCCTGGGCTGTCCCCAAAGCCGCGTGGCCAACAGGGTGAGGGAGGGGGTTCTGCCCCTCTGCCCCGCTCTGGGGAGACCCCCCTGCAGTGCTGCGTCCAGCTCTGGAGCCCTCGGCACAGGAGAAACATGGACCTGCTGGAGCGGGGTCAGAGGAGGCCCCAGCAACGCTCCGAGGGCTGGAACAGCTCTGCTGGGAGGACAGGCTGGGAGAGCTGGGGGGGCTCAGCCTGGAGCAGAGAAGGCTCCGGGGAGATCTTCCTGCAGCTGCCAGGGCTGAGAGGGGCTGAGGAGAAAGATGGGGACAGGCTTTTTAGCAGGGCCTGTCGTGATAGGACAAGGGGTAACGGTTTTAAACTAAAGGAGGACAGATTCAGGCTAGATCTAAGGAAGACATTTTTCACAATGAGTGTGGTGAAACCCTGGCCCAGGTTACCCAGGGAGGTGGTAGATGCCTCATCCCTGGGAACACCCCAGGTCAGGTTGGACGGGGCTCTGAGCAACCTGCTCGAGTTGAAGATGTCCCTGCTCATGGCAGGGGGGTTGGACTAGATGGCCTTGAAAGGTCTCTTTCAACCAAAAGATTCTATGATTCTATGATTGCTTCTTCTCAGTATTTCTTTTGACAGTGCCAGTGAGTTCAATCACAGGTAACTCCTGCCAATGTTTTTTCATCACAGCCACAGGCTACCTGGCCTATAAATTCTCACATTAAGTATGTTCCTTCTGTCTCCCGTGATAGTTAGTTTGTCAGAGGCAGATCTGTGTTATAAAAATTGAGCTACCACCAGTCATTTTAAACCAACTTCACAGCAAAGTCCACACTGCATCATGGAGTAATTGGGATGGAGATTCCTCCAATTCCAATAAAAGAAAGCTGCTCAAACAAGAACCTCAATGAAGTGAAAATAGATGGGTCAGTAAAGCCAATCCTTGCAACTACAGTCAGCTGTACCATAGAAACTCATCTGGTAGGATGTTCCAAATCTCTACAGCACCAAATTGCACAGCACTGGTCCAGCTCCTCTAACAGAATTAAGACCTGTAAGAAAAGATTAATTTTTTTTCCTCTAAAAAAAAAGCCTCATAAAAAAAATAACCTTATAAAGGTCAGAAGATACCATCAAAATCCCATGGTGCAAGGGGAACTATCAAAGTAGGGGATATTTTAAACACAGCTCCCAGGTTACAGACCCAGATCTAGCTCTGCTCCGTGAGAAGCAACAGCAGTCCTGCAGGAAAGTAGTCAGCCAGGGCTCACTCACCTGGGCCTAAACCTACCTCTTCCAACCAACCCACAGCTGGAGCTCCAGAAGTCGATGATCTATTTGCCTTCCTCCCACTCTGTAAGTCTAACTTTCAACATCAATGTGTCTTTTCTTGTAGAGCTCATCATACTGAGTGAAAGCACCTTCCAGCTGTGCAGTATCTGCAAGCGACGTACTGACTCCCTGGTCTGTGCACCTTTACCAGCAGAGAGCAGCACAGCAACAGGGGCCCATGGTCCAAGTCAAACCTGTCCCATGTGACATCACCACCCCCCCGGTTAGAGGGCTGCTGCTGGGATTCCGTATTTATTCTAACAATTGTATTTTTAAGCCGGGAGTCAAATGCTCATAGAGTATAAAACAACGTCAGCATCACTGCGCTGATCTATACTGAGTGAAGATATGTCTTTGACTCTTGAGATATAGTCTTCAATATCTATTCACCCACCAAAAGCAAAAACCTGTTGCCAAAATGCTTTCCCACCATATGCAACACAAGGACTCGTTAATAATCTTGACAGAAATACTTCTTTTAATCAACTTTATATGACTTTAACAGATTGATATATTATAAATATATCAGATAAAATACTACTTTTGTTATGGTATTTAGTTTTCAGGATTTCCAAAATAATTATTAGAAGGTCTACAATCTTACCATAAAACACATAATTATTCCTTAGGGATGCCTGTTAGTATCTGAAGGCTTTTATAACTGTTGAGAAGTGAAATGTACTCTGCAAAGACGACATAACTTTTGAAATAACAGATCACGATGACTTCTATAGTAAGTCTAGCTTACACAGATTGACATAATGCGTGAAATCTAGATTTCTCTTAAATAAAACTTAAGAAATCATGATAAATAGATGTTAGAGTTTCCCTTTCCACCTTTCCCTCATTGCGGGCTTTTAATCAACTTGCTGATATTTTCCAGTCTGAACCACCCAGGAAAATCTCATTCACTCTGGTTTTGAAGCATCATTGCCGAGACATTACATGGATGCCTGGGAAGAAGGTTCTCACCATCTCTGACAATATTTTAAAGACAAAAATGTTTTCTTACTGACAAAGTAGGAATCATACTGCAGTTACCTCCTCTCAGTCCTGGCGAGCCATGCAGTCATCTTGATCTAGCATGATTACCCCTAACATTGCACAGCCTGCTTTCAAACCTGTGCTGCAGTTAAAAACTCCCAAACCTCCGATGGGCTGTCAAGCAAAATGTAGCGCAGAGGTGCAAAACATAGCGGAGCTAGAGCAGACAGAAACATACCTTGTCACTGGATGCTCAGCTGAGGCTTTAAAACTGCAATCGTACTCTTTCTTACTAATGAATGAACACTTAATTGGGGTGTCTCACTGAGAATAGGGAGGGATACATATATATATATGCAGATATAAAGCAGCTACAAGAAAAATAGCTGCAGCTCACCTCTGCTAACATGCTGGGCAAATTTCCTCACTGTTCAAATGAAGTAATTTTTTATTTGTTTATGATAAAAATCTATTAAGTGGCATAAACTGTTAACAAAATCTTGTAAAAAAGAAAAAAGGGTGTTGTATTTTGCTTCATTCTTCATCTATTTCACAGCAGTGATTAACTAAGCATAATGCACAAGAAAAATACAAGGCAATACCTGGCCTTCTTCTTCAAAAGCCAACACGGTTGTACAAAATAAGAATTCCTAAAAACCACATCATTCTGTAATCTGAGTAGAAAGCTGCTCATATAATAAACATTACACGGGACAGTAAAGACTGTTGAAGTGCCACATCCAAAAATATAACAACCAAAGAAGCAACAGAAAACAATGAAGATAGTCACACATTCACTGAATTAAATAAAATGTTTGAACAGTGAAATACAGGATTGTCAGCATTGGTCCAAGTTTGGGTGAAAGAAGAATTGGTTGGACAAAGATATCCAAAGAGGAAACTGCAGTTATCTAGTTGTCTTCTCCAACCAGAAATGGAGGACCCAAGCTGATGAAAACCTGTAAGAAGATACCGTGAAAAATTCCAAAATAATAAATTTCATGTACCTCTGTCTTGGCATCTTTTATTCTTTGTTATTGGGAGGCTTCTTTACAGCTATTTTGCTTGTCAGCTGCCATTTCCTGGAAGAAAATGGAAATAAGACTGCTGGGTGTAACGAGATGGCAAATGAGAGGGTTGAAATTTAGTCTGAGAATGGTAGGGTTGCACAGTTTCACCTGACAGCATGGGAGAGAAAAAACTTATCCACCAAGCACTGCACTTCTGCAGTGCTGTGCAGTGCAGATCACGCTAAGCATGATCTCAGCAATCTTTGCTGCACATGCCCTTTTTTCCCCTCTAATCTAGGGCATAAATTTAAAAGCACCTCCTACATACTTGTTCCACTTTGCTCTCCCATGCTACTCATCTAGACATGACTGTTCCCTTCTTTCTCAATTCTCTCCATGCACAGACGTAGAGTTCAGTACCTGAGAACCAGTAAGGTTTATGGGTAGAGATAAAAAATAGATTTAATCATGTCCGTTCTCTAGAAACACACACTGACATACTCTATTAACTGTTCCTCTTCAGACATTTTTCATTTACGGTGTCCAGGTCCTGATTCTAAGGTATTTAATTACTCTCACTTTCTTACAAGATCCTATTAAATCTCTTGACTTATGCAATGCACCGTAAATAAGACCTTTTTTCCACTTTGCCTGGTTACTTTACGATTGCACAGGTTTGTTGAAGACATCTGCATAAATTTTTATGGGATTTAATAGTCCACTTCACATCTTCCTTGTGTACTGTTTTCCTCATGAATCAGAACTGGCAATCACTGTCCTAAGTACCACACAATGTAATTACCCAGAATATTAGTCTCTGGGTGTATTACTCTCTTTTTTTTTGCACAGTCCTAACATTGTAAGTGTTCATACATGAGTTATATTGGGATTATTTGCAAAATAGGATTAAGACAGGAGGCAAGATTTATTTGGAAAATTACTCATCAGTCTACCAAGGAAGAAGGTCAGGAACTTCATTAAAACAGATTAATGTAGAACAACTGTTATCTAGTAAGACTAGAAGCCTAGAGGACCTTCTTGCTCGTTGCAGAAATACCCTGCTAACATGCATTATTTGTGAGAGCAACAAAAGCTACTTTAGAAACACTGCAGTCGCAGCCTGGAACATGACAGGAGATACATTCTCTTTAGCCACTCCAGCCATTGATAAATTAGTTCTTGCCTGAAATCGGCATTCTGTCAGGAAGCTGCAAGGGACTGCAGCAAGGGCTACAATTAGTGCTCCCCACGGAGCGACGGCAATGACAGTGTGCCTGCCTGCGAAGCTGCTGAGAATTCCTAGGCTGGTTTATTATGCAGCCTTTACGGCTTATCCACTCCACTGCAGGCTCCAGGGAATGGCTTGGATGATAATTCTGTAACTTGAGTACTTAACCTGCTTGCTTAGTGTGCAAAGCCAAGTCTTCATAAAGGAGTGACTCATGGGGAGTCCCACTTAGAGACAGGTTGAGAAGTGTCCTTTGAGCGGTATGGACAGAATTAGGCATAAAGCTTATAAAAATGTAGGCATAACTTAAACAGCACCACTACATTTATGTGGTGCAACAGTCCAACAAGTGACACATTCTAATGGGTGGTTGCAGCTTCCAGAATAATACCTTTTGTATGTCTCGCTCTTTTGTCCTTGGTGAGTGATACAGACCACAGACCAAAATGTGTTTCACAGATTTATTACCGTAAGTCTTTCCTCCTTGAACATCACGCTACCTGTCTCTGATTTTTCTAACCATGGAAATGGTGTTTTATTTTGAAGTCCTAAATGTCACTAGGAAAAAGTAAAGGCAGTCAAAGAAAAGTCATAATCCACATAGAACTGTAATGTTATTACATTTGTAATTGGTAAAAAAAAAAAAACAAACACAAAAAGCAGGTATTGACTGAGATTTAGAATGTGCGATTGAAACATGACCTATCTGAAGGGAGTAGAAATTCAGGTCTTTACCCAAGCGTTTGAGATTACTGGGGAAAGATTTAAGGTCACATTGTGCCGCAGCAAAGGAGGATTCATAAAAGACCAAGAGTTTTGGAAGACATCTAAGAGATATCTAATTACCGTCATTGGGTGAATATGCTAAAATTTGAGAGGAGGTCATTTTTCCTGACTACTTTTTAGCAGGGTCAGAATGATTAAATAGTTCTTCCCTTTCACAGCTCCAGCTAGTGTCTCTTTTTGACCAGCCTCTCCTATGCACAGATCTCTGCATCTCTCACCCATCACATATAGCACAATTTGTGCCAAAGAATACACACAAGAAACACAGATGTAACTTCCAACGCATATGGTCTGTAGGAAGTCCACTGAGGTCCACACCTGTTCTAAAAACAGGTCCTTCCTGTTTTTAGAGGTAATACTTCAAAATAGCATGCTAGCACTATACTAAATATTGCTTGGATTGCTATACTAAAATATTGCTTGGATCCCCCTGCCTTAAAAATAGAACTGTTGCATTTTATTATGAAGTCTTTAATTAAATTTAAGCCCAGAGAAATAGTGGAACTGAAATAGAAACACTGTTAATGGCTGAGCTGAACATTCACACATTTGTTGCATCCCAAGGCAGCACAGATGAAGCACAAGTCAATTAAACTCCTCCTCCACTTCCACTTTCCCAGTGTAATCCAAAGGTCATCTTTTCACATTTTTTGAAGAATTTTCATATGCTCGGAACACATTCAAAATGAGCACTGACCTCTCTCTGAAGCCCACAGGCTTTGTGAGTGGCACATTGTAGGTTCAAACCCTTCATATCTGTACATGTAACATTTATAGCCCTTTTTAAGGCAATTTTGTCACTCAGAAAAAAATACTGGTGCTGTCCTATTCATATATAATAACTTCCTTTCACAAGAGCCACCAAAATAGACCACCTCAGAGCATGCACATATCCAGAACACCTCCGTGAGGAACCACCTCCCAAAACCGTGTCCCACCGTGCCATGTAAATGACATCTTACTCCATCTTGGCTGATGTTGAGGCCTTGACTGTCCTTTCCACACGATGAGTGACAGCCCAAAGAGTCAGGGCATAGAGGAGACAGAGCCAGACTCTTCTCAGACGTGCACAGCAGAAGGATGAGGGAAACAGCACAGATCACAACCTGGGGAATTAGAGTTAGGTATAAGGATCATTCCTTTTTCATCATGAAGGTAGTCAAAAACCAGAACACAGACCTGATGAGGTTGAAATATATTTTGGGGGTACACAAAAGTTGACTGGAGAAGTCCCTGATCTAATCTAGAGAACCCCAGAGATCCCTTCCAGCCTCAGCTATTCTGTTATTCTATAAAAACCATCACCACTGGAAACATGAGTTAGGTACGTGTGGAGGAAAATAAACTGGTCATATTTCTCAGTGGGTGTGGGTGCCTTGGGACTCAAGACTTCTGGGAAACGCAGCCCATGGGTTAGCTGTGAGCATATTTAACATAGGAAACTGCATCTAAATGAGCACGTAGCAGCAACTTCTGCCTTGCAGAGGAAGCTGGAGATCCCAATGGGAGTATTTACACTCTGCAAACACTGCCATTAGGATGAAGCTCACCAAGATGAAGTCCCACTCCCTCTTCCTGCCCCCTCACCTATCCAACTTTCTCAAATCCTTTTATGAAATGAGAAAAGGTAAAACCTTGCCAATACGCTTGTGGTCCTCAGTAGGGTGTTGTTCTGAAGGGAAGAAAAATATTGAATATTCATAACAGACTTGATTTCTGCAGTCTATCAGATGTTATTTTAATCACTAAGGAGAAAGTGGTTTCCTTAACAACAGGGAAAGCTGTTTCTTTTACCTTGTCCATATGATGGTTGCAGAGATCTGTCTGTCTTGTTCTGACTAAGGACCATGATTTTTTCCACTAGATACTTTCCTCTCTCTTTGACATTATTAGGATATATTGAGCACATTATTAGGATACAACTGAGCAACCTGATCTAGTTAAAGATGTCCCTGCTCATTGCGGGGTTTTGGACTAGATGACCTTTAAAGGTCCCTTCCAACCCAAACTATTCTATGATGCTATGATTACTTGAATGTACTGTTTAATATGGTAGTGCACAGAAGTGCAAAAATTGGAGCAGGACTGTGTGTGCTAGGCAGTAAAAAGACATACACAGAACAAAGAGATATTCCCAGCCACAAAGAAATTAAAACCTGAGCAGTAAGAGCACAATATAGTTAAATGAAACATGCAAAAGAATTAAGATAATTTTGGTCAACATCATAAGCCAAGGTCTCATCTAATAATTTGCCTCATGGTCATGCAGCTTTGAGGATATTATGGCAAAGGCAAGGTCTAGGGAGCATATGTCTTTGTCCAAACCCTGTCTTTGCCTACTGGGTTTCCCAGCTCCTCACATCATCTAGTTGAATCTATTCAGTGCCCAATATCCAAAAAACCTCTGCTGCTTCTTTCACTTTGTATCGCGTTCATAGCCCTCAAGTCCACATCCAAAGCTCAGGTTTTTCTCTCACTTTAAAACCCCATGCTGCTGAAATTTGGGGGTTGTCTACGTGATGTGTTATGCAAGGTATTCTAGTAGATGCAGGGAGGACCCTGTCCATTGCTGTGATGGGACTGGGGAATCCTCAACATTACTGGTCGCCTCTACATTACTGGTCACTCACCATCAAGAACAAAAAATTTTTGCCACTGCAGAGGTGATCAACTACTTGCAAAGTCTGTTGGGTGGTAGGATGTAGGATGGTAGGATACTCTAAACATGCTTGAAAGTCTTCCCTGGAACCAGACCACTCATGGACAATCAATCTATGCTGAGGTTGTTTGGATGTTGGGTCTCACAAAATGAAAGGAAAATGCATTTTTTAATAAATATATTCAGAAAGTATGGGGGACACATGGCACCAAAACAACAGCCAAATCCAAAACAGAAAGGAAAAATGCTGAGACAAGAACTAATGGTGTTTGAACCGGCCAGAAGAAGTTCTGGGCTAGAAACTAGAAAATGCTTTAGTTGACTTCCTGCGGGAGTATTAGTGTGTGTAGGAAGTTAAAGTGCTTGTGCTTAGAAGATGAAGTTTGATAAGTTTTCTGAATGAAACTATAAAACAATGTTGTCCAAATATTAATGGGGTGGGGTGAAGGGCGGCACTAGATTTCTATGCTAGTTTAGGTCCTCTATGTTCCATGTGTATCTGTTGGGTACGATGTTTGACTTAGTGCATCATCCCCCCTTGCACAGAGTGTTTTCCTCTATGTCAGTGCAGCACACTTAATAAATTATGAAAAACAGTAATAATTTCTGAGATTTCTATTTCATTTTACAGTTATTTATTGGCTTTTCCCATAAGAGACTGGCTTGCTGGAGCTGGGAGATAAGCTTATTAGAAAACATAGCACAATACTTCGAACACATGATTTATGTGTTTTCAGGCCACTACTGGGTAATCAGCTTATTCTGGATTCCATCCAGGCAACTTTGCTTGTACTTTAATCAGACCAGCTGTGATCCACCTGGACCATAGGTTTCTAAAAACTCATCTCAGCACACTGGGCCAGATTCTCAGAGGTTTAAATTAACTTCCTACCACTGGAGACAACGGTGTATTGCTGATTTACACCAGCTAAGCAATCTGTCTGTAGTCCACAAGTACAGCAGAGCTAGCATCATTAATAAAAGGCAGGCAGGTAATAATTTATTTTAATGAACTGTGTTGATGCATGGTGTAATTGTTTGAATTCATAGAAAACAATATTTAGAACTTAATGTGGAAATTACGTATAAGACATTGTTAATAAAATCACTTCTAATTAATTTAGCCCCTGAATCAGCAAAGCACTTAAACATGGACTTTCTGCAATGGAATGCATGTACATGCTGAAGTACTTCGCTGAATCCTGATTTTCAAGTTATAATTGCTTAGATAGCTGCAAAGAAACTAACCTCCTTAGACTTCTGACTGAAGGATTCCTGCAAGGACATCTGTTCATCATCTTATTATAATTTCTGGGAATAAAAAGGAGATGTAGACAGGAGTCAGTGATAGCCAGGGCAAGTTCATTGTTTCACTTTCTTGCCACACTCCTTGCTCTCCATGGACAGGAACTTAGATGTCCTTTTTGTGGTGTTCAACTAAGTCCAGCTCAGATCCCATAGCAGGTGATGATAAGGAGACGATGGTAAGGCTGCTGTGGAGACAGCAGGGTCCCTTCAACTTATCGGTGAGGGTTCTGATGTATGCCTGCATTTCTGGAGCATGAAGGCAAAAAATACAGTCAAGCAGTTTTTGTTAAATAGTTGCAGAGAAAGTAGCTGGGTTTAAAACTCTGAAATGGGAGACTTTCTTCTCCAGATCAAAGACAAGCACTAATGGAGGATGTTCCTCACTGAGATCAACCCACAGAATCACAGAATCACAGAATCACAGAATCACTAAGGTTGGAAAGGACCTTCAAGATCAAGTCCAACCGTTAATCCAGTGCCACCATGTCCGCTAAACCATGTCCTGAAGCGCCACGTCCACACGTTTTTTGAACACTTCCAGAGATGGTGACTCCACCACCTCCCTGGGCAGCCTGTGCCAATGCCTGACCACTCTCTCAGTGAAGAAATTTTTCCTAATATCCAATCTAAACCTCCCCTGGCGCAACTTGAGGCCATTTCCTCTTGTCCTATCACCAGTTACTTGGGAGAAGAGACCAACACCCTCGTCACCACAACCCCCTTTCAGGTAGTTGTAGAGAGCGATAAGGTCTCCCCTCAGCCTCCTCTTCTCCAGACTGAACACCCCCAGTTCCCTCAGCCGCTCCTCATAAGACTTGTGCTCCAGACCCCTCACCAGCTTCGTTGCCCTTCTCTGGACACGCTCCAGCACCTCAACATCCTTCTTGTAGTGAGGGCCCCAAAACTGAACACAGGATTCAAGCTGTGGCCTCACCAGTGCCGAGTACAGGGGCACAATCACTTCCCTACTCCTGCTGGCCACACTAGTGCTGATACAGGCCAGGACGCTGTTGGCCTTCTTGGCCACCTGGGCACACTGCCGGCTCATGTTCAGCCGGCTGCCAACCAGCACCCCCAGGTCCCTTTCCGCCGTGCTGCTCTCCAGCCACTCCTCCCCAAGCCTGGAGCGTTGCATGGGGTTGTTGTGACCCAAGTGCAGGACCCTGCACTTGGCCTTATTAAACCTCATACAGTTGGCCTCTGCCCATCGATCCAGCCTGTCCAGATCCCTCTGCAGAGCCCTCCTGCCCTCCAGCAGATCAACACTCCCACCCAACACCAGAGATCTGTGCTACAGAGAAACCCTTTGTCAAGAACCTGACTTTTCTTTGGGAAATGGTGAGTCCTTGGCAGAGGGCTGTATAGTACCCAGATAAGTGGACTTGGGACAAGTGCTGAAAAATTACAAATAGTTAACAAAACGTATCGTTTCCTAATCTGTTAATCTGACACTTTTCATGCCATCTTGTTCCCACCGTGTGTGTAGTTAGAGTTTTTCCTCTTATAAATCCCAGTATTATTCTGTGTGGCACCAGTGAAATAAGAAGGCCTGAGAGCGGTGGGATTCTGCAACAACCTGTCCACAGAGGTAGTTAGCACAAAAGGGGTAATTACCTTCAAAGGTGGAGGGCAATCATCACGTAACACAATTTCAGTGCTGTAGTTTCTTGAAGTAACAAAGTATTGAACTGGAGATCAGGATTAATTTTAGCACCTTATGTCCTGGCAACCTTCAGATGCACCAGTGTCTGGCCAGCCACCATCATCAGAGCAGCTCATTCATCCTCAGCAACACCCGCTGCTCATGGAGAAGAGGCAGAGTTGCAGGGAGACGGCAGATGCCGGGCTGTGTTGTGTCTGCAACGACAAAACACCCACTGACATTGATAGGAACAGAATCAAGCTGTTAAACCCTGACTGAGGGAAACATCCCAGTTTTGGAGAGCACATAAGCATTGTCATGAACAGTGGGGAATTTACCATCATTTCATATCTGCAAACCAAACCAGGTTAAATTTCTGGAAAATGTGGTAAAAAAAGGATATTTGGCTTCATTTATGCAACATAACCGAGAGAAACCATGTGGTTTCTTACAAACCTGATCCACCAGCCTCTTATGACTGCAGACATTTGAGTTCACACTATATAAATTCAACTGAAAGAAGTGCATATTATTAATGCTCATGTGTTTCACTAAAAGGGCTTGCTGGTGACTAGCCAGTGGTGCTCTAAAACCATGGGAGCAGGTGAGATGCCATCTTCTCCCCTCCTGTTGTTCAGCTGGAGAAGACCCAAGAAGCTGCTCCTGCTGTGCAGCACTCTGCTCCTTTCTGCTGTGCAGCACTCTGCTCCTTTCTCCATGGATCAAGGAGGAGCGCACTGACAGCCTGCTAGCCCCCCCCAGCTCTGCCTGACAAACATCTCGGCTTCATCTGACGTGGTTCTGCCAAGACTTCCCAGAGAATGAGATAACTGTACTTCTGTGACCTGCCCTAGTGATATCGTCCAACGCTCTGTCCAGGAGACTTTGCCATCGGCAACATGAGTTGTGCTGAGACCACCGGTGTTGACATTAACCCAAATAACAACGAGGTCTGTAAACTCTGTTTCTTAAAACAGCCCACTAGGTCCTGGCAGAGTCTGCACCAACACCCTTACTCGAGAGCTGGAGTAAGCCCAGCAGTCGTCTTTCGGCGAGCTTTCTTCTCCCTCCCAACACAGCGCGGGATCAGCGCGGCTCCTCAGCGCCGAGCGGATCCGGTCGCAAGCAGCCCAGTCCTGAGCACCTCACTACCTATAGCGCAGCTGGGCTTTTGGCTGGGCTCTGTGTTTTTGTCTTCTCCTTACATCCATCATATTTGCACGGGTTAGCTGATACGTTCTGATTTCAGAGTCTGGTTCCTCTGATGCCCCACAGGGTTTCTCATTGGGCTCATCTTTATTCAGCCTCCACAAGCTTCCTTTGACTGAAATGATCTGAAGATACGGATAAGAGATCAGTTTTTATGCAGATGACATGCAGATTTATGTGAACTTTATTCCTAATTATTCTTTCTCTTCTGTTTTACCAGTTTGTCTTGAGGACATGGAGGTATAGATATCATTTTTTTTTTCCTGGTCTATATTTAATACTCCTAAAACTCAAATCTCAATTATTGGTTTCAGGCATTGGTTTAAATATGCTGCTGCTTTTTCAAAATCCGATGAATAAAATAACAGTTACCATGGCTGGCTGGGGCAGCGTGCAGTTCATCCCTTTTCAGCACAGCACTTGTGACAGTCACAAATCACATCAGCACTGATTCCATCATTGCAATGACAACAGCTGCAGACCTGAAAATTCAGGTTTATATAGACCTTGCTTTAGGTACTTTTACTTTTTCAATGAGGAAATATCAAATTAATAAAAACATGGAAGTGTATTTTTCCATTCCTTTTCAGGATAATCCAGATGTTAGCCAGCGCTTTAATAGTTCTCCAGATAGTTTTTAGGCAACCTGCATTTATTGATATTTCAGCCCCTTCCAATAACAACTTGACATCAGAACAAAGCATAACTACAATTCCTTCTAACAGCAGCAAATTCCAGCAATGACATCCAGCTTTGATCTTGGTGCACAAATCACTGGTAGGTGTTATAAACTAATGCAACGAGTTATACGCCTCATTCAAAAAGAGTAGCTGAGCAATATCTCAAGGTTTCTGACATGTTATTCTTAAGGGTTTCTTTTTCTGGTGGCTTATGATGAAAAATGGATTAATGTTTCTGTTCATGTGCAGCACCATACTGCAACACATTACAGCTAAAGAATTTATTTTGCAGTTCCAGATGCTGAAATAACCACTAGTCTGAAATTTAGTGTCTGCTCAGTCAAGGTCACAACTTAGTACAGAACAGTCCGGTGTCACTCCCTTATTTTTTTTATTTAAATGTCAATCTGCGGACGAGATGTCCAACTGGCCATTTTGGTATATCACTAGCCAGTAATAGGAGGAATTTTTTTTAGTAAGTATTTCTGTAAATTGCTGCTCACTGGCCCTCTCCAAAGAACAACATGTGGAACCTTTGAAAATATTCATAAACTAAAAAGATACCACGAGTGTTAAAAACAGCTCATGATCTAGTTTCAAGAATATGACTCACTTTTCCAGGGAACTCTATTGCAGGTTTTGCTTTAAAAAGAACCATCAAGAATTATATAGCGGTCATTCAAATGCTTCCTTTTCCTTTATAAAATCCGCAAGTCTTATATTCATCATCTTTTCATTTTGCTGTCCAGTGACTGTAACACTTATAAACAAGAGGGGGTAAATAACATGTTGTATGTAAGAAGGGCTTTGCTGCAAATACATGAAAAAGGTACATATACACTGAATTTCACAGCGAGTAGTCATTCTGCAACATTCAAGGCCTGCATGTAATTTCGCCAGAAGAGATGTTACACTACTTTTGTATGACTGAATTAGTCAACTAGCAAATGAATGGGAGAAATAATATCATTAAATACTCTTTCTTCCCCATGACTAACATGTTATTATAAGCCAGGGCAGGTGGGACAGATGGATGGAGATTCACAAAGCTGCATTAGTCAATTGCCATTTTCAATCTCGGTATATCCCCAGATCATTGAGAATAAATATGCAGGGAGAAAAACTCAGGTAGAGTAAATCAGCATCTTTCCCTGGGCTTAATCGAGCTCTACTGATTTACTAGCACACGACATTCTGAGACACTGTTTCCTGTAAAAAATATTTATAGAACAGCTGAGAAATCAAATGCCATCAGCGTGAAATGTAATTGAATTTGATAGTATAACTAGGAATGGAAAGGGCACTAAGTTTATTCAGATGCACCTTGCTGGTTTTCACCCCACATTCACGTCTTGAGAAAAGTCTGAAAGCAACCTGAAAACGAACGATGTATGTTGCAGGATGGCTCAGACCTACATCACCTTTTTTAGAGGAATAAATACGAATCATGTGATTTTTCCCACAAGGTCGTTTATTCAGCTGAAGGTCAGCCAGGATCAGCTCTGAACAATTTACTCCATTGAAATGATGCCGGGTGACATTTTGATCCCTCTGCTCATCTTGAGAAGTGGTTTAGTCATTCAAGACTCTCATTAAAATCAGCATCACTAAGCACAAGGTCAGATGCTTTTCAGCAGGATGATGATAAGAACCTGAGTTATTGGATACTGGAGTCAACCACGGAGAAAAAACAGGTGTAGTGTTTTTCCAGCAGATAATACGGGTTTTCTTGAAACATAAATGTTTCATGGGAGACAAGTTCAGTGATTTTCTCTTTTCATTTGTACTGACTCCTCCTATCTTATGTTTTTTGGCATTTATTAATTTTGCCATACTGTGTTTTATATTCCTGTTGCATCCGATGTTCTGCATTTTACTGGGGAAAGCAATCCAGAAGTTGTATAGTTTTCACTTTCTTAATGTTGAATACTGTATTGCTCTTTCCCCCAACATTTAATGCTTTGGATTTTTTTGTTTGTTGGGCTAGATTTGGACATTTCCACTTTTCCTTCTGATTTTTTGCGAAAATATTTTTTTAAGCATTAAAATTCTGTGGGGCAGTTTTCTCATTGATGCTATTCCTAACACAAATGGGTGAAAACCTTCTTGTAACATAAATTCTATTTTTGCTTGTTTATCCAGTGAGCTCACTTTAAGCACCTTTCCTATCATCCAGCCAGGACTGACTCTACTGAAATGAGTTTTCTTGGAGACAACAAATTTGGAAAACAAATTCTGAATTCATAAATATCAGTTCCCCTGGAAACCCAACCTTAAAATTCACATTTATCCAGTCAAAGAACCGAATCATACTGTGTGATCTTAAGTCTCTATCTGACACAACAAGCAGTTTGAACATCAAAAACTCTAAGTGTTTGCACATATCATGCTGACCAAGATCTAATTTACAGAATTTTTCGTGACTAAGGCAGGGTGCCATACAAATTATGCATTTTCTGGTTTTAACATGATTCCTATTGAACCTTAACTTCACATTTCCTATTTCTCCATTGTTTCACTAATCTTTATCTAATCTCCTATTCACGAATGGGAAATGATCATAAGGCAGTATCATATCACCACCATCATAACTTCATTTTGTTAAAGTACTTCTGCAGGAAGTTTATAATTTATTAAAAACCTTTATCTATTCTTTAATCATCTCTTCATTGTAATTGATCCTCTAGAGCTCACAGAAATTCTTCCAAGAGCCTGTTTGAATAAGATTGCTTCAGAATAATGAAAGGCATAAAGGAGCCTATTAAAATTCCCTTTGGCCTTTTTTCCATTATATAAAGCTTCAGGGTGGGCTTGTCCATTAGGAGAATAATTTTGGGTCATGCAGCTCAGAGCAGGGAGTTGTGCAAGGGGCAAAGGCTGGGGACATCACTGCAACACGGTCAGGCATGCGAGGGAGCAAGACAAGTGGCACAGATAACCCCTCCAACAAGCAAGAAAACACAGGGGCATGAAGAGTTGAGGTCTGGAAGCTCACACTGAGTAGGTATCGAGGCCAGAAAGAGTTTTGGGAGCTTCAAAGGCTGAGATGGAGATCATCTCTGCTAAATGTACCACTTGCTTGGGAAGCCTGAACCTTTGGTTCACTGGAGGAAGGTGTACATGGGATATCGTGCCTTGCACTGGCTGTAGCACTCGCAAATATCTGCTCATCGTAGGACTGAAAAGCAAGTGTGTTGGTGAACTGCAAGTAGAAAAACCACGTTGGAAGGCTGTGATCCTGTCAGACTTCGAGAGTGCTGGATCATTAGCTGTTGGTGCACTAGAGATTCAGAGAGAGACTTCACTGAAAAGAAGCACCCAGACTTCAGATCATTACCCAGACCTTCTCAGACAACTTGAAAGAGAAAAACCCAGCTGAATAACTCAAGTAAATTACCTTCATTGTAAGACCCTCACTTATTCTAGCTCAGGCGAGCTGTATGAAAAATAGCATCTATTTATCATTCTGTTACCATTCTCAAAATTAGGTCTTCAAATAGTAAAACAAAACTTGTAAAAATTATCACAAAGTTGATTTATCTTCAGTTCAGTTTTTTTTTTTTCTGAAAAAACACACTACCAGTTCCTATTTTTTTTTACTATCAGTTCAGAAACTTAATTTATTTCTCATGTCCAAGCTCCTTCTCTGGAAAAGCTTTTCTTAAAACTTCTTTTTTAAATCAAAGCTGAGTTTCACTTTCTGTCTCTTGGTTTAAGCAACAGCAACTTTCAGAGAAACAGATTTCAAGAGCCACATGGAACAACTGAGTCAGATTTGGCAATATTTTAATCCCTTTCTCAACTTATGTGACAGTTCCTGAGTTTCTCTGTGTTTTTATACATCTCGTTCCGGTCTTTGGAGGAATCTGAAAATGCCTGAAAACAGAGATCTGCATTTAATTAGCTTTTGCACTCCTTTGAATAGAAAAAAAAGAAAGCTCGGTGCAGATTCAGTTCTAATAAAGTGCTACAACGGGAGGGGTGTTTTTCCAACTTTATTCAAATCCTCTCCATCCTCACAGCAAATATATTAGTAGCACTGCAGTATAGTGAATTCTCTTGACCTTGAAACAGTAAAACCCTGAGTAGGGACAGAAGAACGCAGGCAACAGAAACCTCAACCTCTATTTAGAGAAACATTTCAGTGAGCAGGCTTGGTCAGGGAACAACAATATTGTCTGGCCCCTGGGCAAAACTCAGCCAGCCTGGCAAAAATGTGGAGTCGGAATGAGCAGCCCATGTGCAGAAATGGGCTCTGATGGCTTGTGTAACCAGTGCCCAACCTGAGGTTGCCTACGTGACTTGTAGGCTGTGCTTCATTGGGTTTTTTTAAATAAGCCCCACTAAATTAGCAGGAAAATGAGGTAGGCAATACAGCATGTGGATGCCTTAAATCTGAAAAGCTGAAATGCTCCTCTTTTTCCAGACTACAAATTTTCATTTTTCTGAGGTTAGCACTAACAGGAGGTGACATGAGCTCCCATAATAAGATGCTTTGTGTCATGACTTAGTTAATAATGCCCAACTAATTGGCAAATATATGTTATGTGAAACAACAAGGAACCCTGCTTACCACCAAAACCTTTGGAAATGTTGCTTCTCTGTATAATTCATATAGGCCGTCAAGATCTTTCACCTAACCTGTGGGAATGGAGACAGATGGTCAGATACATACACAAACTAATTGCCAACAAACCATGTGTTGTGCAAGGCTTAAATCTACTGAAACCTTCCAAGATGGCTTTCTCCTGCCACTGTTCTACAAAGCCATCCCGGCTTGGAACCAGCATGGTTCCAAAGTCACAAAGTCCAAACTACCAGGAAAATGCTTCCTCTTGCATAAGATGTCCCACTACGGAAAGCTCTTTCCCCTGCACCCTGTGCCAAAGCTGCTCTGCCTGCCCTGGGAAATGCCACATGGCCAGGGCAACTTCGGGGAGTGTCGTGGTTTAGCCCCAGCTGGCAACTCAGCCCCACGCAGCCGCTCGCTCACTCCCCCACGGTGGGATGGGGGAGAGAATTGGAAGAGTAAAAGTGAGGAAACTCATGGTTTGAGATAAAGACAGTTTAATAGGTAAAGCAAAAGCTGCGCACACAAGCAAAGCAAAACAAGGAATCCATTCACCATTCCCATCGGCAGGCAGAGGTTCAGACATCTCCAGGGAAGCCGGGCTCCATCATGCGTAATGGTTACTTGGGAAGACAAACGCCATCACTCTGAACACCCTCCACCCCCTCCTTCTTCGTTCCAGCTTTATATACTGAGCGTGAAGTCATATGGTATGGAATATCCCTTTGGCCAGCCTGGGTCAGCTGTCCTGGCTGTGTCCCCTCCCAGCTCCCCGTGCACCCCCAGCCTGCTTGCTGGCCAGCCGGCACAAGAAGCTGGACTGTCCTTGACTACTTAGCAAGAACCCAAAACATCAGCACGTTATCGACCTTTTCTCATCCCAAATCCAAAACATAGTCTCCCACTAGCTTCTGTGAAGAAAATTAACTCTACCCTGGCTGAAACCAGGACAGGGAGGTAAATGGGAAGGTTTTGGAAGAGCAGGTCCCCACTTACCTCCCCTACCTAAACTGATTCGTGCAGCCAGTGTCAGACTCATCAGGACTCAGAACAGGCTTGGACTTCTTCAGTCTCCGTTGAATGCCAGTGAAGGTGCTACACCCTCTTCTAACTCCTGCTGGGAGGGGACCTGCTTCTGGCATCAACTGTCCCATTGTCATGCATGACATGGGAACACACCAGGCAGCAGCATGTAGTGGAGCTTGAGAGCAAGTCTCAGGAAGGGAAAGTGGTCTTTCCCAATCTTTTGGGGTTGCTGAGATGGCAAAGTTGGAAGATGGAGCTTCAGCTGCTCTGCCAGAGCTGAAGGACCTGCAAGTGTGGTGCCACTATCACTCGTTTCGCTTTTATCTGACATGTGAAACAAAGTCATATCACGTCAGGTGATGGGCACAAGTCTGGCATTGCCACTGATGTGACAGGGAAGGATCACAGAATCACAGAATCACAGAATCACTAGGTTGGAAAGGACCTTTAAGATCATCAAGTCCAACCGTTAATCCAGAACCACCATGTCCCCTAAACCATGTCCCCTAAACCATGTCCTGAAGCGCCATGTCCACACGTTTTTTGAACACTTCCAGGGATGGCGACTCCACCACCTCCCTGGGCAGCCTGCTCCAATGCCTGACCACCCTCTCGGTGAAGAAATTTTTCCTAATATCCAATCTAAACCTGCCCTGGCACAACTTGAGGCCATTTCCTCTTGTCCTATCACTAGTTACTTGGGAGAAGAGACCAACACCCTCATCGCCACAACCTCCTTTCAGGTAGTTGTAGAGAGCGATAAGGTCTCCCCTCAGCCTCCTCTTCTCCAGACTAAACAACCCCAGTTCCCTCAGCCGCTCCTCATAAGACTTGTGCTCCAGACCCCTCACCAGCTTCGTTGCCCTTCTCTGGACACGCTCCAGCACCTCAACATCCTTCTTGTAGTGAGGGGCCCAAAACTGAACACAGGATTCAAGGTGCGGCCTCACCAGTGCCGAGTACAGGGGCACAATCACTTCCCTACTCCTGCTGGCCACACTAGTGCTGATACAGGCCAGGACGCTGTTGGCCTTCTTGGCCACCTGGGCACACTGCCGGCTCATGTTCAGCCGGCTGTCAACCAGCACCCCCAGGTCCCTTTCCGCCAGGCTGCTCTCCAGCTGCTCCTCCCCAAGCCTGTAGCGTTGCATGGGGTTGTTGTGGCCAAAGTGCAGGACCCTGCACTTGGCCTTATTAAACCTCATACAGTTGGCCTCTGCCCATCGATCCAGCCTGTCCAGATCCCTCTGCAGAGCCCTCCTACCCTCCAGCAGATCAACACTCCCACTCAGCTTGGTGTCATCTGCAAACTTACTGAGGGAGCACTCAATTCCCTCATCCAGATCATCTACAAAGATATTGAACAAGACCGGCCCCAGAACCGAGCCCTGGGGAACACCACTCGTGACCGGCCGCCAGCCGGATTTAACGCCATTCACCACGACTCTCTGGGCTCGGCCATCCAGCCAGTTCCTCACCCAGCGAAGAGTAAACCCGTCTAAGCCACGAGCCGCCAGTTTCTCCAGGAGAATGCTGTGGGAGACGCTGTCAAAGGCTTTACTAAAGTCCAGGTAGACAACGTCCACTGCCTTTCCCTCATCCACTAGGCGGGTCACCTGGTCATAGAAGGAGATCAGGTTGGTTAAGCAGGACCTGCCTTTCATGAACCCATGCTGGCTGGGCCTGATCCTTTGGCTGTTCTGCAGATGCCCTGTGAGCACTCTCAAAACCAACCGTTCCATAATCTTCCCTGGAACAGAGGTCAGGCTGACAGGCCTGTAGTTCCCAGGATCCTCCTTCCGGCCTTTCTTGTAGACGGGCGTCACATTGGCAAGCCTCCAGTCGTCTGGGACCTCCCCTGTTAACCAGGACTGCTGATAAACGATGGAGAGTGGCTTGGCAAGCTCCTCCGCCAGCTCTCTCAGTACTCTCGGGTGGATCCCATCAGGCCCCATAGACTTGTGGGTGTCCAGGTGGCTTAGCATGTCCTTGACTGCTTCCTCCTGGATTATGAGGAGTACATTGTGCTCTCCATCCCCGTCTTCCAGCTCAGGGGGCTGAATATCCTGTGGATACCTGGACTGGCTATTAAAGACTGAGGCAAAGAAGGCATTAAGTACCTCAGCCTTGTCCTCGTCCTTGGAGACAATGTTCCCTGCCATATCCAGTAGGGGATGGAGATTCTCCTTGCCTCTCTTTTTGTTGTTAATATATTTGTAAAAACATTTTTTATTATCCTTTACGACTGTGGCCAGACTGAGCTCTAGCTGGGCTTTTGCCTTTCTAATTTTGTCCCTGCTTGACCTAACGAGATCCTTGTACTCTTCATGAGTTGCCTTCCCCTTCTTCCAGAGGTGATAAACTCTCCTCTTTTCCCTGAGTCCCAGCAAAATCTCCCTGTTCAGCCAGGCCGGTCGCCTTCCCCGCCAGCTCTTCTTACGGCACATGGGGACCGCCTGCTCCTGCGCCTTTAAGATTTCCTTCTTGAAGACTGTCCAGCCTTCCTGGACCCCTTTGTCCTTCAGGACTGTCTCCCAAGGGACTCTCTCAACCAGTGACCTGAACAGGCCAAAGTCTGCCCTCCGGAAGTCCATGATAGCAGTTTTGCTGAGTCCTCTCCTTACTTCACTCACAACTGAGAATTCTATCATGTCGTGGTCGCTAAGCCCAAGACGGCCTCCGACCACCACATCTCTCACCAGTCCTTCTCTGTTTGTAAACAGCAGGTCCAGCAAGGCACCTCCCCTGGTGGGCTCACTCACCAGCTGCATCAGGAAGTTATCCTCCACACACTCCAGGAACCTCCTAGACTGTTTCCTCTCTGCCGTGTTATACTTCCAGCAGATGTCCGGTAGGTTGAAGTCCCCCACAAGAACAAGGGCCAGCGAATGCGAGACCTCCGCCAGTCGCTTATAGAATGTCTCATCCGTCTCTTCATCCTGGTTGGGTGGCCTTTAACAGACTCCCAGCAGGATGTCTGCCTCATTGGCCTTCCCCCTCATCCTTACCCACAAGCACTCTACTTGGTCTTCACAATCTTCGATTTCTATGCAATCAAAACACTCCCTAACATACAGAGCCACCATACAGGATGATAGCTTTGGGCTGAAGCCAGGAAAAAAATCTTACCTATCTAGTATGGCTCCAGCTTTCATGGCTAGTCCAAGACTCCAGCATAGTGGTGTGGCAGCTCTCCTGCCCTGCAGCATGACCTGCCAGGGCTCTCATGATGATCTGCAGGACATCTGTGCCAGGCAAGATGTGACCCAGTGCTTCAGACAGTGGGACTGACACAAGGCACTGATGGCAAATGCAGGAGGTAAAGGACGACCTTCTGGGAGCAAATGAAGGGCACCCTTTTACCTGAGCGTCAAAAAATGCCAGACTGAAAATGCCCCCAATTTGGTGGCCCTGGACCAGTCCCAGGAGCTATAGGATCAAGAGGTCCCCTTCTTCCTGAAATGGAGACCTTCATTAGCCTACAGATTGAGCTGCCAGAAACTGCCAGGATCTCTTTTAAAATCCCTGGGCACCCAAATACAGTCAGAAATGTGATAGTTTTACAAGTTGCAGCTGTGAACTCTCTGCTAGCTGATGCACTTCTGCTGGTTTTAAAAATATAAATCAGCTGCTCAATTTCTCATCAAAATTTTAAATCAAACACCACGTTGAGGACCTGGGAGAACTGGCAGAAGGAGGGAGAGCTGCATTATCTGGACACAGTAGGGTGTTAGTGAAAGAGCACTTCTGAAAAGCAAAGAACATTAGGCTGTATTTTTTGTCTTTGTGTGAAAGCTTCTAACAGCAGCTTTGATGCTAAAATGAGAGAGAAAACTATTGCCAGATTTGGTGTTATTTATTACAGGTATTACTAAGGCACTTTCAGACTCGCTGCACACCTTGAGCAGATTGCCTCTTCTGCAGCCTGTTCCCTGTAATTGTTATGATCTGGACGTAATTCTGCAGTTGTCTTTTATTTGCATAGGTGAATTGCAGTAAATGAAGGCCTTGTGCGCTTTCATAACACACACAACATGACCTTTGTGGACAAGCATCAGTTAGGCGGAAAGCAGAGCTCCAGCAAAGTCTTCTAGCTGTTTCAGAGACAAGCAGCTATGTCAAGAATACAGAAATATGGAAGCGATTTCTCTGTATTCAGAAGGGGTTGAAAAATGTCGTGCAAGGGGCTGTTCAGTCTGGGGAAGAGGAGGCTGAGGGGAGACCTCATCGCTCGCTACAACTACCTGAAAGGGGGTTGTGGTGAGGTGGGTGTTGGTCTCTTCTCCCAAGTAACCAGCAACAGAACGAGAGAAAATGGCCTCAAGTTGTGCCAGGGGAGGTTTAGACTCGATATTAGGAAAAATTTGGTTTAGTAGTGGACTTGGCAGTGCTAGGTTAACAGTTGGACTCTATGATCTTAAAGGTCTTTTCCAACCTAAACAATTCTATGATTCTAAAATCTTTGCTTTCCAAAACCTGCTTCCTGCACCGTGCTCACCCATGTCCAGCACAAGATACCACTCGGGGACCTCTGTCCAACAGACCCAGAGCTCCATGGAGGAGACAAGTCTGTAAGGTAATATGCAAATCGGGATCCTATGAACTGCAAAGGAAGGTTGGGTTTCATACCCAAATGCACCAAAGAACATGAGGGCTTGCAATGGCCTTGGAGCCTTTGCTCCAGCCAGTTCTGCTCAGATTGTTCTTTCTTCCTCCATCCCTCCACAGTCTGAGTTTGCATTCAGTGGCTCTTGCGCGTTCAAACATAGGGGCGACAACCTCAGAGAGCGAATCCTGGACATTTAAAAATATCTTCCTTTGCTGTGGTCTCCAAAAATTCCCTTGGGGAAAGAGAGTATGAAAGAATAGATACTTGTGCAGCAATTTTAATCAGGCAAAACTGAGGCAAAGGACTAATTACAAAGTTATTTAGATGATACACTTCTGACTAAAGCTTTGTAATCAAACGGCAGCTACCATTCAGCCATGTAATAACCAGACGACTGTACATCTGCCTTGCTGTGCATATTTATAAAGAATGCATGGCTAACACTTATTTACCTTTATTAGCTACATTCTCCATAATTAACTGAGCTACTGTCAGTATTTTTCAGTGCCTGGGCTAGCTGCAATTGTATTTGCGTTAAAGTTGCCTAATCTTTCAATGTCCTCTTGGAAGCAGATGAGGATTTGTCAAAAGCAAAAAGTACACATAGCATAATCTCAGAATAAATGGACACATCCAGGAAGTTCACTTTCTGCAAACACCAGTTTTTTGGATTCAAAACGGTGCCTGCAGTGGGAAGTAAGGGTTTCGGTGTGCCGTGCTCGGCTCTAACAGAGTCACAGAAAGAGGCCAACCTGCTGGTAGATGTTACAAGTAGACAAAGCACCCAACATTGACAGCAGCCTGGAAATCAGCATGCAGGGTCTAGGTGATTTGCTAGGTTACACAAGTAGTCTAGAAGGGTGAGGGATGAATGCTGATTTCCCCAGATCAGTGGGGCTTTTTTTGGCCCTGTTGCTGAACAAACCATTGGAGAAAAAAAATCATTTTGAGTTGATCTAACACAATGGTAGGCTCCCTCCACTGAAGCTGTTTTGATGACACTATGCTTGGGTTGTCTTAAGAAGCTGGTTAACAGATGTCAAACACTAAAAAGAGATAGGTTGTGGGTTTTTGCTGGCACAGGACAGAACAAAACACTTTACGTCAGAAGGAGCTCTGTAGATGACCAGACAAGAACCCCTCACTAGAAGGATGAATCTTTGGCCTTGCTAAACTCAGCAAGACTTCCCCCTAATGCAAGACCTATTGGTTCAGAGTATCTAATAAGGGTTGCTTCATCTTGGGTACATGCAGGCTGAAACTCTCCAAAGGCATATGTATTAAGCAGAGGCCATTTCCGTGGAGTCACTCAAGTCTTCTATAAATTTGTATGCAGAGATGAAATTTCACTGAAGACAACAACATCTGTTCCTTTAGATCACATCTTTATTGACATTCAAACATAAGGCACAACTTGTTTTTAAGTTATTTGGGTTGGAAAGCATGTGTTCTGCGGCTGAAATTGCCACAAATTAATAGCCCAGCAGCTAGATTTTGGGATGTGCCAGCATGGGGTGAGGCTCATCTATCAACTCTTAATACTTCACTGCTCCATGTGCAAAAGTTTCAGCAGTCACACTTCCCTGCACAAGCAGTACTGGGAAGGCAAACTCTCTGGGAGAGGATTGTGCCGTGGAGAGGGTCATCTCATCAGAAGAGCTTGGGGAACATCTTCAGACCTGGTGTGCTGCAAGGACATCCCGACCCTCCACAGCAGCGACAGCTACACCTGCCCCGTGCTTCAGGTGCAGCCTGGGAGGCAGCTGCTGGTCCTGCCAGACATTTACATCCCACCCCCATGAAGCAGGGATGAAAAAGTGTACCTCCTCATCTTGCTCTGGAAATTATCATTGCCATATTTTCCTTCTCTTTAAAAGCTGCAGTGCATCATAATTTCCAGCAAGTCCAAAAAGAAAATAGGATTCTCTGTTTTTTCATGTTCAAACCAAGGAATCCCAAAGGGTTTCATTTTCACACCCGTGCTGTTTTTCTTTTATGTGGCTGGTATCAGTAGCAATCTGATGTCACGTTCCTGCTGACAATAACATTCTTTGCCCTCAGTATGGATTTAATCTATGAAAATTGTATGGGGAGATTGTATTTCCATATGGAAGTTGTTTGATTAATATTCACGTTCTTCTTAATGCCTCAGAGGCTGATATCGTATTGTTTAGGAAGAGAAATTGAAAGGATATATTGAAACTCTTACTAGCAATGTTATATTGAGATAAGGAGGGACTGTAGAAAAGAACCAGGTGTACAGATATGCAAACCCAGACCTTTCCCCAAAGCTCAGGTACTTGCACTGCTATGAAATTACCTCAGTGTGGCAGTGATTTCTGGCATCACTGAGTAGCCTCCATCTTTTCTGGTTTTCTCTGTCTGACTGTAGGAACCATAGGTGTATCTGAGAGAACTTGCTGCATTGGGAGAAGGTCTGAGTCTCCATATGTTTTTAGTCTCCATATGTTTTATCCTCTCATCCTACAAACCTGATGTTGGCCACGGTGATGAGCACCTGCCACCTCCCCAGGGGACCAGCACCGCAGCTTGCCCACAGCCAAGAAAGAATTTGCCTGTCTAGTAGGGCTTTTACAGGGCTTAGTGGAAGCGGTATCTTGACCTGCCCTCATAAATGGGTGTCTCTGCTCAACACTGAAAGTGCTAGTGGCTGGATAGTTTGGCTATCTTAATTATACCTCCTAGAGATGGGAGCCTTTGTTACATTCATGCAATCCACTTTTCGTAGAGGAGAAAAGTATCTTAGAGAGGAAATGTCCTTCCGCGAAAGACTGGTCCTGTTTCTCCTGTTAATTGAAATTATCCAGCTGATGATGTTCATTAGGCATTGCCTTCAAGAGCTTAACAAATGTTACGGTCACTACAAAAGACTACATTAAGTGCACACTGATTTAGTGAGCATCTGTTGATCTTATTCACAAAAAAAGAAAATTTATAATGATATAACCTCAACAATTAAAATTAAGGAACAAAATGAGATAAAGCTGCATATGCAGATTCAGCCTCCAAGTGGAGCTGTTTCTGGTGTTATCTTTAATTTCACAATCATATGCCACTTTTATTCTCATTCCTTGCACACAGAATAGAGGCCATTCCCTTAATAAAAGAAAATCAATATTTTGCTTTTTAGCATTGTTCAATATGCCATCTATGTCCTTATTTATTGTGTTCTCTTCAAACTCTGCTCCAAAATCAGAGGTATTACCTACCCATTTGATTTTCTACGTGAAGGAGGGGTGATTTTGCAGACTGGGAGCAGTTGCATAGAGTGCTTAGGGTTGAAAACCTCCACTAATTGTGGGCAACAGTTCTGAAGCACCAATTACAGTACTTTTAGCCCACTCAGCATTATTAACATGTTCTGGATCTGGGACTTGATACACAGCTGTGAATGCACAGTGCTTGTGCAAGCCTTCCACCAGGGTCACAGGGCAACCACCCAGAAATCAGGGAGCACAAAGCTGGAGAGCGCTCACGGAAAATCTGACTTATGAGCCAAATCCCACAAAGCACACAGACAAGTGCCTCAGGCAGTGAAACACAAAATCTGTGGTTTTCTGCTGTGCATGGTGAAAATCAGGCACCAGAGAAAGGCAACCCCAGAATCTCTGTATGCGAGGCAGAAAGCTTCCTAGAGCTAGTCCCAGGGAAAGACTGAGCAGAGTGCTATACATGAACCTCTGCAACTTTCCCGATGCCCAAGAAAGAGTGGCTGAGGAGCCATCTCCAGCATAATCCTGAGACAAGAACGCCAAACTCTGTCCTGAGGATGTTCTTGAAAGACATGAATAGTTTTTCCATTAAATTTCCAACAGAGGAGGAGAAGGAGGAGGACTCTAGTGTAAGCAGCTGTGGATAACAACTTCTCATCCCAGTGATGCCTCTTCACGACTACTAGTTCTCCATTCAGTTCCAGTTCCTTCCCTATATTCCTGACAGGACAAAGTATATGGGTACTGCTCCATGGGTTCAACACAGGAGCACCCCAGCTACACGTGCCGCTAAAGAACTGTGGCTCATAAAGGAGGGACTGAGGTGGAGCTATGGGCATGAAAGCTGTGCAGGACCAGCTTCACCTGCATTCCCACTGCCACCAGCTGCAAGTCTGATAACAGAATTTATGGTCAGCCAGATGTCATTACTGACAGATGCCAGCCAAAATTGTTCATTTTCATCCATAAATGCTCCGTGAAAACTGGGAGCCAGAACACTTCCTGCAGTCAAGACATGAAACATCTGCTCATATGAAGCTCTGTTTTGGATAATGACCTCAGTACCGAATTACTGGCGAGTGCTCCATTCACAAAGTTTGCTGTTTTAGTGCAAGGCTGAGAATGCACCGATTTGCCTGGGTTATGTCTTACTAAGATGACTGGCACGGAGTACCTTCCTTGCTGAAAACAAAAATCATGATGGTCTTAAGAAAAGGAAACAGTCAAAACCAACCAATGAATGGTGTAAGAGGAGCAAACTGAAGGATGACCGTCATAACTCTGCACTGTTGGCTACACCTGTCCCAGTAAATAAAGCAGCAGCTAAGCACAAAGTCAAGCTGTGGACCGTAATCATCTACGATCCTTAACTGGAGGTCTGTTTCCGTTGGTCTGCTCCAAACAGTGCTTTAACACAGCTTGGCCAACAGCACAGGGTAGGGACAGTGCCCAAGAGGCAGGATGAAGCAGGTCACCGATTTTATTTACTAACATAGAGATAGCTGTAGCGATCCAGTCCACAGAAACACTTGTGTCAGTGCACTGACTGTATACCTACATCTTAACACAAGTAAGAGATTTGGAGAACTTTTTCAGCAACCAAAGAGGCACACAGTGACCAGAGTCTGTAGATCTGACATTTGCAGTGAAAAACCATAGCCTATGTTATCATCCCTGTGAATGGCATCCTGAAAAGCCAGCCCTTTCGTGCAGGTATCTGGTGCTGAAGAGTTTAGGTTTGAAACGAATAGGGGGAAAATGGTGTGTTTTTACATTTCTGGAAGGTAATTATTTCTGCAGCTGCAGTACTTTGCCATTTATCTCCTTTATTCTTACAGCCTTTCATAGCTCAAGGACAAGGACGTGACACGGGTGATCATAAATCAGCCCTGCCGTTGCATTCATCACAGCAGGGAATGGCAGCAGTCTGTGTCCTGCCTCCGCACGGGCTGCTGCGGCACGCAGAACTCCCTTCACCAAAACAAAACACAGGCACTGAGCAGACGCTCCGAGTTTATTAGCATGTCCTTACTCTTTCACCCTTCCTCTTGCATTAGCAGATGGATGTCAGTTCAAGTCACTTCCCTAGGGACTCTGGAGGTACAACATGTAAAGCTGTGCCAAAGACATGATGTAGAGTGAAGCAGTCCTGTAACAAGAACAACTCTTTTCTCAGAGGGAAATCCTTTCGGAAAGACTGCTCTTCATGTATGGGAGCAAAAGTTGTTTGCAACAGCAGTCACCAGCAAAATCAGAGGTGATGAAGTAGCTTGAAAACCTTTAATAATTGAAGGATTTTTTCAGTCATTTTTATGTCCAGTAGATAGCAACACATTACTTAGACATCCCATGCTCTACACCTCATGCTCAGCCTCCACAGCTGATCTGCCACTTTCTTTTGAATACCTCTTCCCCAAGGGCTTGATTGAAGGCCCAAGGATTAGAGTAGAAGGTGTCTCACTGATTTTTATGGGTTTAGTTCCAGACCTGTCTTATGATCATCGTCTCATGGCAGAATTCTGAAGGTTTGGAGAGCGTGAATTTCTCAGTTTTGAGAGGACCTACATGTGGTGCCTACATTTTCTCCCATGGCCATGGTATTTGGCATTGCAGAAGGAGTCAGTAGCTTTAGAGCAAAGAAACAATGAAATCTCCTGGTTAACAGTACCAAAGGCTGGAATCTTGACTGGTACCCTATCTATTCCTCAGGCACTGGAATTAATCTTTCTTGGCTTTTAGTCACTAAAATTCAGCTTCTAATCAAAACTGCATATCTACCCTCCGTCTATACAGCAGAGTGGCACAGAGTTTCAGGAGTTGATTCATCCAAAGCCGAGATAAGAGGAATGAATGACTCTGGAGATTCTCCAGACAAAACTTCTTCCCTAAAGAATCCCCAGTGCATCCCACCAAACTCTTCAAGTCAGTGGCATTTTTTACCAGCTGACTTATACAGTCCAACCCCAGTGAAATCCAGCCACTGCTGAAGTTATTGCCCATGACCTTGCAGATTGTTCAGTGATGGATTATTGGAGAAAAGTTCTTATGAAAATTTCCAGTTTGGAACAACAGAAAAACCCTATTTTACACTTTCCTGACACTTCACTACATCAACCTCTCATACATTTTCTGTCCAGTGCAGAAATACCATATGATAAACTCATGAAACGGAATCTGAAGTCCAGAACAAGCCAACAGAGCAAATAGGGACCTATGGCCTGATGATGAGAAGGGTTGAGTATCTCTGCCAAAATGAGTGGCTGCTCAGCACCAGGGAGAATTCAGCCTCAGAGAATCCTGGACTTCTCATCCCAGGTTAATAAAAGCGGTATCAAGGGTTTCAGATGGCTGATTTGTCTCAAGGCACTTACCTCCTACACAACAAAGACTGCTGTCCTATACTATACATTCCAGTGTGTTATTAGTCTGCTTTATTGTGAAAAAGACATTAACATTACTTCTTATGTAACACCTTCTGAAGTTTCTTTCAGGGAAAGAAAAAAAAGCATCTTAGGAAGCCATTTTCCAAGCTGATTATGCTGTGTTTCCCCATTATTCCCGCTCAATCTCATAACACTCAAGTAGCTACAAAGGGTCAAATGACTTCTGGTTTTCTCTATACACTTGGGACGGCTAAATATAGATCTTGTAACACTCCATCGGAACAAAAGTGTCTGGGTTGTTTCAGGTGATGTCTGCAAACTTCATATCACTGCAAATTTTGCTGGTGGCAGCCAAATCAGTGTTTGTTTAACACGGGCAACACAAAGAACTGTTGTAAGTGTCAAGCAAAGGCTTTAATAAGGAAATAGCAAAAAAGCAACTGAAACTCTAGCTTGTACAGACTGAAGACTCCAGGGCTGAAGCAAGAATAAATGCCCATCAATTTTATCCAGTGTAATGGCCTCAGGAATGTTGGCACAAAAGACACTTCATAATGAAGACATTCCTATTTGGATATACACCAAAATATTCATTTCCCTAATTAAACTTTCATATAGGATTTTTGGTTTGGTTGGTTTCTAAGATTATGCCATGTTGTACATTCCTTCTGAGTTTGAAATATTTATAGCTACGTGGACCAAATTCCTCAGATGCTGTGCAGTCTGCATCTTTTACAACAGTAAGTGCTGCCATTACAGTGCTGCGTATCTTGTTTATCTGCATGGAGAAGCACAAGAGTGAGATGAGTCTGGGCCCGTTGCCTGCAGATGATCAAAGTTGAGCAAAAGCAACAAGATGGTGTTTTTTTCCCTCTGACTAGAGTGTTAACAAAACTGAAGTTGATGGCCTGATTTAACAACCCTCTAGCCATGACGACCTGCAGCTTGTTTTCACCTTCAGAGATACTTTTTGCTAGGGAATGGACAGGAGGGAGGTTGTCACGGTTGGTCCTGACACTGTCATGTTGCCATGCCCATTACATGTTAGAAAGTCTATTTAATTCCCCTCTTTGCTTTTGCCAGACTTCTCTTTGATTTTTACAGGGAAGGAAATGATGTTCTACTGCCTGTGCTACAGTCCACATAACTCTTTCCAGATGTAGGAAAAAGAAACAGTTTGGGAAGTTTTGAGAGCATTAGAGACCACTTGAATGCACAGAGCCCAACAAGGAATATGTTGCATGCTGCACCAAAGCTAAGATTATGATATTTTTACTCACTGGCACATCTTTTTATGTATAATATTTACCCACAATGCTGTTATATGGACCACTGATGTGCAGAATCAGAGGTGTTTTGTGATGATTTCCAGTTGTTTGCTAGAGTTTTTCTCAGCCTAAGGAAACGTCTCCAGCAACAGCATGCCTTCATCCCCTTCTTCTGGGAGGCTATTCCACAGCTTAATGCATCCCACCCCAAAAGCTCCTCGTAACTGCTCAGTCTGCATCCCCACTCTTTATCCCATCAGATTTCTCTTTGGCATTATAGGGTACATCAGACAACCATTTTTTTCCTTTTTTTAATACTCCTTTGTATTTAGTGAAGAAATGACAGAGAAACATAAGGTTGCACAGCAATTATCTTGCTGCTAACTAGGACCTTCTGCAACCTTCTTCTGAGCGTACCATTTGTATTAACACCAATGTCAGCGATCTGCCGCAGAAAAATTGTGCTGCCTGTCTCTGCTAAGCTGGTGGACTCAGTAACCTTCTGGGAAGCATCATGACTTCTTTTTCTTCCTTACAGGTGCCCACTGTGCGGGAGTGGGGAGTATTTACCACTCTGATTCAGCTGTGTAAATAGGGACTTTTGGACTTCTGTAATTTTTAAAGCTGCTTTATCAGGGGTGGTGTTTCTTTATTTTTATAGCTACTCAAACCTATACAGCAAAGTAGCTGGGAGACAGAGCTACTCAAAAGACCGGTTCACATTAACATAGCTCATGAGCAGTTCTAGCAGTACAGTTGAACTCATATTAAGCGACTGACATCTTCCAACATGAAATGTTCCTAAATCAATTGTTGTTATAATGTCATAAAAATATGTATCAAAATCTTTGGTGCTGGGCAAATGCAGGCAAATACATTTGAATATGATGCACTGAAGCCTTGAGCAAAAAAGTAAGATGCTTCTGAAGAGCTACTTTTGTTAGGATTTACTGGGGACACAGCACTATATATCAAAGAAGTACTCCAAGGAGTCTCCTATGATTGTAAAATGGCCTTGAAGAGGGAACTTCTTGCATGTAAAACAGAAAAACTATATGCCACTTATCTTATGCTGGAAATAGCTCAGTGTTCAATTTGGATGGTGATAGAAACAGCAGAAGGGAAGTGAGACGGCTCAGGAAAGAACCTGATCTGCAAATTAAAGCCCAGAAAATGTTGTAGTTACTTCACAAGATAAATTCTTACTAACTGACAGCTCCAGCATTTTTTCGTCTTTCTCTCTTCCTATTTTTTTAATTTTGTTTTGTCTGCTTCAACCAAAGCTGTTTTCTTACTAAAATCATAGTGAGAACAACAAAACTTCACTTGTGTCATGTTGCTGAAGAAACACACAAGCTGTCATCATCTGTCATTGGCATCTTTCCTTCTCATCTGATGAAGATGCCCCTTCTGATGCTCACGGTGTCTTTTGATCTTTCCACATTGCCGTTTCCTCTGGTGATGCTGCTATTTGATATACTCACACACCTCAAGTGAACAGTACCCAGCTAGGAAGAAATAAAAAGGACAATGTGTCTTGATTTGTATCACTGGGGTTCACTGAGATGAAAGAAGAAAATTCTGAGTTCAAGCTTAGAAATGGTTAAAGAAAATAAAGTCAAAGAATCAAGGAAAAGGAAGTCACTGATGAAAGAAAAGAGGCCTCTGTCCCTGATTATAAATACGGTGTGAGCTGAGTCACAGGTAGGCTGTACAAGCGGACACACAGAATTACAGTGTTTGAGCTGAGAAGAGATCACTGAATCACTTGTGTGACTGTCCCATATAACAGAAACCATTGAATTTCACCTTCCTTTAACTCTAATAATTTGTGCTTAGGTCAAGTGTAACTTCATTCCAAAGATATCTAGTCCCTGAGTAACCCTGAGGCGATGTGAGATGGGACACAACCAGCACGTTAAGAAATCCTTTGATCTCCCTTTGCTTTTCATATCACAGAGGTAACAACAGCACAGTGACAGGAGGGAAACCTGCATCACTTCACAGAATCACAAAACCATAGAATAGTTTGGGTTGGAAGGGACTTTTCAAGGCCATCTAGTTCCAACCTCCCTGCAATGACCAGAGACATTTTCAACTAGAGCAGGTTGCTCAGAGCCCTGTCCAACCTGACCTGGGATGGTTCCAGGGATGGGGCATCGACCACCTCTCTGGGCAACCTGTGCCAGGGCTTCAGCACTCTCATGGTGAAAAATTTATTTGACTGCAGGTGCCTAGAGTGGCATGATGGCACCATAAAGCACACTGCAATTATGAAGATGATTCTTCTTAATACATTGCAGTCTTCTACCCCTTTCATTAAGTCAACAAGAGAATAAAGTTGCATATAAAGGTTCATAAAAATCCATGGTTTCAAACCTTCTTTTAACAGAAGTGTTACAGCTTAATGTTCTTAGAAGCACAACATATCAATCATTACAAGGACAAACACAAAATAAGCAGTCAAAACTCACATTAACTCTTTTCCTCCGTCTTACCTGTGGTGAGTTGTTGCTACTTGTGTGATTACAGCATCTCCCTACCCTGGGGAAGGAGAAAACTCATTGTAAAAAGGGTGAACCTGCTTGGTCACCAGCACAGTTATATGCAGGACTCTGGGACTAACATGACTTTGTCATATAAATACTTGCAAATCCAGCAATGGAACGTATCACTGATGCTCTCACCATGTTTTTTAATAACTGCCCTTGGCTACAAACAAAGAATCTGTGATTAGCTCCCTGCCCTACTCCACACTGTGCCCTGGGAATAGAAAGTCATGAGAGATCCTTGATGAGCCTCCCCTTGGAGGACATGCTGGGAAAGGAGTCAATGCAAACTCTGAAATAAAAGGGGAAAACTCAAATGGCAGATGTCCAACTGTCCCCCTTAACCAGCAAGGGCAGATTAGGGCATCCCCCAGAGCAGCTTCACTGAACACCATGACTTGGAGAGCTGCCCAACAGCAGAGAGCTCCTCACTCTGCCCAACTTGGCCTTCAGGATTTCAAAGACCATGCCATAGATAGTACTAGAAGTGTCTCTTTTCTATGTTACATAGGAAATAAAAGGCCTTTGGCATAAAGGCAGGTGCAGCATTTCATGTTTCATGAGTACACCTCACTTTCAGCTTCTTTTATCTATTTTTTCTCTTCCTTAATGGAAGAATCAAATTAGATGTTTCATTTGGATTTGCTTTAAAGAGGAGATAGGGGAACTTTAAAATAGGAAACCAAAATTGTACAGTTCCTCAAATCCCCACAAGTCCAACATTAAAGTCAGAATGAAGCATAATTTCATTTCTAAATTATAATTGTAACAGACATTTTCATTTTCGATATTTCTGGTGATTACTTATGTCTTCCCATGGAAAACATTAATAGCAGTGGAATCAAACTTTTCACACAAAATTTTCAAAGTAAAGAAAATTAACATGGCTTGGCTTAGAATCAACTGCCATCTTGCTCTGATTTTCTGTTTTCTTATGCCACTTTTATGCTAATGTCACTACAGTGATTTCAGTGATTTTTTAAAAATATGGGGACTTGGATTTTTGAAGCACACTAAATTTGAGGGGAGAATACTACTCTGCTCTGGGGAGACCCCCCTGCAGTGCTGCGTCCAGCTCTGGAGCCCTCGGCACAGGAGAGACACGGACCTGCTGGAGCGGGGTCAGAGGAGGCCCCAGCAACGCTCCGAGGGCTGGAACAGCTCTGCTGGAAGGACAGGCTGGGAGAGCTGGGAGGGCTCAGCCTGGAGCAGAGAAGGCTCCGGGGAGACCTTCCTGCAGCTGCCAGGGCTGAGAGGGGCTGAGGAGAAAGATGGGGACAGGCTTTTTAGCAGGGCCTGTAGCGATGGGACAAGGGATAATGGATTTAAACTAAAAGAGGGCAGATTTAGACTAGATCTAAGGAAGACATTTTTCACAATGAGTGTGGTGAAACCCTGTCCCAGGTTGCCCAGAGACGTGGTAGATGCCCCATCCCTGGAACCATTCCAGGTCAGGTTGGACTGGGCTCTAAGCAACCTGATCTAGTTGAAGACGTCCCATTGTAGGTCATTGCAGTGGGGTTCACTAGATGACTTTAAAAGGTCCCTTCCAACCCAAAGATTCTATGATTCTTGAATGGAGGAACATACCCACTCTCAGCTACATTGTCATGGAGGTCTCCAAAGGGGCTGGGCAGTGCAAGCCTTGCAGTGCAGTCATGTTGGTAACCCATAGGGCACAGCAGAACAAACATCCTGAAGTCCTCATGGAAAACAAAGGCAAAAAGAGAAGAGACAAATCTTCTGCCCATTTATCTCTGTGACCACTGGTAAGAGAGACCAGTTCTCCAAATCTTGCATCGAAAAACAACATCTCCTGCTGAATTCCGAGAGCAAACCAGTCCTCAGCACAGCGTTTGGCTGGTGGAATTGCAGCCCCTTGAACTGTGCCTCTGCCAAAAATACATTGATCTGTGTTTGAACAAAACCAGCCTGAGAACAGCTCTGCAAAGCCTTCAAAATTCATTGATCCACACCTCAAAGAGGAGACTCCTGTGGTCTTATCAAAAGCAGAATAAATCAAGTTAACACACTACAAATACACAAAGGCTGCTGGTTTACATCTGTTTTAGTTTATGTTATTACTAATAAAAGAAGATGCTCAAGCAGAGCTCTAAAAGAGTAATCTAGTAAGAGCTCTGTCCTGAGGGATTTTCAGACCAAAAATAGCTGAACTCCATCATCTCAGCTGCAGAGCTAAGTCTGGCGTGCAGGGAACTAGAAGTACACCAGAGATGAAACTGGTCCCACTGTGAACCAGTTGATGTTTACTCTTTGCTGACCGTATCTACATAGCCAGGTTATGTGCTGGCGCCCGAGGCCGTTTGCAGGTGTACAGCCCCGAAGTGCCTCCATTAGAGGCGAGGGGACACTTTCTGCTACAGTGACTGGGACTGTGCTGGGATTCTGCTCCAAGTATCCCCTTGCTACATGCACAGAACCAAATGATTTCCAGGAACAGGAAAATAAGGGAAGGCATTTAGCATTTTATGAAATCATTAAGGAAATAGGAAATAGCAGGTGGTTTTCCAGTAACAAAGATATTCTAATTTAGTTTAGTTAGGAGACAAAGCTGCTCTTTGGCATGTTCTCACCTTTCTATTAACTGCGTCAGTTGAATTTGGGGAACATGCAGAGAGAAAATTGTCTGGCTTGATCCAGATTATATCATGCAGCTTACAGAATTGTTTAGGGGTTGGTTAACCATACACATCTATGTGGAAAAAATGGACAGAAATCTCCCAAATGCCACAATGACTTGGCGCTGGCTGAGGAAGGAAGAAGCATCCTTTATTCTGGCAGCTGTTGAAGGAAGTGAATTCCCCTCTACTGCCAAAGATGCCACTCTCTGACTTAACTCTCATCTTCCTCTTCTTAACTCCCTTTTCTCCCCATTCTCCCTTACTCCCACAGCTCTGTTACTATTATTTCCTCTGTTTATACATTTGCTCCTTCCTGGACCTTTCTGCCCAAATCCCCAGCGCCTTGTTTCTGCTCCTTCTTACCCCAGAAAACTTCCAAGGGACACCCCTCTCTGACATTTCAGTTTCATGTAGTAGTTATTAATAGGGGTTATTACCATGTATTAGGGGGTAGGTGACAACACAAGGCAAGAGAAATCCATCTTGTCTTGTTCAGATCACAGGAATTTTATTGTGCCTGACACGATAGAATTGCAGCCTCAGCAATGCAGAAAATGAATGAGCACTGCAAAATCTATATGGTGGCTTCACTTTGATGTTTCTTGTCAAAAGCCAAAGAGCAGCCTTCATTAGCTTAATGTTGGATTAACAAAGGTTTCTGCAAGCTAACACAACACCAGTTAGCTGTTGTGTGTCTCTCCCTTATAAATCTCTCTGTAACTACAGCCCACAAATCCAACAATTGTATTTTGCTAAAATAACATTCTAGCATTAACTCAGAAATGCAAAGAAATTCATAAACAAAGCCAAACTTGGTGAATGTCCAATTCTTGGTTAACGATGATCTTTAGATGCTTCATTGCAACACACTGAATGCAGGATTCAGCTTACCTTCTACTGCACTTTGGACTCGTTGGTGTGTGCGTGGAATTTTTAAAGTTTTTTTTTTCAAGTTATTTGTGTGTGCATTTGCCCACACAATCACAGGGCAGCTGACTACATCTACGCTCGTGAAACAACTGTGTGCTATTTGCTAGTAGTTACATTTATCACAAATTACGGTTAAACCAAACGCCATGAGTTGCCAGTGGTACAATGACAGCAAGCTGTACCTGGGGGATTTGAGTGCCAGCAAACGAGCACCCAGAGGTTCTGTTTCTTTCCTAGCTGAAATACAATTTGACTGCCTTTTTAGTTATGCATGCAGAAGAGCAGAGAGAAAGACAACGCGTTAGCCGAGGGAGGCTTTCTACAAATAGGTGATGCACAGCGACCTGACATCAGGGAGCAGCCACCTCTGCCTGGCTGGCAGGCTGAATTCCAGCAGCCCCAAGCGATGTGCTCAGCTCTGCTGCTGGCAGCAGCCCATCTCCACAGCAAATGATGCTTGAATGAGCTTAACTAGATGGGATCCAGCCCGGGATCCAGCATGGTAGGCACCCTACGCATCAGGCATGCAAAACACTAGTAACGTAACTGACCTCTTATTTTGGGCACTTGCAGACTGGTTGCTGTTTCTTGAATGAGACATCAACTTATCTTTTGGCCTTTCTGCCCTCTGCATATTCTTCAAGACTGACATTTCAGCTCTTGCATCCATTGACTTCTACAGTCCTCAGTTTGCTCTGACACTGTACTTTTCTCCTGTCTCCATCGTCAAGTCCATCCTAAACCTAATCGCTGGCATATTTGTGTATGCCAACAGTAGAGAATTTGGCCTTCAACTAGTTGTCCAGATAGCACTGAACTAAGTCATTGCCAATGCCCTCTTTGGCACCAGTGCCTACGTGGGGACACAGAGATGGGCAGGACCTATGGAGATGGGCTGATAGCAGCTGCGAGAGAGGGGAAGGTGCTGCACAAGGTGAAGGATCACTGCCCTCAGCTCTAAACACAAGATATTATAAGAAGGTGACAAGGCTGCAATACCCCAACTCTGCCCTGCTTTCTGCAGCGCCAGGGAGCAATGAGGCTCTGGCTGGAGCAAAGGGTGCTGCTCCGGCTGCCCAGCCACTGCAGGTTTGCGCTGGTCACCTCTGGAGAGATGCTGGAGCCTGCGCAGTGCCAGGTTTGCCTGAGGAAGCAGCAAACTCCTGTGTGCTTTCATCAGGCAGATGGAGGATTGTCAGGTTTGCAAAGGAAAGGAAGAGCCTGCAAAACACAGGTGTTGATCCTGAGGAACAACACTCATTCAAGGCACAGTCCTGAAAAAGGCAACCTGCCAGTAATTCCTTGGTCAAAACACTCCTGGTAAGGGTGACTGGGGATGAGCTGGAGAAGAGAAAGTGACCCTGTGAAGACCTTAATCATAACATGAAAAGAGATTAGTAAAACAGTGTGCAATATTTCCTCACACATGTCTTAAGACACCTGCAGTCAAAGGTAAGCTTTAGCTCTTAATTTGGAATAGTAATTGGAAGGCGATGAGTAGTCCCCTCACTGGGATACACAACTCTGATAATATCCCTGTAGCAAATCTTTTCCACAGCAATCGCAGCCCTGCTATTCATACTCTGCCCAGTAGCTAGCTGGATATTTTCCACTGTGAAACTTTGGTTATAGGTTTGACAGCCTGGTAGATTTCCTACTCTGGGTCCCTTCTGCAAGTTAAAACAGTTATTCCATCTCCAAAATGGAATAAAAGAGTGAGAAGGTGGTGTGCGTGTGTCATTCCCCTATGATGGACTCTGCTCCAGACTGTTTCTTCCAGCCCTTGCTAGGTCTTGCTGGTGAGCAGGACACGACCTCCAGCCATCGCTAAGGGGCTGTGAAGTAATACCAGGGCACAGTTCAGGTACACAAGAGAGGGAACGAGGCTGGGAGCATGACTCCAGTGGTGCCAAGGAGGTATTTTGGGAGGCTGAGGGAACACTAACACTTAACCACTTCATCCAGAACTGTTTCATTAAACCATACTTGCATGAAACACAGAAACAAGTTTTGGGGGTATAGTCCACCTTGCTGTTTTAAAATGCAGTGGCAGCCACAGGCTCATTTGGGCAAGAGTACAATTAATTTTCTGTGTGTAACATTTGCTCTGAGCAGCTGCTGTGGGTGCCTGGGACAAAACAAGACACAGGCAGTTTCTGATCCTCCATCAGGGTTAGACATAAGCTCGGGAAATTCAGGAGGCACAAAAGCATTTATCTGTGACCTCCTGTCATGGACGGAGTGATGCACTTCACTCATAAGAGAGAAGCAGCAATATGTGTATCGATATAAAGCAGCAATTTAACAAAGTTTGATAGTAAATGTGACAGTGGTTTAACAAGATTCAATGGCACGGTACACTTGATTATTTACTGCATGGAGGGCAGGGTAACTCAGGCAAAACTGTCAGGGAGACTCTCACATTGAATCATGAGGTTCAGAGAGGAGTCCCTTTGCTTTCTAAACTACTCAGAGGAGTCTAGGTGTGGCTGGATCCAATCCTAGTCCCAGACTTTGTCAACAGTTTATGTCTAAAGGATTATATGTGCACAATCAATCTGAGATATAATCTTAGTGAAGTTTACAAAGTTTAGCGAGCTGTCAGTCACTTACTGAGGTTCTGTTGCGGCAAGGACTCTCTCAATATTGAGGAGTAAGGGATGTCTGCAGCAGGCATAAAGTTGAGAGGCATCCCTACTCAAGGGGAGATCCTGTCGTGCAGCCTGCTGCCGTGCAGGAGAGCTCAAAGGGCTCTTGGGCTGCTCACTCTTTATGGGGGTAAAATGATTGACTCATAGTCATACTTGCATACCAACCACAGGTTTTAGTTTCATTGACCTGCACCGTGGTTAGGTGGGCGCATTGCTCAAATTAGCCCTTGGCTATTGTGGTGTCATCTGTCTCCCGAATCCTCTTTGAGCTGGATGCAGCCATCATGACCAGACGAATCCATTACAGCCACCACGGGTTATCAATTGAGCAGGGTCACAGGAAATAAAGGTCAGGCTGCGGGGCAGGTAGCGAGCACACTGTCACAGCTCCTTGGTACTGAACTGCTCCCAGAGTTTTGGCTGGAGTATAAATTACAGAGAAATTTTTTGGGGAACTCAGTCGCCTGAATCCTGTTTGAAGACCCTTAATGGTCTGTATCATCTAGGCACGATTTTTCAGTTACCAGATCATACTGACTTGAACATGGCACACAAATATGATCAAGACATTTATGAGTAATTCTCTGAACACCAGTCCTTCCAGTTGATCATACTCAATGCATGAATTAAATTGCCTGCAAAAAGCTGGAGAGTCAGCAGAGAGAGGGAAGGTTTCACCCAGATCTGCTTTCTTTGCTGACTCCTGCCCACAGTCAGGGTCACTGGGGTAGGTGTTTGGGAGCAGGGACTTGCTTTGGTGGGTAGACTGTGTCTCTGCTCAGTCCTCCACATCTCCCTAGTCTACAGGCTTGTACAGCTTTCTTAGTGGACCCAAAGCCTCTCCTGTCTGGTGATGCTGCCAGACACAGCTGTCTGCTGCAGTTCATTACACATGTACGATACATATCCCAGCACTATGTAAATATGACAGATAGGAAGGTATTTAATAGCAAGATTCATTAACTTGACTTACTCTCTTTCTCTGTGGGCAGCAGGTCATTGCACTGCTGTTATACAGGTCAGGGTATCTCCATTGCAAATAGATTCCCTTTAGAAACCACTTTCTTCGGTTATTTCATGAAAATCCCAGTGATTACTCTGTCACAAATAAAACCACTGTGCTGCATACTAACACCAGCCTTAGGTTTCACCTCCCTTTAAGTCTTCATTTGTAGCCTGGCATTTCAGGGCATAATTTGAATTTATAATGACATCATTCAAGACCTATTTTATGGATTATAGTTCCATTTGGAGTCTTTTCAGTCATACCAGAGTAAGTACTGGATCATCTTTGCAAGAAACTTCCAAATTAATGTATCTGCCAAACTTTATGACTGAATACAAATCAGTTGCTATTAGTGGGAAGTATGACAAGCTCTATTCCGGATGCGGAGAAAAAACACAAGAGGTAAGAAACCAAAACAAAACCCCAGAGCGTTTCTCTTTCTTTTCTCTTTGGTATTAAATTTATTGACAGCCGCTCAGGCCTGGTGAGGAAACAACCCTCTAACTTGTCACTTCTGTGCTGTCTCAGTGGCTTTGCCCACTGGCAGCATTGGCTGGTGCATGTCAAAGCTGGTTTGCCACCTCTTCTCCTTGGCAGAAAGGCTTTTCATGCTCTCTGCCCACTGCAAAATGTTCAGGGTGAGATCCTCAGCTCCATGGGCTTCAGCTCCATTGAACTGTCTGGTTTAGACATAGCTGCTTTGATTTACACTAGCTGAAAGCCTCTCAATCTCGCTGGCATGGGCATTTGGGCAGCCAAGCGCCAGGTATATTTACGCAGCTTTCACCTGAGATTGTTTCAGCACCTCCTCTTGTACCAAAGCTGTTACCTTTATTTGATGAAAGGAATCCAGCCCCAAATATCCTGAATTCCTACATAGCTTTCAAATGCCAGAAGACATCTTTTCTAAATAAAAGATTGGGTTATTTTTCTCTTGCACCTCTGAATTTTTGAAGCCCATTGAGATTGATTTTATTATTTTTCTCCAATATGTAAGTTTATAAACTTCTCCACCTGCCCACCAGCTCTTCATTGCATTTAAGGCACTTTGTCCACCCAGCTACCTACCAGCTTCTCTGACTGACACCTCTATCTTGCTGCATTTAATGCAGAAACTGGCAGCCCATCACATCTAGCAGCAGAAAACACTCACTCTTGCAAAACCAGGTAACATTAGACTATCCTTATTATAACACAGAAGCCTTAAATATCCTGAAAAGCTATATCAGTTTATTTAAAAAAAAAAAGTTAAAAAAAAAAGACTGAAATAATTCTATACTCCCTTGATGCCAGGACCTGGGATTTGAAGAAAAATTGGAACAAATATTACAAGGCTTGTGCAACCATGTGAGCTAAGCCCACAAGCCTCTGCACTGGCTTCTGAAGGCGGTGTTTTCTCCTTCCCACTTAACACTTCTTTGCCAGGGATCTCTTTTGCTACAAAACTGTTTATTCTCATGCTGGCAGGTGAAATACAGCATATGCCTTTGTCATGTCACCCCATCAGTCACTTGCATTATCTTAGTGTTTTTGCAAATACCTGGGGAGTATATTTTGATAAATGCCAGACTAATTAGTTGAGCAAAGAATAAAACGTAAACCTTGATCTTTATACATTTTTGAAAATACGATTTGACCATACAAAAGTAGGAGATACCTTGGGAATCACCCTAAATTGAAATGGGGAGGCAGAGGGACCAGAATTTCCAGTAACGTAATTGTCATGCCGCTCAAATGACAAATCTCAGACTAACAGCAGCTGGGATTTATTACTTTTTAATTTGCTATGTAAATCAAAGTGAACGCATCAGAAGGAACAAAGGGAGTGAGGGGAAATGCTGTTCAGAAGGTGTCATGGACTAATCAAATGTAATCCTTTATTCAACACTTAGTTAAAAGAAAAAGAAATTCTGTCATCCGGGCTTGAAATATATGGAAACACCAAGTAAGACAAGACAGTTCCCCTATGAGTCTGTAAGAGCAGAGGTAAATCTGTATATTAGGTACGCAAAAATGCTAATCAAGCCCCCACACATGAATGCTACAGGCATGAAACATTTTATTCTGTGTGTGTTAAAGGAATAATAGGGAAACAGGACTGGATGGGATCATTTGCGGAAATCATCTGCTCTATCTCCATGCCCTAAGGCTGGGTCAAACATATCTAAAATTATGGGAGGAACAGCAAGACAAGAAACACATTTACATTGCAGCCTGCCTTCTGACCTCATTGTATGTTATTTTAATTTCAAATCTCCAGGCCAGAAGTAGCCTGCTCTGAATCTCATACATAGCAGAACTGTATGCCTAACTGTAAGCATAGCCTCATTGGGTTAGAGCCGGGTTATTGAGGTACGAACTTGCCAAAAGATCAAGTAAGAGAGCTGTGAATTGTCATTTGTGCAGAAGTCCTTTGCCCTGGGAGATGACACTGGACCAGTGACTAAAGGGAAAGGGGAGGTCTCCTTGATCTGGACTACAGCTCTTTGACATCAAAGTCCACAAATCTGTGGGAATGAAAGCTTTGAAAGCTGGAGCATTTTAGGGTTTGTGGGGGTTAGAAACAAATATTCTGGTATTTAGAGAAGAAGAAAGAATAAAAGATTTGAGAGATGGCAGGAGAATCATGCCCCAGGAGGGAAAGGTCTTTAATGAGTGTCTGTAAGGAAAGGCCAGCATAGAAAACTCTGTAAATCTTCTCTTTTTCATGTGTTTTAGCATCCCAAAACACAGGTCAATAAATACTGCTTTCACCAGGGCATTTAATGTATAATAGAATTTCTCCTTTGCCACTTTATTTTATGGCAGTGACATGACAGTGGAAAAGTATGCCTGAAACTTCAGCAAAGGCAACAAGCATTTCTCATACTGTTCCACATCAAGGTATTTTTTAACGTGTTCGTGCATTATATGAGATGACCCTCAGCACCAGCAAGAGAGAGTAACATAAAAGCTGCAAGCAGTTCACATGCATTAGGTACAATGCCACATAAGCTGCGACACAGCCTCTGGCAACCTCTCTCAAAGGATTTTGTGCCATTGCAATATGATTTAGAAAACAGAAATAGCTCTGCATTCTGCTGTGTTTTCTCCTGACCTTGTCTCACATACTCTGACCATGCCCTTGGTTAAGGTCTCCCAGGAAAGAGAACAAGCTCTTCCATGGTTTTAGTTACCTGTTTCAAGAGAGGGTTTGGGGAAGATGCCAGAGCAGTGGCCAGAAACTGAACTCCTCCACGCAGAGCTGCAAGAGCATCAGTTCCTCAGTCGCTGAGGTGTTACCAGGATGGGGCAGGTCCTTCTCTTCTCTCTCACCCCTCTGCCTCTTTTTTCTTGGTGTGGTTCAATGACAGCATCGAAGGGGGAAAAACCACCTCACATGAGGAAATGAACGCAGATGATCTGCTAATGCCACCTGAGTCCCCAAGTCCCTCTCCAGTGGGAATAATTAGCAGCTTCTCCTGACTTGGGTTGGGTTTCAGCCCATATCCTGCCATGCTGGGGAAAGAACTAAGACCTTCATCCAGCCTATGTTCTGCGCCTATATACCGATCCTTAAATACTGGTCCTTGTACTGGGTTCTCCATGGAACAGTTCACAAGCTGCTACAGAGAAAGTTCTTGCTATGTTGATGCCATGCCTTTATGTCACCAGCCAGATGCAGGAGTGTGAGACGCTTCCCGGATTGAATTTCCAAGAAGCTGTGGAGCATTTAATTGTGTGACTCCCTTTAGAGTTAACGGAACTATAAACCTCTCTACATTAACAGCAAAATGTGTCCTGTAGGCAGTGTAAGCTTGACATGAACATCCGTTGTAAGCCCTGTACCCTCTTTTACTATTTGTTATGGGGATATTATTGCAACACACCACTCATCCCAATGGCTTTCATAGGAAATGAATTTGAGGTGAGGCACTCAAGATGAAAAGGAACTGCCTAACTGGCAGGGTAGTAACAGATTAGGAAACCTCTCTATAGAAGGGGTTTCCATAGGGAAATAAAGAAATATGCAGCCCAGGGATTGCACAGCCCAGTTGTGCAATCAAGGTTGTGTCACTCACATCCTCAGACTCATCTTAGGTGGTAGTCAACAAAATAGGAACCATTAAAACAAGGGAGAAAGATTGGAGCCTCACTATCAGGCTGCAAACTGACAAATGGCTGAGCTTAGCAGTGTTTACACTGAAAGCATAAATTCTGAGAGTCAGTTCCCAACACCCCTCCATCCATTCCAGTGCTGATTTTTCTTCTTAATGACTTAATACAGGATCTTCCTATAAAAAAGGTCTCTTTAAATGCCCTCTCCTTTGCAAGCTGATCAATGCTAGAAGTCAATGTGATGCTTTTTTTATTTGACCTCTTACAAGGAAATGTCTAATTCAAGAGGCACCCAGCACAAGTTAAGAGCAGCCTTTGCCAGGACAGTCTTCCAGTTTTGACTGTCATGTCTCACAACCTCAAAGTCAGAGGAGGAATGGTCCTTCTAACAGGGGTGCTACCTGCCAAGGCTGGAAGATACTAAAATGCCTGCAATGTTGCTTCCTCATGTAGTGTTGGAGCCTGTCACTAACAGGAGCTTTTGGTTCCTGATGCTTTGGTTCCCTTCCTATCATTTCTGTGGCCCCATGCCTCTTCTGCCTGCAACGCACCTCATGTTTTCACAGTTGGCTTGCCCTGCACAAGGCACGCTCATTTTGACATTGTCACCACATGGCGACTTTTGAATTTTCAAAGTGAATTTATAACAGTCACTGTGCTTGCTCTAAGCAGCATCTTTAACCTGAGAGGATCTGGGGTTTATGAAGGGAGAAGGAACATCTTTATTTCTCTGGTTGCCAAGAATTATTGGAACCTCTCTGCTCAGTTCTCATTGCCTGTGTTTGTTTATTCTGCCTGCTTGCCTGCTTTGCCCCTCAATTAACAAAGTCCTTTATCCTGCAAAATACTGTGTGCAGGAGAGGGAACAAATGGGACAAAAGTCCTTCTTGCCATCTGCCAAAGTAACCCTCTGTCCCTTCCAAGCTGGTGTCTCCAGACGAATAGCTAGAGAGCCAGGGGCACACCACATGGACCTCACCCAGGTCAAACAAGGATCTGTGAGGTTGTTTCTGTAAGTCCATTTTCAGAATGCTTTAGAGGAGAGGGGAGAAAAATAAACCTTTTGTACCATTCCCCTAGATCCCTGATCTGTGCTCTCAGCTGGGAGTGATCATGGCAGCCCAGCTCAGTGGAAATCTTGGCTCTAAAGAATCTGGCCCAAAACAAGTTTAAGAAATTATAAAAAAAAAAAAAAAAAAAAGATGTTCCTGCATCTGGCTGCAAATGTGGGGATTGTCTCTACAGCTTCCTTCAATACACAGAAATAAAACTATAGACAGAATAAAACACGGCACCTGGCTTGCTGGCATCAGATGGGATTAACCTTTCTCAAAGGGGGAAGAGGGTCTTCGCTCGCAAGCTAGTGGGGTTTATTGACAGGGCTTTAAACTAAACTCAAACAGGAAGGCTGGTAATATCAGGATTACCCATGACAGGCTGTGAGATGAAACACCAAGGTTAAAGGGACAGGGTGCTAGCAAGGCCCCCAGCCTGTTGCACCAGAGGAAGCCCTCAAAGGAACTAAAGGAGGTTCCTCTAAGAGGGTGACACAGCTGACAGCCCAGCTGAAGTGCCTCTACACCAGTGCACACAGCATGGGCAACAAACAGGAGGAGTTGGAAGCCACCGTGCTGCTAGAAATCTATGACCTGGTTGCCATTACTGAAACTTGGTGGGACAAATCCGACTGGAGTGTGGCTATTGATGGCTACAGCCTGTTCAGAAGGGACAGGCATGGAAGGACGGGCAGAGGCGTTGCCCTCTACGTCAAGAAATGGATAGAGTGTGAAGAACTGTCTCTGAAGAATAGCCATGAGCAGGTCAAAAGCTTATGGGTAAGAATCAGGGACCAAGGCAACAAAGAGAACCTTGTGGTTGGTGTCTACTATAGACCGCGTGACCAAGGGGAGCCTCTTGATGAAGCCTTCTCACTCCAGCTACTGGAGGCATCGTGCTCTCAGGCTCTTATCCTGCTGGGGGATTTCAACCACCCCAACATCTGCTGGAAAAGTAACACAGTGAGCTGTAGGCAATCCAGGAGACTCCTAGAGCACATTGAGGATAACTTCCTATGCCAGGTAATAGACAGCCCTATCAGATGGGATGCCATACTGGACCTGTTGGTCACCAACACATGTGAACTAATTGGTGATGTCAAGATTGGAGGGGCTGGGCTGCAGTGATCATGCGCTGGTGGAGTTTGCAGTCCTGAAGGTTATGGATCAGGCAAAGAGTAAAGCCAGAACCCTGAATTTTAGGAAAGAAAACCTCCAGCTCTTCAGGGCGTTAGTCAATAGGACCCCCTGCGAAACTGCCCTTAGGGACAAGGGAGCAGAACAGAGCTGGCAGATCTTTAAGGAAGCTTTCCATAGAGTGCAAGAGCTCTTGATCCCCAGGTGTAAGAAATCAGGAAGGGAAGGCAAGAGATTGGCATGGCTGAGTGGAGACCTGCTGGCCAAACTAAAGGGCAAGAAGGAAATGCACCGGCAGTGGAAGCAGGGACAGGTATCCCGGGATTACTACAGGGATGCTGCCCGGTTTTGTAGGGATGAGGTCAGGAGGGCCAAAGCACAACTTGAGCTGAATTTGGCAAGGGATGCAAAGAATAATAAGAAGGGCTTCTACAGGTATGTCAGGCAGAAAAGGAAGGTCAAAGAAAGTGATGAGCAAGACTGGCAAACTGGTAACAATGTGTGAGAAGGCTGAGGTACTCAACAACTTCTTTGCCTCAGTCTTCACTGGCACTGTCTCTTCCCACACCTCTCTAGGGGATGGGCTGCAAGATGGGGACTGAAGAAGCAAAGTCCCCTGCCCTGTAAGAGAAGATCAGATTCAAGACCACCTGAGGAATCTGAACACACACAAATCTATGGGACCTGATGAGATGCATCTCAGACTCCTGAGGGAATTGGCTGATGTAGAACCAAGCCACTCTCCATGATATTGGAAAAGTCCTGGCAGTCAGGGAAAGTCCCTGGAGACTGGAGAAAGCAAAACATTGCACCCATTTTTATAAAAAAGGTAGAAAGGAGGACCCTGGGAACTACCGACCTGTCAGCCTCACCTCTGTGCCTGGGAAGATCATGGAACAGATCCTCCTAGAAGCTATGCTAAGGCACATGGAAGACAGGGAGGTGATTTGAGACAGCCAGCATGGCTTCACCAAGAAGGGCAAGTCCTGCCTGACCAATCTAGTGGCCTTCTAGGATGGAGTGACCACATCAGTGGACAAGGGAAGAGCTACTGATGTCATCTATCTGGGCTTCTGTAAGGCCTTTGACATGGTCCCCCACAGCATCCTTCTCTCTAAATTGAAGAGAGATGGATTTGATGGGTGGACTGTTCAGGGGATGAGGAACTGGTCAGATGATCACATCCAGAGGGTAGTGGTCAATGACTCAATATCCAGATGGAGATCAGTGTCAAGGGGTATCCCTCAGGGGTCTGTACTGGGACGAGTACTCTTTAATATCTTCATCAATGACACAGTGGGATTGAGTGCACCCTCAGCAAGTCTGCAGATGACACAAGCTGAGTGGTGCAGTTGACATGCCTGAGGGACAGGATGCCATCCAGAGGGACCTGGACAAGCTCGAGGAATGGGCCCGTGTGAACCTCATGAGGTCCAACAAGGCCAAGCGCAGGGTCCTGCACCTCGGTCAGGGCAACCCCCAGTATCAGCACAGGCAGAGATGGAGAGCAGCCCTGTCGAGAAGGACTTGGGGGTCCTGGTGGATGAAAAGCTGGACAGGAGCCGGCAATGTGCGCTCACAGCCCAGAAGGCCAAATTGTATCCTGGGCTGCATCCAAAGCCGCGTGGCCAGCAGGGTGAGGGAGGGGATTCTGCCCCTCTGCCCCGCTCTGGGGAGACCCCCCTGCAGTGCTGCGTCCAGCTCTGGAGCCCTCGGCACAGGAGAGACATGGACCTGCTGGAGCGGGGCCAGAGGAGGCCCCAGCAACGCTCCGAGGGCTGGAACAGCTCTGCTGGGAGGACAGGCTCTGAGCTACCTGATCTCATTGAAGATGTCCCTGATCATTGCAGGGAGGTTGGACTAGACGACCTTAAAAGGTCTCTTTCAACCGAAAGATTCTATGATTCTATGGAAACACACTAACCCAAACTCTGCTGAAGCCTGCCTGATTTATGATCTCAAGATCAGTCCCAATATTTGCCGCTGCTCACCACACCAGCACCATGCTTTCTCTCACTACGGACACAGTGCAATATTTTAGCTGCCACTTGCATTTTCTTTCGTTGGAGTAGTGTGTGCTTTCAAGATGTATTTTTGGAAGAAGTTAAACATGTGAAAAACTGTATAATAATTGAATTTATTTAGAAATGGGCCTTAAAAACCCCCACTGTCTCAAGTAATAGTAACATGCCTATTTTTTGTTTTCACTGCTGTCACTGACCTTTAGTTAGACCAGTCCTAGCAAATCAGTTATTACCTGGATTAACAACAGCTGTGTCTTAGAAGGCTGAAGGTGGTGCCTCTGATGGGACCTTGTTATGTTTGAACCCCGTATATTATCACAACATAAAATTTCCAAAGAAAGTCTTGTCAATAAATAAAGTTCGTAAAAAAGGAAACACCAAAACATATTTTCCCCAAATTTTTCAGGGTGTAATTTTGAGTTTCAAAATAAAATTTTTAAAAACCTAAATCACATAAAAGATAAGCTGATTAATATTAAAGAGAAGTAGCTTTTACAGTTAAGAACAAAAAGATTGTGCCTATCTAATCCCAAACTCAATTTTCCATTTTCAAAGATTCAGCCAATGTCAATTTAGCCAACACCAGTTCAACCAGAGAGAAATTCCTATTTTTCAGCACAGAAGTGGAATATCAGCCTTTCGCAGCATGCCAGGGAGACACGGGAGGCACAAGTAGATCTAAGAGCCTTTTCTTAAGCAGCCATGAGAGACCACACTGTACTATGTTTGTTGATGATATTGCTTTAAATTAGGCTTACTCCCAAAAATCGTCTTCCATTTTGTATTTGCAGAATTGCATTGCACTAGCTCATAATCAAGAAATACTACAGAGAGAGAGAGATTTGGAAACAGAGTTCTTGGGGACTTCTCAAAGCCACTTTGACTGGTTCTTATCTGGGAGCTGGTGGTCAGACAAGACCCTACAGCAGAGCTCCGCAATTCAGTGTTGTCCAGACAGCCAGCAAAGTGAACATATCTCCACAGCTTTCGGTCCTGCAGCTCTGAACATCCCCCTGCACCAGAAGCCCAGATCCCAAGCCTCAGTTCAGCTTCCTACAGACCCCATTCAACACCCCGACCCCATTCCCACATCCCATTGCTCATCTGTGCAGAGCCCTGCCCTCCCATGCACAGCCAAGCCTTTTACTGCACGCTGCTGCCTTTTGCTTAGACACACTTGTTGCTAGGAAAATGATGCATCAGTGCTTGGAGTGGGGTGTGGGAGATCAGCCCCCCTGATCTAACACAAAGCTATACCCCTAAGAGCAGGGACCCCAAAGATAGATGAATTATCAGCGCTTGGCATAGTTTTCTGCTCATGCCAAGGCTCTGAACAGGAGGGAGTGGAAATAAAATTTAAAATCATCTTCCTCCCATCCCCTTTCCTGCCTCCCCCGGGTCCCTATATATCTCTTAGCTCTATGCCCAGGTTTAACAAGCTCATACTTTTAATCAATGAAGTCATCCACTTGTAATTAACCAGAAAACTTCAGCCTTGTCAACTGACCTTTCTGTTTGATGGAACAAATATAATTACATTGTCACTTCAGTCTGGTTTAACAAACAACCAGAAAATGTTCTTTAATAAGCTGCCACACTGAGATGGCAGTTTATGATGGTTTAAAAGAATGTTTAATCTTAGTTAATTAATACTGTCTAATCTACCAGAACTAATGAACTTTCAACTACAATAGTAGGTCACTGCCATTGTATTCAATGACACGTAAACATCACAAGTTGCAAATTTATCGAAGCACAAATTCCAAAGAATAGAAGTGAAATGTGACCTTTACTAAATTCATATCTATTTTACTGTTCCTCCTATAATTACATAGTAGGAATAAGAAAAGGAATGACCTACTTGCACGCGGCAGAAAGTTGTCAGTGTCGGAACCCTACAAATGCAGGGAGACAAAGCACTAAAATTAACAAACGCTAATTTATTATTGTCAATAATGACTATTTATTAAGTCATATGAGTAAGATTGTCCCACCCACTCACACAATCCCCCTTATTATGGACAGTACAGCCATATTACACAAAAGGGAACGGAAGAGAAAGCGATGGAGGGAATTGCCGGCAGTGCCCGAGGGGTTCAGCAGCAACGTGGGAAGAGGATCACGCTGCCCTGACAGCTCGGCTGGCGCACAGTCCACAAGCTCACGCTGCTCCTCACCTCGCTGCTGCCTCCCCATGCTCCTCCTCTGTGGCCTTTCCCAATTCCACAGCTGGCAATATAAAGGGGGAAGTCAGACCCCTGGTACGGTCAGTGGGATAGGGACTCACGTCCCCCCAGGACCTCAGAAAATTTATCTGCGGTGTGGGCAAGTCCTGAGCATCATCTTTGGAAAACAGCAGGAAGTATTCATATCCAGAAGTGTTGGTGAAACATCTTCCAGGCCATTCATAAGACTCTTTTTTTTTAAAGAAAAAGTCAGCAGGTGAAAATTAGGCAAACCCAGATAAGTTTCACTAAGGAATCCTAAAAAAAATGTTACTTGAGAAAATCTCTTCCCCACTGCTATTAAGTCTTAATAAGTATGATAAAACATAAAAAGATCCAGAAGACTGGAAAAGTCTGAATGTGGAGTTAACATTCAAAAAAGCAGTTGTGATGAAACAAGTAACTTACAGGCTGATTAATCTGCCCCCATTCCCAGGCAAAATAATGAGGAAGCTGATATGGAAATTAATAAGGATTAAAAGATAGGGATATAATTAATTCCATTCAACAGCATTTCATGAAATATAAGTCATGTCAGACAAATCTGATTTTATTCTTTTATGAGCTTATAAATTCGGTGAATAAAGGTATTTGCATGGAAGCAATATAACTAGATTTTTAACAGACATTAAAAAAAATCACAGTTACTTAGCATGGGTTGATATTCTGCTACACTATTTGCAGTGGACACCATGAAAGGTGATAAGGATATTATTTCTAAAATATTATAAATAGTTTTGGTTACCTGTGCCCAGGGAAAATGAGAAAGGTTCAAAGAAGTGATTCTGGGGTAGAGAGGGAAGAAAAACCATTCAAGAAAAAGAGATACCTAAGCAAAAGGCAACGCTGCAGCCAGTGTGCACAATTTGATGACTATGGTGATATCCTGGAAAGGGACCTGCTGACCCACCCTGTCTGCTGTTCCCAAAATGTGAACCTCTTTCAACACCTGTAAAGTCCATGGTGTGTGCATGTAGAACTGGCCACATCACAGACCAGTGCTCATTACCATCAGTAACGTGATGATGAAATTTGCAGATTATACCAAGATCAGCAGAATGGTAAATAACACTGAGGACCAGGTATTTACAGAGCGCAATGGACTTGAATAAGGCAGGACTACTTGAGCAGGAACGTTTAATTACAGTCTTGTTCAGGGTCATACATCTGGTCATACCTCTGAAATAAGGACCATGCTATGGAAAGCAATGACTGGAAATTGTGATGGGTTTATAGCAGAAAACAGCAATTCAGCATAACTTTCTAATATGCTACTGAGACCCAGGCAGCAACCTTTGGGTGCATGCATAGGTAGGATTGCAGAAAGAGAGAACAGATAATTTTATTTCTGCATATAGCACTGAGGAGAATGCACAGTCATGCTGAGCACAGTTCTGGCATTCACGTTTATAAAAGACAGCTAGAAAATATTAAAAGGTGCACAAAAGGCCTGAAAAAACCTTCCATGGGCCAGAAATAAAATTCCTTGCAGGGAGCTTGTCCTGCACACATTAGCAAAAAAGCCAGACTGAGAGGCAAAGAAGTACTGGATTGTTAACTGTTCCTCTAAGCCAGTGGAGGCAGCGGGAACTGGAAGGAAAGGCTGGAGACTGGAACAAGACAAGTACCAGGGAGAAGTCACCCACACGTTTGAACAACAAGGGCAATTAGCTGCAGGAGCAGAGTGAAGGCATCTCCCTCCCTCTGTGCAGCTGGGAACAGAACAGCATCCTCCGGGCCAGACACGAGTCTCACCAACAGCAAATGGAGCAAAATCCAATGGCCCACGGCAGACTAGGGGAATCATCCTGCCTGTTTAACCTGCATGAGTCTGCCAATAATATAATCTAGGATTTGCATCATTATAGCACATAGGAAGGCTAGCCATAAACTAGATTTCTATATCCCAAAGTACTTCTTGACACCAATCCAAATGCCACACTTGCTAAGATAGTTTGGTTACTTGATGGATTTGGAGATCTCTACAATTGATGAGGTTAAAAAAGAGTTTGGTGCCTTGCATGAATTAGAGGGGTTTTGCTGCCAGATGTGATATGCTTTCTTAAACTAAGATAAATTTGGCCCTTAGCAGAGGGCCATACGTATACATGAAGACAGAGATAGACAATTAGAGGATTGGCTTAGACTTTATTGAAGCAGCAGAGTTGAAGATAACTCACCTGAATTGAATGACTGATGGACAGACTGATTGACTATTGTTCATTAGCTTCTAGATTCCAAAGCTGGGAGTCAGAGATGGGAAGCCAGAGACTGGGGTCAGCGATACCAACAGATCATCAGTAGCCCAGAGTGTGAGCTACATTGCATTTCTTGGGTTTTTTTCTCCTCATTTCTCCCACAGCACTGGGAGGGGATACAGATTTGGGAGTAGAGAGTGTGTCCTGAGAGTTACATACCTTGGGCTTGGAAGGGGCAGTTAGGGAAGGTCAGCAAATATTAGAATAAAAGACTTCAGTCCTTTTGGATCAAGTGTGGTTACGAGGCTCTCAGCTGGAGCTATTCCCCAAGTCAAAGCCAAGACCACATCACAAGTGCTTTGAAGGTACGTTTCTCACAGGGTATGGGGCAAAATCTGATCATTTACAAAAGATATGTTAGGAAAAACCTGCACACCTTCAAAATCTGATCTGGGATTTGAAGACCCCTGAACTTGGCAATGAGTGGTAATTGACAATTTGCACCTGTGGAAGGTGCTCGGTGAATCATATCCCTGACCTTGGAGAGCAAAGACAAACATAGTCAAGGACAGATGTAAAAGAAAGAACATAAATACAGTATTGGTCTTACAGAGGCTATGAGATAGTGAAACCAGCATGTGAGTACCTTTGGCCCAGAGGGAACCATTACTCATCTACATGTTTCTCATCATCACATCTCTACAATAGAGGAGATAGTCCTTCCCTTGCCTATTGAGACTGGGATGTCCCTGTAACAGAGAATTTTTCTTTTCACACTGAGATAATTCAGAAAATCTGTGAAAGAGCTGGAACATGAGCTCAGATCCTACTCAAATATCTTTCATTCAAGGCTCACTTTCCAAAATTATTGAACTATTTTGCGCCAATTCTTGGACCACCGCCCTCCATCCTACCAGCACCTCACCTGTATGATACACACATCTCACACCAGACAAGCTGTTCTTCACAGATGTCAAAGCCTCTCCACCGACTGTACAGAAAGCCAAGATTACAGATTTAGGACAAGTGGCAATTTTTAAGATGTCTAAGCTGGGTTATAACAAAAGCCACCAAAGATAATGGGAAAAAAAATATGGAAGTAGGTCTCTATGCTGACGTAAATTAGATTTTTTTTATTATTATTCTTTTTGCCTCCTTACAGTTCATCATTATATAAAGTTTGAAAGCTCACTGGCATGATCAGCTTTGATTATTTTCATTTGATTTTCTCACTACACTTTTTCCTCTCCACTTCTCTTATTCATTGTGTTATTATATCCTTAAAAGGTATTTTAAATTAATTTACTGCACTCTGTGAACACTAGTAAAAATATTAGCTTTCAAAGAGTTATGTCAATGAGGAAAGCATGTTCATTCTTCCTTGAAGAAAGTATATTATAAAAACTGTCACCCATAAAACAAAACTCACTTGTATTTTTCTGCTCTTTAAATCCACCGCTGAGCTAATGCAAGGAAATTTAGCACTTAATATTTAATAAATATGCATGGAAAAAACAGAACATCTCACCAAACAGGCATATTTACAGTGTCAGCCAGGAGGAAATTATTAGCGTATCAAAGGAAATGGTCATGCTCGGCAGCAAATACAAAGTGTGCTGATGCAAATTTGTATGAAAATTATTTGGGTTTTTTAATATTACTATGGAAAGCCATGGTGCTGCAGCTGGCCATGCCACTACAGCTATAATTTTGGCATGAAAACAGAAATTGACTGCTAATCTTTTTTAGCTCCCAGGTTGCAAACACCTTTCTACCACAAAATTTAAGACTTAGAGCTCTTTCTAAATCACAGAATCATAGAATGGGTTGGGTTGGAAGGGACCTTTAAAGGTCATCTCATCCAACTCCCCAGCAGTAAGCAGGGACACCTTCCATGAGATCAGGTGGCTCAGAGCCCCGTCCAACCTGACCTGGAAAGTTTCCAGGGATGGGGCATCTACCACCTCTCTGGGCAACCTGGGCCAGTAAAGAACTGGTCTGGACAGAAAGGAAATCCTTTTTTTAATGGGTAGCAGAATCAAGATGGTTTTCATGTGTTTGCCAAAAGGAGGGGGTGACTAACGAACCCAGAATCAAGAGCCACTGAGCTACTGGATTCCATCTTTTTTTCTCATTTGCTTTCTCCTTCTCTTTCTTACCTTTCCTCTCCTTTACTCCCATTCCACATAGGCTTGATGAAAAAAACCAACCCTCTCATTCTTTCCCTTAAAATGTCCCTGTGTCTCATAATCAGCTCCAGAAAGCAGAAACTAAAGGGATATTTGTCTAAGGTGACATTTTCCAGCAACTTGGTGTACCAGGTAGGAAAAGCTGCATCAAGAACAAACCTGTGTGGTTTAAATTAGTTACTACCCCACCACTAGGCAGACCACTGAAGCATACTGAAAACCCAGAGAGGATGAAGTTCACTACATCCCTGCCAGCCACTTTGCTTCCAAACATTTTCAATGTCAAAAAAATTGCAAGAGCTTCCAAAAAACCAATAACAACGTGATTATTTTGACAACCAAAATAGGAAACAACTGGAAAGTAAAGGGCTTAAAAATAATAAAAGTGTCAGAAAAAGAAAGCCCTCAGAATGGCCAGACAGAGATAGGTCGAAGGGAAGAGTGAGGCAGGTTCAGCAGGAGGAGCTTCAGAGAGGAAAGAAATCCACCCTAGCAGGGAGAAGGGACATAAATGGAAGAAACCACAGACGTATGACTCTCCATGGTGGAGATTTTATGGGCATGTAGTACTGGAACCAGCCACGGTGTTCCCAGTCTGTGGGGTTTTTACTTAAAACTGCTGCAGGAGCTCACGGCATTTCAGCCACCAGCACCGGAGGAGTACGTGCATCAGAAGCACTTTCTATATCACTTTCTGGCGAGCGACTTGACGGTGATGGGCACAGAGGCCATATTGCACATGCGTATGAATAAGGCGTATCTGAGCGCTGGATTTGCAGCTTTTCACCATCATGTCTCACTTGTTCGCTTTTAAGTCCTGACTGCCTGACCTTCACTCTGAAGTGACAAAGTGGTATTTTATACAGGTGGAAAAGAACTGGTCTGAAGTGGAGAGAAGGCAAAAGTTACTTTCAGTGTATCTGTAAACTAATGGGTATTGTGACTGACTTGTGAAATTGCTTTCAGCAGGCTCTGCTCATGCAGTATCTTAAAACCTATCAATACACTAAATTCAGCCTCAAGTTCCTATTGATAGCCCAATAAAGCTGTCAGAATAAAATGTTTGCAAAAGAAATTTCCATTGAAAGTTGTCTTCTGCCAGAGTCTTAAAAGTACAATTGTTTTATCCAAGTCCATAGTAGCATAGGAAGTGAATGTAAATTGATTTGAGGGGGAAAATATGCCAAGACTGTAATTCTCTTTCTTCAAGTAAATGGATTCCTTTTAATAGGCAGAGAGTTCCAGCATTATTAATTAAGACACTGCAGACAGGAGAGGAGTTGATTTTAGAAGTTTTTGAGATCAGCTACAATGTACTAGGTTTGATGCCAATGCAAATTATTTCTGCAAGAAGCTTTGAAACAGATCTTGATTTTTCTTCATTTGTTGCTCCCTGTATTTTGAAAAAGAATAAACCTGTCCAGGAAAGGAACAACCTTTTGGTCTGCCTTTAAAGCCCTGCAATTTTTTTTTTTTTAAATGACAACTAAAACCACGGATGATAATCCAAACAGCATGAAAATAAAGAGAACCTCTCTTTTACTGAACTTAAAAGGCACTTTCTTTGCAGTAGTTGTGTTCCTAAGAATGCGGTTGGGTGGTAGTCTGAAAAACATCAAACCTCCCCAATGATTTCCATTGAAATGATCATCCTGAAAGCTCTAGCACAGTCCTCACCAGGCTATATATGAGAATGTTTATTTTTGTTATTCCTATTATTTTTATTATTCAGTAAAAGTATTGAGTGAAAACAAGCTTAGTCTAAATGAACAAAATTGTGGTTTTTGTGCTCAGAGAAAGAAGGCAGCAGGAAAAAAAATGTACCCTGCTGAGCACAGCTAAAACAATACCACCAGCAAATTATATACTTCAGTCACTGTTAGTAGCTCTCACAGCTGCATCTTTAAAATTAGAATAGATATATTGTTTTCTTAAAGCTCTAAAAGCCTAGAATTTAATTTCAATTTTGCTTTAAACATCAGAGTTTACAGCTTTTATTTAAGGCGGAAAGTTGGAAAATATGAAACCAAAGAACCAGGAAGCGTTAAGAACTAACAAGGATTCTTTAAAAACCACCTCTCTCACGTTGCTTAAGCCAAACTTGATGAACCTGGAGGCCTAAGTCACAAGTCTTAATTCCTATGTTCAATCACTTTGTGGAGAAAATAAACTTCTTCTTTGGTCTTATTACGACTGCCAATCTTTTCCAGTTGGGTACCGAGTATCATGCCTTCGCATTCCAGCTGAGCTGGAAACGCACAGACCCATCCATCCACCAGCGAAGCTGCATGTGCCGAACTCTCAGAGCACTGAAACTGAGAACCACAAGCACTGATGCCCAACACAACTTTTATTGATTAAGGCTACCTTATTACTTGAGCTGCAGGCGCCGGTACTAAACTACCACGAGATGAGATAGGCTGCCTGCAAACCATACACCCCAAGAACGAGCCAGCAGCAGAGAAAAATTCCAGTGTGGTTCCGGCGCATGTGTTTGCTCCTGATGCCTGCCGTTGCGCAGGGCTGCGCTTCTCCTCTAACAGCAGCTTTATTAACCTTTTGCTGTTAAAGCAAAGAATGCTAATGCCAGTTAGGAAAATTTCTCTAGGTGCAAATTAAGTGGCTGCATTTTTACGGGTGGATTTCATGCTGTTACTGTGAAAAAAGTATTTTTAAAATGCAGAGAAAGTGCTTGGTTGCCCTTTTTGCCCAAAGAGAGCATGTATTTTGAGTTTTTGCATGGAAGCAGACTTTTGCAGCTCTCCTTCATGCTGAGCGACACCTGATCCCATAACACGTTCATCAATCTTCTGGAGGGTTGGGTTGCTACTTATCATGAAGAGGGCTTAGCTAGTTGGCCTAAGAAAGGCTGTGACTGCCATCACAAAGCTAAGTTTTTCCTTGGTGCCTCCCAATATTGCACAAAAAGTGATCTTTCCCTGATTTCTCAAAGGCATTTATTAAAGACCATGCACAAACAATGACATCTGTGATTCCTGGAGGGACTCTGGAAACTTGGAGTGTTTCTGTGAGTCTCTCCAACAAGGGTGCTCCAATCCAGCAACTCCCACCCTGTGTTTTCCCACAGTCCCTATTCCAGGGAAGATATAACCAACATAAATGGGAGGAATGTCATCAAAGGTGCTGTCTTCTCCCTGTAGGCCGCTTTCTAATCCTCTTGACAGGAAATTATCTAGGAAAACGAAAAAAAGACACCTACAGTGATATTGTTGAAAACTGATTGTATCTGCTTTCAGAGCCACAGCAGACACGCTTTTTACATACTGCAAAAGAAAACGAGGTATTGATGGCTCTGGCTTTGCTACACCCTCACAAGTTTGCACGTCAAGACTGGGTTTTAGGAATCTTGTAATAATACTAATACAAAATGCCCTTGGGCATAAATTTGAAACTAGGCGCTTTCATTTCTAATTTCAACTTTGTTTCTAAAAGACTACCCCGCTACATCAAGCCAACCTGGAGCTGAATGCGTAAGATAAGAAAAGATGAGTTTTTTCAGGACTGCAAAAGATGCAGGTGCTATCCAGGCTGCTGTTGCCAGTGCAGCAGATGGTTTTCCTCTGGGTCGGTATTTCTCAGATGCAGTATAATGGTTATCCATTAATAACTCACCCAATTGAGGCAATGAGAAGGATTGAAAGGGCAGATTATAACTAGCCTTGTACAGTAACCAGGTACCAAAAATGTGGGTCATTATTTCAGCTCATCTAAATGCTTCTCGTCTTAACAGTAACATATAACTAGCATGTACTTTGTCTGGTGATGTAAGAATTTTTTACTTTGCTGTACTGCTAAGCTGCTGCCATGTTATGTCTTAGAAGCCATAGTGGTTTTAATTGTGGGCAAAGCAAACTGTCTATATAGAGTAATTTTAAGTGAAAGGTACAATAAGTCAGTCATTATCCTGGCTTAAGGGCACGAGAGTTTCAACCACTTTATTGCAGAATCTTTTCTCTCCTGTAACAATACAGCTATCATTTCTCTGTGATTACTTTGTTTATCCCATCTTAAAGGGTTGTGCTCTGTTGAAATATCGGTAATGAGAACATTGGAAGAAAAAAGTAAAAAAAAGTCTTGCTCTTACAAGCTCTCCTTATTTCTAGCAGAATTGTTCCTTTCTTTGCAATGCACATCAAAGGATTCTCAAAAACACTATTAATGATGGGGTTTTTCCCCCACTACTTTAATATGAACGCTAATACTGGAAGGAAATGGAGAGCAGAGGCACGAATTGCACAGTTTTACTTAAATCTGCCACTGTTCTAGTTGCTCTTCAAAATGAGTGAAGCAAGAAAAGACTCCCATTGATCTTACTGGAAAATGGATGGCGTTCCCATAGAAAGCAGACCAAAGGCAAACTTAAATTTGTCCTCAAAGTCTGCTCTTTTGCCTCATTCCTTGTCCAGCCCCTGTGCTGCCTCTCTCTGTTTTGAGAGACATTCTGCTTCCAGTTACAATTTTTTTTTTGTTTATACATATGAGTATTTCCTGGCTTTCTGGCCAAATCAGCAAAACGATTAGATTTAATTGGCATGGCCATGCATGAAATTATTTCTTGTCAGGCAAGTAACGTTACCCATTGACATCAAGAGAAGAAATTATTAGCTCTAAAGCTGGTGAAATGTATGAAGCTACAGAAGTTCTTTGGCATATTTCTGGAGGAAACAACCAGTAAAATCGTAATTTTTGCTTGTGTTTGTAAGAGCAGTCTACCTACCAGAAATAAAACATTCTGCCCCAGTAAGGATTTCGCACACAGATTTGGTTTCATGTCTCATGGCTTTCAAGAGCTGGTCAAAAGAAAAAGGCAAGGGTGCAAAAACCTGCTATAGATCCATCAGTTATCTGAAGCCTGAGGTTGTTGCTTCCGGCCATGGCTGGGTTTTCCAGCCAACCGATGTGCAAGTTCCCATGACAATTCTGCAAGAAAAGTGAAACCTGCAGCCGTTGAGCTTCCTTTCAGGGGAATGAGGTCCTGAAGTATCCAGTGTCTCCATAAATCCACTGGTACCTTTTACGTTCAGTAAATGACAGAGCCAGATTGGGCACACAGAAATCCTTAGTCCAGTTTTGTTATAAGACTCCTAAAGAAAAAATGTTCCTTTCCAAGAATGGACTCAAACTATTGCAGCCATGCAGCTCTAAGTTCTCCAGATACAGAATTTAGCTAACGGAAACAAAAGCTCTCAAAATTCATTGGGAAATTGATTTGGAGATCGCATACATAACATTATATGATTCAAAACATTAGAGATAATGCAATCTGTCTGCACACACACTGAACAAGCCTGAGTTGCCAGGGACCATCCTGCAGTGATCTATGAGATGCAGAATAAATTGTAACTGGGGAAAGCATGTTCTTGAGAGCAGTGAAAAAAAAATGTTACTGCAGATTAGCCAAAAATTATCTCCTGATACTGTCAAAGATTAGATAGAATGCCAGTAAATCTACTTTACATCAAGAAAACAATAAATGTCTGGCTTGCTTTTATGAAGGTGGAGACAGTTTGTATTACTCTTTGTAATACAACAACATCAAGTAAGATCAAGTTGTGAAAACTCACCCATTTGCTGTGCCCTTGCTACTGAGCAGTGAATGTTTAAAGGTAGGATAGTTCAGTTTGAATAAATGTGCAAATAGCAGAGCTTCTCTGTGATGGCAATGGGGGAAACAGAAATTTCCTAAAAAAGCTCCTTCCTCAAGGGTTCTGCTGTACATCCTACTGCTTTGCTGGATTACAGGTACAACAAAATGCTAAGCAAGAGCATCAGCCTTTGGTCTGTGCTTGAGTGGCTTAAGGGAACAAACCCACTGTCACTGTTACAGAAAGGAGAGCGACTTCGATGTGAATAACAGAAAGTAGTAGTCTGCACTCAAATAATATGAAAGTAGACCCATCACCTCTGACACAGTTCCACTTTGCAGATGAAGACCTGCTAATTGCAGTCACCATCAGGCTACAGGTCATGAAATCCCCAGATTTTTTTGTAAGTGTACCTGAAATGCAACTGCAAGTATAAATTCATACTTGCTGCATCCTCACACACCAGGAGGTTCTGAGCTTCCTCAAATGTATTATCTGACAAAACCCTTAATACCTAAAAGTCTATTGACAACCTTTCATATTTTGTTCCGAGTTCCAAATTGCTGTATTCCATTTCTTTTAAGTCAAATCTTTGGAAGACACTGTAATTACTTGCCTGACATTCATATTTTGATCTGGCTGGAAAACACTGGGCAAGTGCACAAGACTAGAGAAATACAGTATTATTGATGATATCTAATGACTTGCTAATGGCCACAGATGGAAACTTTTGGCCACTGCTCATGGCAGTTGTCTTTTCAGTAAGATTTGATGTACTAGATCATGGATGGGGCTGGAGAGTTTTTTTTTAAGGTAAACTGTACAGCAATTACAATCCCATCAGGGAGGATCAGGCAGAATTCACACAATTAGAGTAAAAATTACATGTCCTGTCAGAAATCATGCTAGTTTATGCCAAACAGCTTTTGTGCTCCTATAAGAACTAATTAGGAATTAAACTCTTTATTTTTATACTACTGATGGGTATTCACTCATATGACTAACATTAATAAGATAAAATGTACAGATATTCTCTAAACAGCAAGGATTAGACAAATTGAAAAAAAAAGAAGAAAAAGGGGTGAAATATAAATTTGTAAGTTTAAAGAAAAGCCAAATGTGTTTATCATAGAAGGGCCTTGCAGTAACTCCAATTCATTTGGCCAAAATATTAGCCCTAGAGTGCCAAATGGGGTTGATCAACTTGGCTTATAGCCTAATGTGGGATACATGGACAGATGATGGGGGGAGTGATATTTCCTTCAAGAAAAGCCTATTTAAGTGTATCCATGACTCTTCCTTCTTATTTTGCAGAGTCTGTGGGGCAGTAAAGTGGAAAAGGACTTTGGAAAGTCATGTTCATTCCAGGGCGCTGGAAAGCATTTTGCCGCCTTTGGGGTTTGGCAGCTTTTGGAAGAGATGCTCTGTGGATCCTTCTGGATGAGATACCCATTAGCAGCTCATCCGCAAGTACAGGAGACACAATTCAGTGACCCTGAGTGTCTCCTTCAGTCCCACATACCTACCACAAGTACGGTCCTACTAGTCGGCAGCCTACCTAGTTACTGTCTTCCAGCGATAAATGGAAAGGAAAAAGGAAAATCATCCCATGGCCACAGTTGTATATGGGGCACACGAAACAAGCAACTTGGGACCCTTACTGACCTGCCCTCTTTATAACCCATGTCTTTCCTTCCCCTGCCATGAGATCACAGCTCAATGGTGGAGAGATTGGCTTGGGGAGGACCTGGAAGAAGAGGCCAGTTTTGTCCTCTTGTTTGTCTCTCCTCTGATCTCCCTCCTGCTTCACTCACTGGCTAAGGGCTACAAATGTGCTCCAGACAGCAAGAGGTGACCTTGAAAATATTCACTTCTTCTTAACCTGCTTAAAACTGAGTTATCGTTACATGTAGCACTCTTTCATGATGACTGTGCTTAATGGTATAATCCAACGTTTCTGTGCCATATCTCATTCCTTTTTACTGTACCCACTTGCAACAGGGGTCACCATTCCCTGTGTGTTTATTAAAAGCAAGAAAGCCTGGGGATTTTAAAAAGAAAAAAAAAAGGTCATTCATGTAGGGGAAGACATACATCTTGTAAATCAATTACAGATCTTTCATGTTGCAGCTCTTTCAGCTTCGTGATGTCTCACTCTCATCTTTTGTCATCTAAGATTTTCTCACTAAGAGAAAGTTAGTTAGTTCTTTGGAAGCTGTATATAAAGAGGTCTTACACTAGCTGCAAATCAGCTTTATTGATCCACATGTCCTGAAAAAACTTAGAATAATTGAAAAAAAACTGAAGTTAGAATGGAGGTGAATATCTTTCTAATTGTCTTGACAGTTCAACCTATACCGAAAAATCTTCTGATTAAAGGTAAAGCTTCAGATTAAGCAGTTTTCCAGGAAATTTGCAATGATTAACTACCTACGTGACCGCAGCTATGACTGAGTCCTGAACAGAGACACCAGTTGGTAGAACACCAGGATACAACTTTAGTAACTAATTGCATTTCTTATTTTTGTTCCTGTTGGTGTATTCAAGGATGCTGAGCATGCCATTTGCCACGCTCCTTCTTGACTATGGTCAGAGCTGGGAAAATTCATTACAGATGTGATGCATCCCCCTTTTAGCATGGAATTTCAGGAATGTCAATTGGATATGCAGTGGCATAGCCCTCTGCACTTCTGAACACTGCATGCAGTCGTTATGCAGTAAAGCAATTTTAAAATCAATAGCACAGTGCAAAAGGAATGGCAAAGCTTTGAATGAACAACATATGAGCAAGCAAAGGTACTGAAGCTGAGTAATGATCACTGCGGTTCAGTCCCTGGATAATTTCTAAAGACAACGATTCTGGTCTTGGGGCTTCTTCATTTCCAAAATCCATCTCAAGAAAAGCTCTAGGGTAATCTAAATGGTTTGCTAAAGAAGGAGTAACACAACTCAAGTTTCTGCAGCATCTTGTAAATGACCATATGAAAAAATGACCACTTAAATATAAACGACCATTTCTGTCATGGTGGTTGTTGAGGTTAGATGACAGCAACATGGGAAGGAGTCCAGCAACAGAGCTGCCTCCCCATCATATGTCACAGAGCTAGCAATGCACTGGATACTGGGAAAGAGGATATTCCAGCCTTCTCACCCAAAGAAATCTCTCTTATGTACAGATGCAGTCCCACTCCAACAATGACATTATCTGAAGCTTGTTCTTCTTTCTTTCACATCCTAGGCAAGAGAAACAAAGGCAAGATGGCAGTCTCCATGGGATGGAGAGAGAATTGAAGCACAGTGGCTGCCTTAACTTTGATAAAGTCCTGGGGCCACAGTAGGAGTGGATCTGTAAAGTGTGGCAGTCGGCTCTGAAGACCCAGCATCCTGACTGTGTTTTACCTGTTTTTACTTTGGCCTGGCTCTGGTCTGGTACTGTGCATTGAATACTGGTGGGTGATGGGCATGTGTTGGATGCAGCTGAGTTACATCCCAAAGGAAACCAAACAATGCCAAAACCACTCCATGACAGAAACGTTCAGTAAAGTGAGGATGATCAGAGATTTACTTTAAAAGTACATTCCTGGTCCAAACTAAAATGCTAGCACGCAGAAGGAACAGCCAGCCTACATCTGAGATCTGCGGAGGGCTGAACTGAACCACAGTCCCTTGAGTCCAGTCAAATACCTGAAAATCCACCCTTTCTTTCTACAGCTGTTGTTTGTACAAGCACCACTTTTCAGCGGGTCGGTAACTCAGAATGATTTCTTTTGCATTAAAATCTGTGTCCCAGGTATCAGCTGCAAACATTTTAGAAAAATATTGAAAGTCATGCATTTCATCAAAGTGAGCTAATACGAATATACTACACTTTTTCATATACATTTTTATAACACTTAATTTGTTCATCTATTTGTCTTTGCACAGTGTAGTAATAACTTGTCTTCTGTCTGGCTCACACAAAAATTTTTCAATATGCTACTGTTAACACCACAATATGATTAAGAGAAATGGCTCTAAAACATAATTCTTGATATAGAAAAATCTCTTCTTTGCTAAACAGTGAATTCTGTTTATCAGTAATAAATTTTCAGGGGGTTTTGGTTTCTGTAGTTGGGGAAAGAAGGGATAAAACCTACCAACAAAGAGAATCTACAGAGTTTAATAAAATTAGTAAGCAAGAAGTAGACATCAAACTATATGATTACATTGTCATGTATCTCCCTCAGCCTTCATTTCTGCTGCACCGACCAGATGAGCATGCTTTGCTCCTGAAGCTAGGCACAATTAATCAATGTAGTTAAAGTACAATTAAATTAACATTTTACAAATCCTCCTGCTAACCTATTTAACTTAATAATCCTGTGAAATATCCAGAGGAGCAGATACCCAACATACTTGTGGCATGTTCAACACCACCATGCACAATACCATAAATGCTGGATCTGCACAAACCATGCAGTAGCAATTCCAACGGACCGGGGATAATTTGCATCCGCTGAGGATCTGGTTCAATTATCCTAACCAAGAATAATTTGCAGTCAGGAGCACAGAAATTCCCAGGCTGGAACAGAGCCAAATGACTGACTTTTAGTGGTTACTAGCAGAGGAGACTTTAAAAGGAACTTACATGAAACACCACTAATAGACAGGTGAAAAAATCTGCTACTGACAATGTTTCATGCTAATCCTAGAAAAGGGAGGTTGGTTTAACTGCCATGGAAGGGGATTCCACCTCACCCTTTAATTATAAGAACTCTAGCTATTTTAATTATCCAGCAAATCACTCATTTGGTAATGCTGATTCTGGCCTTAGTTGCATCATTTGGTAGTTCCACAGGCTCAGTATAAACTGCATAAAAGAAAATTTTTTTCCTCCCAGCATTTCTTGCCTTTCAGTTCCACTGAATTACCTCCCTTTCCTGTGCTCAGACACCAGGGATGGATACTTGTGCTTTCAGGCTGTGCCCCCTAGACCAGCCTTTACAGACACCCTTACACCTTATGTCCCCTCTGAGAACAAAGGTGCTTTCAGATGCTCTTCAGGGAAGAGGTTTGCTTACCTCAGCCTTTATCATTTGTCTTGCTTTTCTCAAGCCTTTCTAGTTCTGCAATATCTTTTTAAAAAATACCACATAGGGCTCCCATCCAAGCTATATCATTGATTTCAAATGCTTTGTGAGACTGGTCCTGAAGGTCCCTCTCACAGCCCTTTCTTACCCTGCTATCTTGCTTTTTTTTTTTTTGGTAACCACACCGAGCAGAGACTTTCGTTGCAGCATCTGCACTAACAATTTGGCCCTATTACTGAAACAGTAAAACCCTTAAATCTTACAGATTGTTAAAGTTTTACTTCAGCTGACCCTTCAGTCTCACATGACCCCAGGTGTCCCAGAGCATTTAGATCTCTTTGATGTCCCACCAGCCTTTTGTCAATGAAGCTACCATGGAAAAGAAGAAAAAATACTTTGCTTGCTTGGACATTTTCACAGAATCACAGAATCACTAGGTTGGAAAGGACCTTCAAGATCATCAAGTCCAACCATTAATCCAGTGCCACCATGTCCCCTAAACCATGTCCTGAAGCGCCACATCCACACGTTTTTTGAACACTTCCAGAGATGGCGACTCCACCACCTCCCTGGGCAGCCTGTTCCAATGCCTGACCACTCTCTCAGTGAAGAAATTTTTCCTAATATCCAATCTAAACCTCCCCTGGCGCAACTTGAGGCCATTTCCTCTTGTCCTATCACTAGTTACTTGGGAGAAGAGACCAACACCCTCGTCGCTACAACCCCCTTTCAGGTAGTTGTAGAGAGCGATAAGGGATAAAAAGGGTTTTTGCTAGCTCACAGCTTACCTTTCCAATTCTTATTATTTATGAATACTTTTCTTAGTGTTTTTTGGAAGGATTATTAAGAAATGGATTAAAATACAAATCCCCCAGCATAGAACACTGCAGCTTCTCTGTAATCCTTTTGCCATGATGAGAATGAGCTTGCTATTCTTACCTCTTTTTTAGGTCCTTGCCTGCGATGTTTCTCTCAGGAGAGGTGGCCAGCAGACCTGCATAGCTACAGAGCCACCGTCCCATCTCACCCTCGCTCTGTTCCCACCTCCTTCCCTCTCCAGGCAAAGGATTGTCCAGGCTCCAGATTACAATGTACAGGGCTTCTCTCTGCTTCTGCAGCTCACAGTTCTTTTATATTGATACCTGGGAAAAGGGCAGCCCTCATCTCACTAGCACAGTAGGAACTACCAGTCACAGTTATTTCCCTGCATTTTTCCACTCCTGTATGAAAGGAGAAAAATCACCTCATAGAGAGTCTTCTTTAGTCTTGCACGGAGTTCGCAAAGAGACGTCCATCAAGAATTGCTGCACACACAGAAGCCACATCTGGCATCGAAAGTCTTTGAGCTCAAAAGGGCTGGAGATGGGAAGAGCTTTGGGGCTTTGGGAAAATATTAATTTAGATATTCAGGTTTATTTTTCGTGTCCTTCCCTGGACACTCATTTATGGTCATTGTTGGAGATAGGGATATTGAGGCAGACAAATCCCTGGTCTCAGCCACTGGACCCATTTTTTTATTAGACTGTGTTCTGCCTCCTTACATGACAAATTCCGAACAGCCACTGCTCAGAACATGTTTTCAACATCTCCTGGCAAGACAATGTAACACTGGGAATTTCTGAGGAACTCTACAGCCTCCTTTTCCCCACAATACTGTCTTGAAACTAATTCTTTCTGCCTATTTATATAAAAAAAATCTATTTTTTTCTTATTAATGAAGAAACATAGATCAGATCAGTAAGGTTTGGAAGAGAACTCTTTTATTTTTGTTTAAATGAACTATATCCTGCTCAGTTAAAGCTGTCTTTTCCTAATGCAGATTCTAAAATATTCATTTTGTAATAGCAGATTCAGCTCTCTTCAAAACCAATATAGTGTTAGGCAGATGAGTTCCCTTTTTTTTGCAGACATCATGGAAAGGAATTCCAACGCCGTATGATAAAAACTTCTGAATGTTTGAAATATGATAATATTATAATTGTGGTTTAATATGCTAATGGGAACTGGGAAGAATTTAAGTAATTTTCCCATATATTACTTCACCCTCTGTGGCAGGGTAATACAGGAATTTGGACATCATTATTAACTGGAAACATTGCCTATAATTTATTGGACATAACCATTAAGTGGAAATATTGCTTGAGGTTGAGAATAATAAACTCCCAAAACTGGGTTTACTTTCTCGAATTGTTTCTTAAAAATCATTTCAATCACCAAAAAAATGTATCTGAAAATACCATTAAGCAAAAGCATAGATTTTATTTGGTATTTTGGATCTTTCAAGGTGAAAGAGATGGAAATTGGATTCAAAGCATCACTACTAACTGCTGAAATTCACTGTATGTACTCACACTTTGTCAGGTATACATTTAGACAAGAGGGAGATCTCTTTCACAACAATTTCATCTATTCCTACCTCATTCTGTCCAGCGTCCCACAAGTCCATCACCATGAATCCAAGTGCCTAATGCCTCCACATTCTGTCATCCAGAGCTTCTCAATTTATTAAGTGTTGGTGCTTTAATATTTTTTAAACCAGTTTTACTAAGCCAGTGTAAGACTCCATAGGGATAATCTCACATTAGTTTGATCCAGACATTTTATTTAGCTTCTGTTTGATTGGGAAGAGCTTTAAGTAAAATACAATTGTCCATTCTTAAAATGGAATAAATTTGCCTACAAAACAGTAAGTGGTGGTTTTGCCAAACTGATGTAATTTTCCCCATGCATAAGGAAACCTCAGATTGTGAGCTACTCCTCTTAGCTCAGATTTTTCCATCAATACCATCCACTACTGCACCACATACTAAACAAGGACCTGCAGCTTGGAGCCATAGGCAGCCTTCCCCCAGGCAACCCCATCCAGTCTTGCCCAACTCCAAATCCATCACTGCTTGCCACAGCCACTTACTCCCTATTGACCGCTGCCCCAAATTCAGAGTTTACACCCTGAAGGGGCACAGGCAGCACCTTTCCGCTCTCCTGTATAACACCTCTGTCTGCACCCTCCTACCCACCTCCTGAGCCCAGTCATTTCATCTCTAGCCTGCACTCCATCCTGGATGGTCAGTCAAGTGGGTCCTGCTCTGCTCCTCCTGATACCCTCTTCTGAGCAGGCTGTGACCAGATCATCATGACAGAACTTCAAAGAGAAACCATCATTCTGCAAATACTTACTCAATTCTACCTTCAGTTTTGGATAATAATTCTAGGAAGCCACAGATGGGCAGAAAATTACTTCTTTCTCCTCCCCACTTAACTTTGAGATTTACTGTTAAACAAATCATCCTCAGCTGTAGATCAGGAGATGGGGAAATAAGTACCCTTAACACTGTATTATGTCTAGACCAGCATAATACCAAATAAATTCCCAAATGCCATGAAAGAATTGAAATATAGGGACTGGAACAAATAGCTCTGTAATATCTGAATTGCATATGCAAATATAAGACTGCCTGAATTTTATGAAAGGAAGTCCTTGGGACTCTACCCTTTGAGTACTTCTAGGGAGCAATGTTTAATAGTAGCTACACGAGCACACCAGTTTTGTTTGAAAAGCCTGCCTTGCCGTTTTTTCTGAGCCATCATTGCCTTTACTCACTAGATGATGGCACGCTGCAGGGAATCATAGGCTCAGCATAGCATTGATCAAGTCAGTGCTGATAACACAGAAATATCTAGGAAGCAAGCACAAAACCTGTGCTTGGGACTGCAGCCTGCAGGGCAGGCTCCCCACCACGGCAGAAGGGAAGGAAGGAAGCCGGGTGGATGCAGAGGATCTGGGTGCTGATCTCCTTTTTTCCCATCTCAGTGGCACAGCAGCTATATTTTCCCCAGGCTTCCTAAATTCCAGAGTTCTGCTTCTTCCAAGTGCATCACTATTTACAGCATCTTCTGCAGTTCTGCTCCTTATGGCACGGGAAGACTTTAGCCTCCACCATTTGGAACATGACAGGCCGAACATTTCCAGCTTTTTTTTGCACTCAAGAAAAAAGACAGATAAAACCAAGTATCCATGACCAAGAGCTGGTTCTAACTAATCCTTTTACCAGAAAATGGTTTGTACCCATTTAAAAAAAAAAGTAGACATATTCCATCCTGAGATCAAATTTAAAAGATCATTGGTGGCTTTGGGGGTTTTCCTTCCTGGCTCCACCCGCAAAGTCAAAGCAATTTAAATCAAAGTTGATTTTGAAGGGTGTTTTTTTTATTTTTTAATCTTTTTTTCCTTTTGTATTTCCAGTTGATTAATATTTTTAGGGTTTAGGTTTTTAGTACCTATTTAAGATTGTTTTATTATTTCAGGATGTTTTAGGAAATCTCAGCTCCTTCAAGACTGAAAAATGTCTCTGCCAGCTCTGGCTCTAGGGCCAAACCCAGGTACATTTTCACTAGCTGTGACCATAGGAGAATCTCGCTGCAGATAATACACGATGCACATGAAGGGAAGCGAGCACACCTGGGGAGGAGCTGACTCTGCCACAATCTCACCACCTCTGAGCTGGAGCTGGGAGGAGGTGGAGAGCCTGGCAGATCAGACACACACAGGGGCTTCAGTGAGGCTGAATTATTTTTCCTGTCTCCATGCACTCACCACTTGTCTCTACAAGATACAGAGCAGCCAGGGTTCACACCATCAGCTGTAGCAGACATACACACCAGTCCTACAACAGGACTATAGCCCAGGCAGCAGTATAAAGAAGAGAGCAAGGGCACATCGCCACAGGCGTGCAGCAGCATCTGGATCCACAACCGCAAGTCCTGAGATATCGAGAGACCAGGACAAACTGGCCCAAGTCAGGGTTTTTGTGGAGCTCAGGTGTAGGGAATGGAGACGTTGGCTCCCAGCCTGCCCTCTGTACACCCCGAACCGGTGAGCCCACACTGAACTGCACAGATTTATTGCTGCAGATTGGCATTAGATTTCTTTAGTAAAGGATTTCTAGAGGAAATGACTCATTTCTGAAGTCCCAATCTTTCCTGGTAACTTCCAAAGTATGGAGCAAAATTAATAAAGATAATAGTAATTTCTCCTCTCCTCCTGCCCGAGATGGACCAGCCCAAGAAGAGGACGGAGCAGAGTCCCAACTGGAGACGGAGCCCTCCCAAAGGAAGGGTTACCACCCTACCTTGCAGGGCTTTGAGGTGTGCATCTCAATTAACAAACACTCAGGTCATGAGAGAAAAGGGAAGACATCCAGACGCAATTTAGATTTATGTCCAGTTCGTCAAAGCATGCGACTATGCGACTCAGGGCAGAAAACTAATACACAGGTATATACTCTGAGTGGTTAAGGCAAGAAAGAGCCAACATACAGACAGACCCAATGCTTCTGTAGTCACAGGAGATTATGTAATTTTTTTTTTTTTTTTAACAACAGTTGTATTGTCTCCACACTACAAGGAAGAAGTATTTAAAATGTAATCGTACACAGGTTCCTCCTTATTCACAGGAACCATAACAAAGACTATCTGCATTTCTTCTGCTGCCCAAGGCTGCAAGATACTTTACTAAATTACAGTTCTGTCTCAGGAAACATATATAGTTTTCCTGCACTTTTCAGGGATCTTTTCTTTACAATCAACATACAAAAAGAGAATGCCATAACTAAAATTACAGCCACTCAGGAGGGAGAAAATAAAAGACATGAGAAAGCACGAAATCCAGGACTGGCTCAGGAAAAACAGACATGACTATAAACTCCCAAAAATGAGTGCTACCTTCTTACTCCTGGGTGTGTACATAAAGAAACTAAATAATATTTTTTAACAAGCCACCAGGAATCGTCACAGTTAAATGCATGACATAGCCTGAGACCTCACAGATATCTGGGTAACAATCTATATTTTTCTGATACCCAAGTTAGCATCCAGCTAGAGATGGATAAATGCAACAGTAACCTCCTAAAGAAAAAAATAAGTCACCCGTTTGATTTCAGTCTTTGGGTTTTTGCTTTTAAATGTTGCAGTGCCCATATGCGATTCTCATCCCTACTTCACACAGAGACTCTCCCATGCCTAAGCATGCAATTCCCACCTCATCGCCTGCTTCATATCACTGGAATGCCTATGATTGATAGTTTAATGAGAAATTGAATCAACCCAAATTATACTGAGAATTTTTCCCTACTGTTCTACCAGTCCTATTGCTTATACACAAGTCATTTCAAGTATGCTCACACATGGAGTTGCAATGCTGTTCTCACGTATCAGATGACTGATGAAGACATTACTTCTTGTCCCCCAGGACCATGATCGGCAGTTTCTTTTAACTTGAAGAGCTCCAGAGGACATTTGGGAGTTCACAGGATAAAAATTGGTCTCGGTGTACAATATATGATGGAAGCTGCAACTTCCACAATTTTGACTTAAATCACTCTTTCTCCCCTGCTTTGGCCACACTGTCTTTAATGTGTATGCAACGGGACCAGTAATTACCACTGACCATGACAATGACACTGGCGGCTCCCTCTTCTCTTTCCAGGGTTTTCCCAAAAGCTAGAAGACAAGGGGTAACGGTTTTAAACTAAAAAGAGGGTGGATTTAGACCAGATAGAAGGAAGAATATTTTCACAATGAGGGTGGTGAAACAGTGGGACAGGTTGCCCAGAGAGGTGGTAGATGCCCCATCCCTGGAAATATTCCAGGCCAGTTTGGATGTGGCTCTGAGCGACCTGATCTAGTTGAAGATGTCCCTGTTCAGTGCAGGGGAATTTGACTAGCAGATTTTTAATGGTCCTTTCCAACCCGAATTATTCTATGATTCTAAGATATTTGGAATCACTGAAGAGAGGTGGGGTGTTTAAGACCACAGGAGAGGGAAAAAAAAAACCACCCTAGAAGGAAACTCTGGAAAATTAGGAAAAACAAAAACAGCTGAGTATGAAGAACCAAGTCTGAAGACCAGGTCCCAATTTTACCCTGCTGCTGTGATTGTCCCTTCCTTTCTTTCAATTCCAGCAATGATCAGTGCTTTCTCAGGTTGAGATGAACTACAGCCTCCTCCCAGCCTGCAGGAAGAAACCCTGCCTCAGGATTTGCTCCCAGGACAGGCAGCTTTCCTTTTCCCTTCAGGTGTTTTGTCCACTTCATCCATCCGTCTCCCTGATTATCCTCCCAGATGCTCACTAGACACACCAGGAGGACCTCCAATGCCCCGCATGCTCAGGGACACTTGGGGAAAATGTGGTTTCCCCCTATTCTCCTTTTCAGTGGGCTTCAGCCATGACCAAGGAGCACCGGTCAGGACAAGACAACCATGCAACTTCTTCTCTAGCGCATGTTCTTTTCAACTGGGAACAAACTGATTCAACTGGGTGACAGGCATCCCTCCTACTTCTGCCACAACAAAGCTACGAATGAAGTTTGCTTCCTCCACATTTCTTTTCCACAGTGCATTTTGCAGCTCCTCAACACCTGGCTAGATGGTGAGTGGCAGCTTTTAGGAACAATCCTAGACCAAGCTCATTTTCTGTCCTCTTATAACACCTCACATCTCTCCTTTGGTCCCTCCCCCCGGATCAAACCAATCCTTTTTTTTTTTTTTTTCCTTTATTTTTGTGGTGATGCTACCATGAAAATCTCCTAGTTCCACTCAAGAAGGTGCAAGAAAAGCAAGTGCAATTGAATTTGCTTACTTTCACACTTAGATTAGGACTCTAACCTGTGTAGAGTCAGAAAGTTCTTGCAGCAAAGATCACTTGGACTGAATGTATTTAAAGACAGGTGCAAAAAAAGAATATTTTGGATTGTTCTAAGTTCATACAGAAAGAAAGCCCTTCCCAGTAAATCCTATTTCTCAAGAAAGAAATTAAAAGGTGGAAAGTAAAATGGCAAATGTTTTTAAGATGCTATAATCTCTGCATTGGTCTCGGACAATGTGACAAAACAACCCAAAATACACAGGGTAGCAGGAAACTTAAAATTAAAAGCAGTCTTAGTCCAGGACCAGCACTCTCATGAGCATCTGAACAAAGAAAATACCCATTTCTTCACTCTGATAGCATCTGGGACAACCCAGCAAGGCTGCATCTCTTTTGTAGAAGAGCAGAGGGAAAACCTCTTGTCCTCTGGGACCTGGAGGTTGTAGAATGTTTTGTAGCTCCCTGCAGAGTTCTTTCTCCTCCCGGTCTCTCCCTGAAGGTGTCAGTGCAGGTCAGAAGTGCTGCCTCCAGCCCTCTGCTCACCCCACTCAGACAGCAGCAAGTCTGACAGTAGAGCACCATAGGGAAACAGTGCTGGAAGGGACCTGGAGAAACCCCTTCCCTGTAATCAGTGCCAGTCCTGCAAGACGTTTGTCCAACTTGCTCTTCAAGACCTCCACAAATGGAGACTACACATCTCCACAGACAGTCCAGTCTGACTCTTCAACCACTTTTCCCACTACATTTGTTTTTTCCTAGCGTCTGAGGTGCAATCCCTCCTGTACACTAAGTTCAACGTCACTCTCTAGAGAAGGTGGTCACTCCTCCCCACACACAGAGGAGCCACTGCAGGAAAATGAGGGATTACTTAAACATTTTATTACAGATTTGCAGGCTGGGACAGTGGGAAGGGGAGGGTCTGGACACCCTGACCTTTCCACATGGGTGGTGAGGCATGAGCCATGCTCTATTTGGAGAGGCATTCAAACACCCTGAGAATCACTGGGTGGTGGGAGACCTAGAATATATTTGCAGATTGGGTTTTCTCTACCTTTGAACAAAGTGTTGGGATTTTGAAATTGGAAGGGAACTGAGAGGGTGTAGAAAATGTTGGTGACAGGTGTGCGCAGGGATTTCCACCTCTCCCAAGCTCAGTCCTTGCTGATGAGACAGCAGGCATGCAGGGGCTTCTGGCTAACCAGCATCCCAGCGTGTCACTGCTGTGGTCACGTCACCAAGGCAGTAACTCAGTCAAAGGGGAGGTTCTGGTCGTTCCCTCCTGGCCACTCTCCCAAGGCTAAAACGAGGGATTCTCTCGATTTGCAACCAGACGTTAGAAAATATAGTTTCTCCCAAGAACAGCTCTCCCCCATGACCACCAGCAGAACTGCCCTGCTGCACCCCAAGTCCAATCCACCCTACAAAATGAAATGTTACAGCCAAAGCGTTCACACGTGCTGCCCCATCAGGGAATTTCTGCTGTCTTCAGCAGTCCCCCCATGGCAGACCTCATTGGAAAAAGCACTTTGCACATTGGCTATGCAATGTTTCAGTTCAATGGCACATTTGTTTAAAAAACCCTGACTTTGCTTGTAAATTGTTCTGCTGACACTTCCCTCATTCTGCCTCTAACTGTGCATCTTTCAAACGGGGACCTGCCAAAATGGCGAGGGGGGGAGGCATGGAATATCAAAAAGCAAACCTTCAATCTCACCTAAGCCACAAAACCCAAGCTGCTGACAGAGGCAATTGCTCAAAAGGGATTGAAACACAAGTCTCCAGAAAAAACTCCACATGCAAATACGAGGTGTAAAAAACCCTGAGCAAATATGCAGCACTTCCACCGTGTAAAGTTATTATTATGTCATTGTAAAGACATTTGAACCACTTGTAGCAAAGCCTGCCCTTTGCCTTGGCCCCACCGACAGCAGGAAGCCTCCACCTCTGACCCAGGCATACACAGAGCTCTCCCCTTGACAGCTCCGTGGGTGTGTTGAACGTCAAAAGTCAAATTTCCCTGTTCCCAGCACTCTAAAGGTTAAACGCCAGGCTGAATGCCTTACTTTCTAAATACATTTCACTCAAGTTAGTAACCTTTCACAACAAATAAGGCAACAAAGGGTTCAACCATCAGTCATGTCATGGGCTGTTAGAAAATGTGTCAATACAAGGGAATGAACCAGCAGGTGAGTCTGTTGTAACACAGAACTCGAGAGGGGAAATGTCCTGGGATTGAAAGGACACATAGGAAAACATTAACGGCTGTGATATTTCTGCAAGGAAATCTCTCATTGTCAACTACAGCTTTCAAAATTACAAAGCAAGGACACAGGTCAGCTGCATATGAACTGCCCTAATTTAGCTGACCACAATAAAACTCTGGGCAGCGGAGGGTGGCAGCTATTGTATGTCGCTTAGGTGAGCCTTATCTGCCATGAACAGCACAGGCTGCAGGTGCACTAATGGCTCCAGTACTCACCACATATTGTACAAGGAGGTCCACAAAAATGGGAATGGAACACTCCTCCAAAAACTGGGAGAGTTGGGGTTGTTCAGTCTGGAGAAAGAGAAGGCTCTGGGGAGACCTTAGTGCAGCCTGCCAGGACTTAAAGGGGTCTTATAAGAAAGATGGGGACAGACTTTTCAGCAAGGCCTGTAGTGATAGGACAAGGGATAATGGTTTTATACTAAAAGAGGGTGGATTTAGACCAGATAGAAGGAAGAAAATTTTCACAATGAGGGTGGTGAAACCCTGGCCCAGGTTGCCCAGAGAGATGGTAGATGCACCATCCCTGGAAACATTCCAGGCCAGGTTAGATGTGGCTCTGAGCAACCTGTTCTAGTTGAAGATTTTCCTGCTCACTGCATCATCACTAGATGACCTTTAACAGTCCTTTCCAACCCAAACTATTCTATGATCCTAAAATTCTACTTTCTTCCTCTTCCCTGTCTACCAAGGTTTTGGATACAGCCTGGCCTACATTGTTCTTTGTTGAACAACCAATCATTCCTTTTTTTGAGATACAACAGATTTTCAATGATTTTCATCAGCACCTCAGATAACCATCTCCAGAAAAGAAACTGTTAACTACCTGGTAAAGGACAGCATGTCCTTCACTGTTAAACCTGACATTAGGAAGCATTTCTTTACTGACAGGGTGGTCAAGCACTGGAACAGGCTTCCTCGAGAGGTGGTCGATGCCCCAAGCCTGTCAGTGTTTAAGAGGCATTTGGACAATGCCCTTAACAACATGCTTTAACTCTTGGCCAGCCCTGAAGTGGTCAAGCAGTTGGACTAGATGATCATTGTAGGTCCCTTGCAACTGACATTATTCTATTCTATTCTACCTTTCCCACCTCCTCCCCACCCCACTGGAAGAAAAAGCCTCACAAAGTAGACATTAAGAGATACAACTAACATTAAGGAACCACCAATAATAGCAGAAACCCATAAAGTGTCTCTGGATATCACTACCCTTCCAATAGACAGGAAATCCATAGGAACAGATGTATTGGAAAACAACATGGGTTTTCCTAAGAGACTAGCAGTATCTCACAATATTTGAACAGAAGTATACTGCCTGCTCCACTTTTTTTCACATTACAGGAGCATTAGCCATGCCACAAAGAACTCTGGAAAATGAAATACAGAAAGCTTCCAGATTTACATAGAATCCTAATGCCCAGGCCAGCACGTTGTCTATCTGAAGATGAAACAGGAAGAGGCAGTGAAGATCAAATATCTGCCTGCAGAGCCTGGTATTTGCTAGCCTTTTTGCTAATTCCAGACTTTTTGCTAATACAGCCCCATGAGAACAAGAAGCTAAAGAGGAAAAAAATTTAAGCATAAAGCCTGCAAGGAAGGACAGAGAGAGATGCTTTTGCTTGGAGCCTCAGCCTCTTATTTTGCTGCACAAGACCACAAAGTATATGTCTGTAAGACACTAGGTAGAATTGTGGAGGGATATTCAAGCTGTCTCTGTTAAGTTAGCTCTGATATTGGAAACAACACTGCCAGGTTACCATGGCATTCCTCCCAGACTAATATGCACTGTTTCTCAGCAAGGCTACGTGACACAAACAAAATGTCACCTCAATGTGGTAGAAATTCCCCAAGCACCAGCTAATTCCGAATGAGCTCAGTTCTAGCTACTCAGCTCTGCATTGTACAAGCACTCTTCATGGGATGACTCCAAAGGGGTACCAGCAGGTACCACCACTGTGTCTCAGAAGATCAGCCCCAACCTTGCTTCTGCTCTGCAAACCTTCCCAGGAAGATGCAGCAGGTTCAAATCATCAAATCCAAACACCCATTTCCAGCAATAACACACGAAACAGATCCCTCTGGTCATTTCTCTGTAGGTTACCCACATCCATGTCAAAGCTCAGACCTCCAGACCAGAGAAGAGGAATTCCAGCTGCTCTTGCTTTTTTGGGGAATAGATAAACATTACCTTGGGTTTGTTCAGAAGAGAAACACCATGAACACACACATTACAGACCTTGGTCTGTGTGTGGCCATCTGCTCAGCTTGTGGCCATGTCCTCAGCTCTGATCCAGCTGCTCCACATCACTCCATAATGTGCTTAAACAGTCTTTGGGGATTCCCCCTTTGCATGGGTTTGGAAGTGAAGGTAGATTGTGGAGTTTTCAGGGTGAGTTTATCTCCTGCCATTTGGGAAGACTGCTTGGACCTCTCAACAGGCTTTTTTCCATCCCTGCTCATTGGATATCATCAGAGAAACAGCTTCTTCGCACTCTCTCTAGCGGCCATCCAGGTTGTGGGCTCAGTAGGATCTAGGAGCACTTCTCTGCCCCTTAATCATCTGTTACTCTGTCACTTGGCCCTGTATCTACTACCTGCTTTCATGATTTAGTCAACCTGTCTGTAAACCTGCAATGAAATCTGGTTGCCATGATCTCCCTACATGTGAAGCCCTAGGTTTATTAATTTCTACTGTATTCCTATAGTACAAGAGGAGACCAATGCTTCTTTGGGTTTGCCTGTCAAAAGAATAGTCATCAAAGATCAGCAGCTGAGCAATCCTGGCCATAGCAGAAGAGTAGGATGGCTGCAACCAAGGCAAGGCAAGCTTACTGTGTCTGGATTGCATGTGGACAGTCATTACCAAGGAGATCACCTCATAGTTGAGCTGTTCATGTGAGGGAAGGCTCTGAGGACACACCAGAGATAAGCAGATGCTATAAACAGGTGAGCCTGCTCTGAACAGATCAGAACCACCATAAAGAGAAGATGGAGGAGTGCTGTCTCAGAAATGGGACATAAAACCTCTCATGGCAATATTCAAGCATAGTGTAACGTGTCCCTCTCTCCTTGGAATGGGCCCTTACAAATGCCAAAACCTCTCAGCAGGATTGTTCAAATTCTGGGACACATTCTGCAAGGTGAGAAGACCTGCAGGATGGTCCGTGTATATTACCTAAATGTAAGATTTTACCTTTTATATTTGCCCTCACGCTATGCTCTTGGGATATCAAAAGTGGTGCATGCAGACAAAGAAAATACTCTCGGCAGCAGAACATTTCAGAAAACATTAAAAGTAGCCACAGTTTAGGTAGAAGAAAGGATGTCTTGCTGTTTCTGAAAGACAGTGAATACTTGAATTACAAAGCTGAACCATAAAAACAGCGTTACACTGAAAAACAAGGGTCAGCATGCAGAGCGGCACTACCCACGGCAGCTTAAGTTAAAGCCCTGAGAAAAACAAGACTCACACTTCCGTATCTGTGTGAAAGTCTCAACATCAGCAAAGATGCAAAGAGAACTAAAATGCAGATGCCAAAGGGAAGGAACTACTGACAGTAACTGATGGCTCAGTCAGCATGTGTTCAGCCACCAGGATTCAGCAAACATGGAAACAGCATAAGGTCGGCAGTTCACTGGGCCCCCAGCGCAAGGCAGATCACACAAAACCACAGACAAGAGGAAAGCACAGGTATAAAAACAAGTGCTTTTATCCTGCCTGCACAGTGGCAGTATACAGCAGATGTCTGCAGAAGAAGTACATGAGCAGCAAACGTTACCTGTGCCAGAAAACCAGCAATCAGAATCAACACTGACATCTTCTGACATGCAGGCAGCATCCCGGCAGGAGAGAGCTGATGCGCAAGGAGAGCATCAGGTGCTGGCACAGTACTAAGACCCACACAACAATTTCATGTAGGCACAGCATGCAGAGGTCAGCCAAGACAATGGGAAAGGTATACTTTCCAACAGGTTATATGTTAGCAACCTCTGACCCAAGCAGATGGAGATTAATCATTAAGTTGCTGGCACATTTAACATTCTGTTCATGCCTTAAGCTGGAATACAAGGACATTTGAGGGCTTTGATACGAGATTGGAGTGTTGTGTCTCAACTATCATCCATCAGCCTCACTGCAGGTGCTGTGCAAGTACATGAGCTTAGTCCACAACTATGCAAACTAAAGGCACTTCACTTTTAACTTTTTTTTTTCATTACAGAAACGTGAATTCCTGGTCTTTAACACAGTTTGGCAGCACAGATGGGAGCTGTATTGTAATAGTTAAGCTGCAAAAAATCCTGTATTTCAGACCAGAAATACCAGTTAATGAAAAGGGCTATAGGTACATAACAGTACCCTCTGCTGAAAATAAGCAACTAGGATGATACCCACCTGAAGTCTTTGCAGACTAAATTTCCACAGAGGAAGAGAAACTTCATGTGAATTGCCTGTCTTCTTGCAGGGCCCCGAAATGGTACAGCATTCATCTAATATATGCTGAGAGCATGGCAAAATAGGAGTGATCAGGAATGCCTGGGCACAGGGAGTCTGTTAAAGAGCAATGTACAAATGCAGAATTCTCTTGCTTAGTTCTGAGCGTCACTTATACTGTTTGTGGGTGAAATACGTTTGACAGAGGTATCTGCAAAAACTGAGCATGACACATTTTAGTTGTTGTATTCTCTCAACCACAAAAGCAACATTTGGGGAAGATAGGTTTAAATTCACTACACTATGTTGTGCAAGGTTCTTCACTAGTCTTTGTGATCTGAACGGCTGAGTCAGGATTATCTTCCTTCTGAACTAAGGATAAAAAGCATTAACTCAAGGAGTCAATAAAAAGGTCAAGGAAAAAGCTGTGAGCCTAATCCAACCCCAGCATGATTAAAAACCAGGAATCTACAAGTAATTTCTTGTGCCAGGTCCTTATTCAGGTTTGAGATGTAGTAATAGCACGTTTTCTCACATTGGTCCCCATCTCCCTCTGCAAACTGAATGCCTCTGATGGGCTCTACTGATCAAGAGTTTGTATCTAACAGCCTTTACAAGCAGCACCCTGGATGCCCATGGATACCACCATAGCATAGTAAAGTCTTTAAAAAGTCAACCCAATTGCATCACTCTGCCCATGAATTACAGAATATCAAAGAATTCACAGGCTCCATATTTAGATGTTCAATAGTGACTTTAGCAACTTGACTCACTGTTACGACTTACCTTGAGCTTTTAACCCAACAAATTCAGTTGCCAAGATCATTCAGGTTGTAATGCAGAAACAAAACAGAGCAGAAAAGCCAGTAGTCTTGTATCTGTCTTTCCCCCTGGTTTGCAGATCAAAAGAAACAATCCAGCCTTTGAAAACTGAGCACAGATTTGGCCTTTTGAAATATATCACCTTGGCAACCCAAGTCACAGCCAATGGACAACTGTAATTGCTAAATGCCTGCACCTCGGGATCTGCTGCGGTCTGCTTGGCCACCCTGCATCAAAAGTAAGCATGATGGGTAACTCCTTCAAAGGGCACACTTCTGTCTCACAACTCACATGCAGAGCTCTACAGAAACACACACACGTGTAGGCTCCTCATTCTCAGAAGCCTAATTCAGTGAGTGGGATTTACTGCAAGATAAGCAATGCCCAGGCTCATGGCTCCTTTTGCAGACCTGCAGTGGGAGATGTGTCTGTACAAGTTTCCATGACCGTGCTGGTGTTTTCCAGTTTCTCGGAGCACAGGGAGGAGATGCTGCATCTCTGTTCTTCAGAGAAGCTCTAAAGCAAACAGTCTGCCTGCTGATGAGCTGGAAACGCACCCTCAAAATGTTTGGAATCATGAAAACAAATAAAGCCTAAAACAGGAAGAACAACCACAACATGGAAAGTTGTGATGTATCTGCTCTCCTTTTACGTCACAGACTTGATTGAGGATTTTTCCCAGCTGAGACTGATCAAGATAACACAGGTGTGATTACTAATGACTGTGGCTTCTTTCTGTGCTGTGGGTAGTGAGTGTCTCATTTCATACATAGCTTACAGATTTTTCTCCAGTTAGACCAGTTTCCTTAAAACAATCAGGGCAGTTAGAGACACCTTAGTTTGCTGTTTGAGCAAGGACCAGCCATACCTAGAAAATTACATTTTTAAAGTTTGTGGTCCTTTTTAAATTTTACAAACTAGCTAAGTCTGTTTAGCCCAGAAGTTGTATTCTCTACGAAAATAATCGACATTACAAAGAAATGCATGTGTATGCACACACAACCCAAAATAGACAAACAAAAATCCTTGAAATAAACATTTGCTAAAATCAGTCATATTGGCCATAGACACACTCTGCTGATCCTTCTGGTTCATCAACCAAATTTAATGGCCATGTTACCACTTACTCTGCTGCTCCTTCACTGCCAGGTGTCACCAGGGCCCCAGCCATCAAGATGATATCACGTCCAGAACAAAATAAGTCAGTGCCGGCTGCCAGTGTATGACTACACATGGTACCAAGGACCCTTGTCCTTCCCTCCTGTCCTTCTCCACTGTTAAACATCCAGGCCAGCAGTTGCTACATATCAGGGACACGGGCTGAGCTGTTTATACACCAGCCAAAGCCACCGCCAGCGTCCTGCTGCTCAAGGAAATGGGAAATCTGAGGACTAACCGAAGGTGGAGAAAGCAGGAAAGGTGGTTTTCCACCCAGCTAGTGGACATATTTGGAAGGAGTGGCATGCTGTCTCTCCCAGGTCATACCAAAGTTTGCTTTCCAAGAGACAATATCAAATTCTCCAATTATAACAGCAAAACAGACATACTGAATAGTTGGTTGTCACATCCATGTATCTGAAACATAATTAATAGCTGGGACAACAAGAACACCCCTGTCCTCAGCATTGCATGGACAGAAAACCCAGCAGAGCACAGTCCCTGCTGCTCAGTGAATATCACCTCAATCTCAAACTGCAAACACTAACATCAGGTGGAGGCTTCAAGGAAACAGAGATACATATCACCAGACAGGCAGAGGGCTGAGCGTGCTGCTGTTAGCTGCTAGGGAGGCAGACAGCACAGCAAAGACAAGTTGCACACTTATTTGCAAACAGCAACAGGAAGGAGAAAGCATGACAGTGTGTGTGTTAGAATGCATGAGTTTGGGGGTAGAAGATAGGATTGTTTCACAGATCTTGGCCCTGGAACATTACATAAAGCAAGTTTTCTTTCACTGCTCAAAAGAGATATTTCAGCTGTGAACCAGCCACTCAGAGGCCCTCAGCAGTGCAAAGGAGTGAGCAAAATGGTGCTTGACTCTGCAGCCAGCATGCAGGGCATCCACCCTTTGCTTTGAAGAGCGGTTTAGCCTGACCAGCACTCGTGCCGAGCCTAGGGCATTACTTGGGAGCCTCAGGTCTTAGCCCTGGAGAATTGAAGCTGAATGGATTGAAGAACAGTAGCATTCGTCTACCTGGACTTTAGTAAAGCCTTTGACAGCATCTCCCACAACATTCTCCTGAAGAAGCTGGCAGCTCATGTCTTGGACGGGAGTACTCTTCGCTGGGTAAAGAACTGGCTGGACAGCCAAGCCCAGAGTGTTGGACGGGAGTACTCTTCGCTGGGTAAAGAACTGGCTGGACAGCCAAGCCCAAAGTGTTGAATGGCGTTAAATCCAGTTGGCGGCCAGTCACAAGCGGTGTTCCCCAGGGCTCGGTTCTGGGGCCGGTCTTGTTCAGTATCTTTATTGATGATCTGGATGAGGGGATCGAGTGCTCCCTCAGTAAGTTTGCAGATGACACCAAGTTGGGTGGGAGTGTTGATCTGCTGGAGGGTAGGAGGGCTCTGCAGAGGGATCTGGCCCCAGGCCAACTGTATGAGGTTTAACAAGGACAAGTGCCGGGTCCTGCACTTGGGTCACAACAACTCCACGCAACCCTACAGGCTTGGGGAGGAGCTGCTGGAGAGCTGCCCGGCAGAAAAGGACCTGGGGGTGCTAGGTGGTAGCCAGCCGAACATGAGCCAGCAGTGTGCCCAGGTGGCCAAAAAGGCCAACAGCGTCCTGGCCTGTATCAGCACTAGTGTGGCCAGCAGGAGCAGGGCAGGGATCGTGCCCCTGTACTCGGCACTGGTGAGGCCGCACCTCGAATCCTGTGTTCAGTGCTGGGTCCCTCACTACAAGAAGGACGTTGAGGTGCTGGAGCGTGTCCAGAGAAGGGCAACGGAGCTGGTGAGGGGTCTGGAGCACAAGTCTGATGAGGAGCAGGTGAGGGAACTGGGGGTGTTCAGTCTGGAGAAGAGGAGGCTGAAGGGAGCCCTCATCGCTCTCTACAACTACCTGAAAGGGGGTTGTGGCGACGTGGGTGTTGGTCTCTTTTCCTAAGTAACTAGTGATAGGATGAGAGGAAATGGCCTCAAGTTGTGCCAGGGCAGGTTTAGATTGGATATTAGGAAAAATTTCTTTACTGAAAGAGTGGTTGGGCATTGAAACAGGCTGCCCAGGGAAGTAGTGGAGTTGCCATCACTGGAGGTGTTTAAAAAATGTCTAGATGTGGCACTACAGGACATGGTTTAGTAGGCATGGTGTTTTTGGGTTGATGGTTGGACTTGACGATCTTAGAGGTCTTTTCCAACCTCAATGATTCTATGATTCTGTGATTTCTTGAACGGCAAGGTAGCCAAGCCCCAGAGAGAAATGGGCTGGACAATGGGTGGTCATCACCAAGCCCCTATCCACACTGCTGCAGGGCTGCATCCAGTAGTGCCGCTTCACAATGCCAGATGCCACAGCACGAGACCCTGCTGTTTATGAGCTACAGCGGTGGCCCCTGCAGCACCAGCCACGAGGTTACACCTCCACCCCCTTCCTCCCACGTAGACTCAGAGATGCAGCATCACTTGGTTCATTTCTTAGGGTGCACTTTGCTTCCCCATGGCCAACATCTAGCCTGTCAGTGACCAGTAGGAGTAAAATTCATTCTCCTCCAAAAGACTTCTGCTTGACAACTACCATTCTTCTTGCCCAGCTGAACAACCTGCATCTCTGCTGAGTTTCTGAGCAGTCATAGTACCGTTTCACAGGCCATTTTTCAGTTATAACACAACAGTCAATAACCTTCTAATGAGACAGCGAACAGTTCCTGAGGAAAGTTTCCTGGACCAGAGATGAAAGATAATTTTTTGACAGATCATTGCCACTCAGGTCTATGAACCAGCAATCAAAGCAAATTCCTTATCTGAAAGCCAACTGAACATTCATGAATAATATTTCTGGCTGTTCATTATCTTCTTCTCTGAGACCTCTCTCGGAGAACTTTTCAGCCAGAAGTCAAAGCATTTCCAATTTTTAACCGTGCTTGTTTCAAATCACTGTCGATACTCATTTTAATTTTCTTAAGTTTTGGGGGTTTTGTGTCTCTCTCTTTTTTTTAACAAATGCAGTCCCTCAGCCCCACAGGGCACAGGGCTGCATGCAAACGTTTGCAGGTAATCTGAACTGAACTTCAGCTGTGTTCTGCTAATTTTCAAGACTTTCAAAGATTAAAGGGTTATTTTTAACCAGGAGCTTTGTCATTTTTGAAACAGCATTAATGGCTAAAGTTGTCTGTTTCCAAATGGTTGGGTTTATATCATGTCTCTAGAACATCCTCACTGGATGCAGCAGATGACTCAGAAAGGAGATGAGTATCTGAACAAAACTTGGTAATCTTAAAATCTATCTAGACGGAGAGGACAAACTGATGTATTGCTGGAGCAGGTGCCAAACCCCATGAATAGGCAATGATTGCTCTACCAAAACTTGCAGTGAGAAGCCATGGAGTACAAGGGAGAACTCACAGCACTCCTGGTATGAAGCGTTATCCCAAGTTTTGCTGGTATCTAATCAGCCAGCCACCCTAATCCCAATGGCAATAAACCCACCACTGCCTTTGCTTATTTGCATGGGAATGGACTCAAAAAAATTAAGAAGATGGAGGAGTATCTGTAACCACAGCTCTGCTCCTCCCGCATCATCCCCTACGGCAGATGTAAATTGTCACAAGGAGTTTTTCTGTTGAAATAACATCATGTCCTCCCCTCATCTGCAAAAGTTCTCTTTTATCAGTGTAGCTGCGTCCACACCCAGGCTCCTCCGGCAGTAGCCACATATCTATTCACATCACATACTGATGCTCCTCATGCAGAAATGTGTAATATTGACCTAGTCTTTCTTGAGTATCTTCATCATTGTGTAATTTGCATGGTGCTTTAGAGTACATCATTTGGTAGAAACCAGTGTCTTTGATCAGCAAACGCTCTGACATAGTCTCTCCCCAGACTTTCAGGAGCCCAAAAGTCATCACTTGGGACAGCAAGAACAGGAAACAGTGTTGGATTTGAATAACCATGTGTCTGTATTTCTCATCACTCAACCTACTTCTTTTTTCAAGCATCTTTTTAATTGGTATATTGCATCTCCCTAAATTCTGCATTTTTTTACACTGGCATAGATTCTCTTCTCTGCTTTCTCACAGACATGGGAGAAACTCAGAATTCTTTTACTGTTTAGCTACCTTTTACTTTTTTCAGGGAACAGTAGAAGCTGCCTTGCACCTTTTGGCTGAGAGCTGTAACTGGATGACAGCAGTGAGAAGACCTGTTTATTAAATACCAGAAAACTTTTTTAAGTTTGTGTCCCAATAGGTCTTAAGATCCCATTACTGTGGTATACCTGTGTTTTGCCTGCCCTGACACATTCCATCTTCCCCTTTGCTCTCTGTGTTACTTATCTGTTTATCATCCAGTCATGTATTTATTTCCCGTTCAAACATTGGCAAGGAACTGGGGTGGGGTTCTGATAGGGAATTTGCTGCCATGTCTTGACTTAAAAGACTATCTTGAGGTAGTTGATCAAGGATGAGCAACTTGGCCTACTTGAAAATGTCCCTGCTCATTGCAGGAGGGTTGGACTGGATGGCCTTTGGGGGTCCCTTCCAAGCCAAACTATTCTGTGATTCTGCGATATCAGTCCAATATTTTAATCCAAGTACAGTCATCCCATCTCTTCTTTTAATAAAGCTATCCTAGAAATCAGAAATATCTCTGATTTCTCTCTTTTTTTCCTTCCTTTCCTCCAGTCAAAAGCTGAAGCTTTGCAGAAAACGTTTCACTTCCCTTTTAACTGAATATTTATTAAAGCTAATGTCAGCTCATTTCAAAAATCATAGGCTGAGATAAGAGGAAATAACTGCATCCCTTTTCCAGCCAGTTCTTGTTCTTGGTGCTGTGTGCCACATATATCCTGCAAGTTGATGAAGAAAATAAACAGATGTATCAGCTCCCTGCAAGCTGAGTATCGACCACACAAAAGAAAAATGAAACCTTCTTCTAAGATTTATTCAGGATATACTCACAGATCTCAGGAAAATAAGTATATAAAAGGTTATGTTCATGCCTGTTGACTCTGTGTGATTATGTGAAGGATACAAAGCTTTCTTATACAAGCAGTATAGCCATGTATTTATTAAACCCGATGTCCCATTAAGGATTTTGTGTCAGTCATTCAAGGAGGCAACAGTAACATCCTCTACCTAGTCTCATGGCAAAAGAAAGGGTCAGGGAGTATAAGGTTAGCCTCAGTTTACAGGATGCAAAGCATCAGTCCATGATGATGAAGTGAGATGCTTAGCTGACTCATATGTATTGGCCAGTGCAATTCCCCCCTGGAAAGTGCCTGCGAGCCCATGTAATCCATCCTGCCTGAGGCATTGTGTCAAAACCGTGAAAGAGCTTGTGAAGCATCATGAGGAATTCTTATTAAATTGTCAGAGATCTTTGTGCTGGAGTCAGACTTCCAATATTTTATGGCTGACATTTCCTTTTTTACATGCAGCAGATGGGGACTGCACTGTAAACCAAGGCAGTCGTGAAGAGATGACAGATCTCTGCTGCTACAGCTATTAGTCTTTGCAGGAAGAGCTGCTGTTTTCCCCTCCATCTTCCTTGATCCTTCATAGCTAAAGATGCAGACAAGGATAAGTAACTGGATGAACTGGGCTGACCTCCCAAACAGCCTGGGCCAACTTTTCTACACACTCCAGAAGCACAGGAGCAGGGGGGACAAGACGATAGCTTTTGAGGGAGAGAAAGACCATTCTGCTCAGCTTCTTATGCTGCCTGAATATTGAGTGTCTCAACCAAACCCTTCACATAAGCTGTCTCTGCAGTCAGGAGAGCAGAGAGATCTCCAGTAGGCCATGCTTTGTTAAGTCTATATTTGATACCTACTAATGAATCATCCTTTAGGAAGGGCTGTTCCTCGCTACTGACTAGAGAGGGGTTTAGACAGGCAGCTTAGACTAGACGCCCAATTTCTGCATGTCTGTTGTGAGAGGAAATGAATGCCTCCCTTTGTGTCTGTTCCTGGATGAACAGCACATGAAGAACAGGCTATTTCAGCAAAAATTTCCTCCCCCTCTCACTTCCAGGATAAAGTATTCAACATTTTTGCCCACCTTCAGTCATTCATAGCTCATGCTGTAGATATCCAGCAGGCAAAGCAGTAATTTGTCTCCTGGCCAGGAAATTATGAGCTGGAAAAATCACAGAATAGCTGAAGTAGGTAGAGACATTCACACTTTTGATGTGAGAGTATCTAACCAGTGAAACAGCTTATGAAGGAGAGTGGTAAACTCTCCAGCTTTCACAGTCTTGGTGATAGACTGCTTTTCAAAAATAGCAGCTCTATTTTAATCAGAAGTTATTGGGCTCCATGCAGGTAGCATTGCTAAGAGTAGATGGCCACTGAATAAAGGATGTCAGATTAGATGTTTAGATGATGAAACACGACCATGTTTCCTATTCCAGTCTGGGAATATTTGTATTGTTTAAGATGCATCTTTAGGATGCTGACTTGATCAAAATCTCCTATTTTTGCCTTGTTAAGACTCAGACCTTGGCATTTTAAGAAAGAAATACTGCCTGGGGGAATCGGTTTAGTTTCAACAAAAGAGTGGCTCATGGTCTCAAAAATTTTTCTTCCAGAGGAAAATTTAAGCAGATTGATAGTGTGTTCTTTAGGATGCATACACATTGCTTTAAAAGACATCCTGAATTCTAGCAATGGGTGACTGAGCTCAGAAAAATTTGAACTACAAAAAAGATATGCACTGTTAGCTATGAGGTTAATAAAACACTTACAAAGATCAGATTATATTTAGATTGGTTAGTTTTCTTCAGATCTGGTCTAGCACAGCTGTAAATGCTGAAATGCCCACCTGATGTCCAAGCCTCATGGATGCCAGGCTGGCCCTGACAGCTGACCCTGATGCCATGGCTCATCAGGGAATTGTTGCCAATGGGGACAGTGCTCACAGACACGTTGCTGCACCATTTGATGAGAACTCCTCAAATAAACACTGAAGCAAGAGGAATATTTGAGGAGGCTGATTTGTTCTTTTTTCCAGCATGGATCCTGAATTAGGTGCAGATCTGAACTTTTCCAGGTTAGGCTCTATGAAACTTGTCTATACATTTTAACCAGAAGTTAACACATACATACACAGCACCCAGTACACTTAAGTTTCAAACGTGGGAAATCTCTGCAAGAGTTCCCCAGAGAAAAGATGAACTGCCCTAAGCCCCTAACAGAAGTGACATCATTTCCCATTGGTTTCCATTTTCAGCATCTCCGGTGGTCTCCAGGACAGGGCTCACCGCACACCCTAGCAATAGATGGTCCTTCTTTCAACCCAGCCAATGTTCAGACTTTCAATGACCCTGCAAAAATACCTGGAAATGGCATGAAGCTATGTAAACACAGGCGTAGAAATGGGGAGAAATACAGTTCTTGTCAAAAGCCACCGCCTGGTCACAACCAAAAGCACTGTGGGTTGTTTTTTTCACACTAAGTTGTTACTGTAGCATCAATAGGAAAAGCTGTTTCTTCATGTTTTCTTGACAAAGCAACAGATTTTTTAAATGCCAGATTGCTAAGCTACTCATAGGCAAAAATAAATGATGCTGGGTGTAGGGCAAGGGGTCTCAAAATTGCTTTCAAGCCCACTAATGCACTTAAAAATAAGACTTAAAAAATATCTGGGTTAACATATTGCTTTTGGGGGAAGAAGCAAACCCTTCCCTAATTTTCCAAGGGAGCTCACTTTGTTTGGTAATATTTCTTCCTTGTAAGCACTGCAAAAAAACAGGGTGTTTTCTAAGCCCGTGTTTTGCTGTAATTCACCAAACACAGGTGTAAATTAATGATGATCTAATGAACTAGACAAGGGAGAGACGCACCACTAGTGAATCACCTGCTAACACCCTGTCTGCAGCTAGGGAAGAAAGCTTGTTTGTTTATGTACCTCACATTTCCTTGTGCACAGTGTGGTATAATTTAAGAGATTTTATTTCAACTGTTTGCTTATCTCTAATTACCATATGCTGGGGTTGTGTATTATTTCAGCAGCAAACCCTTTAAATATCTAACCAGGAGCCATTTTGTCAGCAAGCTGTGTTACAGGAGCTCTGCATGCGCTCCTGTAATCACAGAGAAGCACATTGGAGATTTTTAAAAGAAAAAGCCTTATCCTCATACACGGTCAGGTGATAACACCCCTTGCTTTGCTCATTGTATGGTCTCCAGATTTAAGGCAACAAATATAGTAAGTGTGAAAAGGAGGGTGAGTCTGAGCAAGGCAGGCCTTTGAACACAAAGTTTGGGGAAGAAGAAAACTCAACAGAGGTAAGCAGTGGCAAGAAAAAGGCCTCCTCAGTGAACTCCTCAACAGCCTCCTGGGGCTGTGGGTAGGACACGGGGATATCTGTGCCATCCCATGGGTCCCCAGCATGTCCTCAAGAAGCCTGCAGTCTCTCAGGCAGCAGGACAGCTCAGGCTCCCCAGGCATGACACAAGCGGATGTGATCCACATGGGTGAAAATTCGTTTCTAAATCCTCTTGCCTGTGTCAAGCTGCTTTCTCCTTATCTGACCCTCTGAGTTTCTTCATCTTGCCCAGAGAGGTGGTAGATGCTCCATCCCTGGAAACATTCCAGGTTAGGTTGGTCAGCGCTCTGAGCGACCTGGTCTAGTTGAATGTCCCTGCTCATTGCAGGAGGGTTGGACTACATGACCCTTAGAGGTCCCTTCTGACCCAAACTATTCTACCATTCTAGCTTCTAAGCTCTACCCTGATTATTTTTGTCTAGAGTGGGTTCAATGGTCTATCACTCTTCTTATTGTCCCCTCTGCCTGCTGACTCCCTCTGGCATCTCTGGGGTCCCCATTACTACCCATCCTCCATGCCTCACTGTTTAAGCTATTTATATTCTCTAAGAGTTTTATTGCATAGTTTAGTTTTCAACCACAATTTACAGCTGGGTGCGTTCAGCTGAGCTCTGAGGACGCAGGTAGAACTGCAGTGGCATTCTGAGTGCAGAAGATGAACATTTGCCAGGGAGCACTAACTGTAAAGAGGAGAGAACACTGGTACCTGGACCTGGACCCCCTGTCCTGCTCTTAGCAGGTGTATCTCTGCTGGCTTAAGCCTTCCCTGTGTTGTAGTAACTGGGTCTGTTTTCTGCTATAGATTATAAAATTTGAGATAAATAAGAATCATTGTCCTCTTAGACTACTAGACAAGAGCTACAGGCAGACATTGATCAGAAAAGAAGAAGTAATTTATTGCTGACCATAACACTGCTAAATCACCTAAGGTGAGCAACTCTTACCTACGCAGGTTATTGTGCTTGTCAAATTAAGCCAGGAATGTCCTGCACAAAATTAATTATTTAAAAAAAAAAAAAGTAGGAAAAAGGAAGCATGACAGAGGTATAGTCCAAAGGGCAATTATATTTTATAGGCATGATTAATCATCACAGAAAACACATTCAAGGAGACCAAGTGCTGCCACCATGGGTGTTTGCTAGCACAGCAACACTGGGGTAGTTCATGTTACATGGCACACGTTGGCCAGAGCAAAGTCAATCCAAATTCTCATGTTAGGACACGGTCAGATCAACTACCCTAATTCAGGGTAAGTGGATATTGCTCATGGCCTTCCCTGTGCTGCTTACTCAGACCTCCCTCAGCCATCTTACACTTACAGTGGCTGTTCCCTGCCAGTGCCACAGGGTAATGAACCCAGACCCCACAGCTACAGCCAGCATCTCTGCATGTTCACGGGGCTGCTAAGCTGTGCTCAGCACTGTGCCTGCGCAGCTCTCATCCCTGGTTTGCTCTGCAGCCACTGCAGAGAGACCCCTTGGCATGGCCAGCACAGCCCACTGACACTGGTACATCCAAACTGGGCAGACAATCGAGCGAAGAGTGACTAAAACTCTGTTCCCTTTCATTAATGTTAACAACCAGGCCCACTGCTGGCGGTAACACAAAGAAACAAGTTAGTGAGCCACAAAAGCTCAAACCAGAAGCAGAGAGCATGGTTTTGGAGAAAACCTTCTTATTGGAAGTCACTGAACAGATGTGGCACTTGAAAATCTCTTATCTGTCCCCCAACATATTCGCTGATGCTTAGTCACTGGAATAACAGCAATCATATTCATCATGCTTTAAGGCAGCTCACAGAATCATAGCCAGTCCCATCAAGAATAAATTAACATCGAAACAGGGGGAGGAGAGTTGATTATTATTGTGGCAAATGCAGAAATCACCATTGGGTCTATTAGTGACTACCCAGACCAGTAGTATCATGGAATCACAGAATCATTAAGGTTGGAAAGGACCTTTAAGATCATCAAGCCCAACCATTAATCCAGCACCACTGTGTCCCCTAAACCATGTCCTGAACCGCCACATCCACATGTTTTTTAACACTTCCAGAGATGGTGACTCCACCACCTCCCCTGGGCAGCCTGTGCCAATGCTTGACCACCTTCTCGGTGAAGAATTTTTTCCTAATATCCAATCTAAACCTCCCCTGGCGCAACTTGAGGCCATTTCCTCTTGTCCTATCACTAGTTACTTGGGAGAAGAGACCAACACCCACCTCACCACAACTCCCTTTCAGGCAGTTGTAGAGAGTGATAAGGTCTCCCCTCAGCCTCCTTTTCTCCAGACTAAACAACCCCAGTTCCCTCAGCCGCTCCTCATAAGACTTGTGCTCCAGACCCCTCACCAGCTCCGTTGCCCTTCTCTGGACAAGCTCCAGCACCTCAACGTCCTTCTTGTAGTGAGGGGCCCAACACTGAACACAGGATTCGACGTGTGGCCTCACCAGTGCCCAGTACAGGGGCACAATCACTTCCCTACTCCTGCTGGCCACACTAGTGCTGATACAGGCCAGGATGCTTCTTGGCCACCTGGGCACACTGCCGGCTCATGTTCAGCCGGCTGTCGACCAGCACCCCGATGCCCTTTCCACCAGGCAGCTCTCCAGCCACTCCTCCCCAAGCCTGTAGCGTTGCATGGGGCTGCCCATGGGGAGTAGTGAATGAATTCCTTGTTTTGCTTTGCTTGCGTGCGCGGCTTTTGCTTTACTTATTAAACTGTCTTTATCTCAAATCATGAGTTTCCTCACTTTTACTCTTCCGATTCTCTCCCCCGTGCCACCGTGGGGGAGTGAGCGAGCGGCTGCGTGGTGCGTAGTTGCTGGCTGGGGCTAAACCACGACAGTCCTTTTTGGCGCCCAACATGGGGCACGAAGGGTTTGAGATAATGAGAAGTTTGATTGGAATGTGCTAGATGATAGAATTTATAGCTGTTATTGCTGTTTAGCCATTAATTGCCAGGCCCCTGTGCTTGCCATGGGTTTGCCTTCCCTGCATGTATTAGCGTCCAGTGCTCGTTAGTGGCTGCTTTTTGCTTTCGCTGCTGCTGTACTGCTGATTGTCTGACTCTGCTGTGCCTGGGAAGATTCTGATAACAGCAATGGCCTTGCACCTGGGCTGGCAGATGGCCGGGGTATTGCTGTTTTTTTTTTTCCTGTGCTGCTGTACTGAATAGGCTGGAACTCCATTGTGAACTCGAGTCGAAGGGACTGTGACCTGTGGGTGAGTCCATGTGGGAGCAGAACACCCCGAAGCGTCTGTGGCTGTGCATAAGCCCATGCCAGGAGCAGGTATATCTCGAAGCATCTGTGGCCATGGCTATGTCTGTGCCGCAGCAGGTATACCTCTGATGGGATTGTGGCACACGGATAAGTCCACGCTGAAGAAGGTACATCTTGAAGCGTCTGTGGCTGTGGATAAGTCTATGTTGCAGCAGGTGCACCTCGAAGCATTATCGGTTGTGCATGAGGTCATGCTTGGAGCACCTCAAAGTGTGTGGCCATGGAGAAGCCCTCAACAGCGCAGGTATATTCCTGGAGGGACTGGAACTATGGGTAAGGCCACGTTGGAGCAGATTTATCTCTGGAGGTAGTGTGGCCTGTGGAGATAGCCATTTTGGAGCAGGTGCACCTCGAAGCGACTGCAACTGTGGATAAGTCTATGCCGCAGCAGATATACCCTTGGAGAGACTGTGGCTCATGGAAGGGACTGCAGTCTGTGGATAAGTCCAAGCTGGAGCAGGGGCAAGGGGAGGAGTTCATTGCAATGTTAAACCCTATGGTCCAGTACAAAGGGCCCAGGGGTGGAGATTGTAATGGAAGTACCTTTAAACTGTTGTAACCCATGATTTGAGTTGCATGTCATAAGAACTACTATAGCAGGAACCACCTGAACGAATGGAGGACAAGCCTTACAAGAAGCAGTGCCAGTGCAGCAGTGACCTGACCTGAGCTGGCTTTGATACCCAGTAACTCCATGCAACACCCCACCTCGCCTGTTCTGAGTGACCACCATAAGGAATGGAGCCCAAAGTCATGGACTAAATGAACTCAGCAGACATTTCATGGACATTTTGGAGGGAAGTCTATGGACTAAGGGGATGATAATCTGTGTATTATATTAAAGGATGGGAAGGGGGGTGGTGGTTGATGAGGTTATATTGGATAGTGTGGTACCTGAGCATGACGTAAATGGTATGGAATAAGGGGTGGATAATGTCCTGGTTTCAGCCAGGGTAGAGTTAATTTTCTTCATAGAAGCTAGCGTGAGGCTATGTTTTGGATTTGGGATGACAAAATGTTGATAAGGTGCTGATGTTTTGAGTTGTTGCTAAGTACTCAAGGACAGTCCAGCTTCTCATGCTGGCCTGCAGCGAGCAGGCTGGGGGTGCACAGGAAGCTGGGAGGGGACACAGCCGGGACAGCTGACCCAGGCTGGCCAAAGAGATATTCCATACCATATAACGTCATGCTCAGTATATAAAGCTGGGACAAAGAAGAAGGAAGGGGTGGAGGGACGTTCGGAGTTATGGCGTCTGTCTTCCCAAGAAACCATTACGCGTGATGGAGCCCTGCTTCCCTGGAGATGGCTGAACACCTGCCTGCCCATGGGGAGTAGTGAATGAATTCCTTGTTTTGCTTTGCTTGCGTGCGCGGCTTTTGCTTTACTTATTAAACTGTCTTTATCTCAAACCATGAGTTTCCTCACTTTTACTCTTCCGATTCTCTCCCCCGTGCCACCGTGGGGGAGTGAGCGAGCGGCTGCGTGGTGCGTAGTTGCTGGCTGGGGCTAAACCACGACAATTTCCTACAGCAGCCTTCCTCTCAGACAGGAGCTGAACAGCAGCACTTCACTTAAGTCTTGACTTGCACAGCTGGAGCTAAATCAAAGTGCTGCTTCATTTGCTTTAAATGTGCTGCCATTTCATACCCCAGTGGTGCCAGATGCATACATGAAAGCAGGTTTGGTTGTAAGCAAACACCACAAAACATTAAAAACAGAAAAGTATTTGGGAGTTAAGAAACCTTTCAACACTCAACCACGACAACCATTCCTATTCTCAACCCCCATTTCTTCACTTTTACTCCATTTACCACCACAGCAAGAAACACAGTTGGATGCGCTGAGGGCAGCAGATAATCAAAGGAAGTTCCTTGTTACAAGTGGCTGTTTGTGTTCAGAGGAATTCAGAATGGAACATGGGTTTTTGTAAGTGAAAAAGTCCTCAGGGGCTAGAGTTATTTCCAGGTTTTGGTTTTAATTAATGAGGCTTTGGAGCGGACTTTGACACAACAGTTTCTTGAACAATTCAGCTTTTCACTTCCAGGGAGGTGGTAGCCATCAGCCTGTTAGAACAGTACAGCACTTGTGGATATTTTCACATCTTAAGCAACAAATAAAAGATTTTTCCATTATAAAGCAAATCCATCCAGGAAGAGCATCAAGTTCAGCCAGTTTTCAAGCCATGTAGGGGAGCCACCTATTTGAAGTGCTTAATTTCTTACTACAAATCACACTCCAAACTAGATCTGAGCTGGGTCTTGGGAGCCTACAGGAGGATTTAGGCTGGCTTTAGGTGCCTGTATGTAAATGTGATCTAGAAATCATGTACTCAGTGGGAAAATAACCCTGGAGTCATCCAGGCTCAGTAGCTCCCTCCATGCTTGTATTCAGCGCTCCCTCTGCCCATGCAGGGCTGTTTGTCACACTTCCAGAGCAGAAATAGGGTTTGTGACTGACGCTTGTACCTTCTGGGCTATTTTGGTATCTTCTCAGCTTTATACCTGGACTTGGCTGCCCTCTTGCTCCCAAAAGCACAGGGGTTAATCTGTCTAGCCGACACGTTAGTGGAAGTTCAAGACATATAGCCAAGCATAATAGACAACTAGAAAATTTGTTCTGGGAGTTGAAGTCTCCTTATCTTCCATGCTTAGAAATCAAGTGAGTTTTCTGTCTCCAGGCTGTCTGATGCCTAATATGTCTGATCAAGTGTCACAAACCACTGTGCCCTTACACTGAACAGCAGTTGCTTGTTATTGTCGCCGGAGAAAAGCCACGGGTGTCAGTCATGGAAGCACTGCAGCAGAGCCAGTTCAGACACCCACAGGTATTTAGGGATCTGCTAACAAGGAGTTCTGCATTGCTGAACCACCCATCCTTCAAAAATCTGCCTATTTATTTTATAAAAGTGCTGTGCAAACAAAAACATTGGAAACCACATTTTCAAGCTTTTCCAAGAAACACAGGCAAAAACGATGATCAAAAAGGGCTTGAGCTTCCTGATTTGTAGCCAAAAGCCCAGTTCTATTAAACTGATCAAGAACTAAGAAGAAAACCCTGGTGGAAGTGATTTGCAATGAATTGTTGGGATTTTTTGTAAGTATAGTCAAAGTTTCACTCAAGTCCTATGCAACAGATTGTGCCACTTTACCTATGCTGGACTTCACTTGGTCCAAAAAAGAGCAATGCTGGGCACTCGACAGGTCAATTTGAATGAGAGTTTACAGACAGGTTCTCACACGTGCATCAGCTCTCCTCTGGCTGCTGCTAACTCAGCCTGCTCCCCACAGACACGGAATGAAGCCTGAGGTGTTTGCCAAACAGTTTGGACAAAGGACTTCCAGTCTATGTTATGTTTCTAGACAACTTCTTTCACTGTTTCTGAAGCACAGCCCGCTGCCAAGGTACATGGAATTAGACAAGCTCCCTGGGTGCATCACTTTAAAAATATTTTTAATCAGAAAAACAATGACTCTCCAAAACCAGGTAAATACATTATTTCCATTCCAGAAAATACATTTTCAACATGGAGGTCATGCAGGGCTCAAAAGCATCACCAAGAACACCCAGTGGCTGTGGGAGCACTCACAAATAACAGAGAGGACAAATAGCAGAACTTAATGCTCTGCTTTTACTGTGGTAAACATTGCTGAATCTATATTTTCATTATTCATGCAGCATGAGGTGACCAATCCACTAATGCTGCATGAAGTAGGACACAGTAGGAATGTGTCCCTGCACTTACTTAAATAACTTAAATATTTCAGAAACATGATGCTTTTGTGAAGAATCAAACTGAAACAGGGTAATGCTGGGTTTTCCAAGGGCATCTATGGATCCTGAGCATCCTTAAAGCCATCCTTGGGAAGAGGACAGCTTGCTTAGCACCCTGCAGAATTAATCCTGGAGGTGTATATGTCAACATTAAATTGTCTTATTCATCTATTAACCTTGATGAAAAATTATTTTAATGGCCCTCCTTATCTTATTCATTTATAATTTGAGCGTGATCAGGACTGAATAGCTGCTAAGCTTACAAAAATAGCTCTCTGTATTTTTATTGTGCGTGAAGATAAGTAATTGTAGCTCAGCTCACTCAGACACTCCTCCCTTTCTCTTGGCCTTCAAAAGAAAAGGAGGCTTTCCCAAACCGTAGAGGGGCCTCCACATCTCTCCATCTGTCCCTCAGAAGATGAGACTGTGCTGGGCTGCTGGGGCTGCCATCCCCCGAGGCTCCTCTGGAGTCCACCTCACTCTGCTGACTGCATTCATACAATGCTTTGCTTAGGGATCATTGTGGGAAGGAGGCAATCACCTCCTTCTTGGTCCCCAGGGGTGTGATGCAGAGATACACAGAGCTGCACTTGTTCCCAAAGTTGGGGGCTAGAGGAGTGTCCACCCCTGCACCCCTTTGAGCATCCTGCAGGGCCATGAGCTGGAGCTCAGGACCAAATTTGATGACCTTCATTCACACTTGGCCCTACTTTCCTTTATTTATATCTTGACTAATGCTATTTGCTGAAGGATATGCTGGGATTATACTGGATATTGCTGACTTGTAACAAATAAATGGAGCACTGGAATCTCTTCCAAGTGGATCGCACTCAGAATTGCTTCATGTTCCCAGTAGGATTAACAGGGCACTTGATATCTGTGAAATGAAAACCCAGCTGCAGTGTTTCTTTTCAACATCTTGCTGGAAACCATGTGTATTTTTAACGGTCCTGGCCTATCCATTCCCACAGGATTTCCTGAAGTGGGAAGGAAATCAAGCATTTCTACATTGTAGAATCTCCTCTTAAAAAATTATGCATCAATGAAGGAACACACCAATTTTTCCCCCACCAACCTCCCTTTCAGTAGAATATGCCTTCTAGGCAAGAGAGCAGAGATCTGCTCTGCAACTATCATACTAGTAGTGTTTTAAACTACAGTATATTGGCCCTAACTAATTATTATGTTTACGGGTTCATCTGGAAACACTTGATATGCCTGTAACACTCACCCATACCCCATTCAAGCTCTTTAAATGGGGCTGTGTGCACTCAGTGGCCCAGAACCAGGCTAAGCTGCTGCTGTATCTGAGTGGATGAACCTACACGGGCCAAGAGGAGACACTGTGGGTCTGCCCACAGTGGAGTGGGGTGCCACATGGCAGGACAGATGGCCACGTGTGAGCTGACTCCACCATGCTGCAGGCTCCTGGAAAAACACCCTTACTGGCATCACTTAATGGAACATTATAGAGAGGCAAGGGATTCAAGAAGGTAGGGCCATCCAACTGTATTTTCAATGAAAATACAGCTTCTGAAGTAAAGCAAAGCACTCTGGTAAAAGTTATGCATTATAGAGCATCTTCATTTCCTATACTGGGAAGGTGCCAAAAGCCCTACCTCCAGCCTCACCACAGGTAGAAGAGAAACTTTTCAGGGTTGGATCTGCTTTTCTTTTAAATTTTATTTTCAAGTGAAGAAGCAGATCAGGTTTTGGTTTCTCTGTCAGTAAAACCTTCTCATTTTCGCTAAAAGAAAATAATCATCATCATCATCATCATCATCTGGCTTTCACCTCTTACAGTGATGCATGCAGAATGCAGTCCTGTGGAGAACACAGCAGAAAAGCTGAAGGGTCTGGTTTTATTTAAAGCCAGCTAGGCAGTGAACGGTGAGAATTTTCCGCACCCTTTTGTTTGAGTGTCTTGTCACAAAACCTTACCCTACTCACAGGAATATTTACAAGAAAACAAGAGCTTTCAACATTTTCCGTGGAAGAAGAGAACTGAAGCAACAAATGGCATTTTTCAGGCAATTCTAATTGCAGGTTATTAACCACACTCCTGTAATGCAGAAGGAAATTTGTTGCTGAATCATTTACGTAATGGGCTGCAATTGAATTCAGCCCTGGATAAAATGGTGGATATGCTCAGGATCACTTCTTCACAAGAGCAAACAGCAAAACGAACCAGCTGAGGTTTTTGAGCCCCATAATAACATCAATAACTAAATCTTCCTATTAACACAGAAGTGCTTTTGAGTTATCTGTAGGATCACAAATGAAGGCTCAGTATAGAGTTGTTTAATACTGGACCTCACCTTTATTACTAAGAGAAATCTCCGTTCCCTGATGGGTGATAAGTGTTGATTGGACTTCTGACTCTGACAGACGCTTTCCATTTTACCAATAACCAAGAGATTGCTCAACTCCAGCTGATGAGAGAGCATACGGAGAGACAAAAACAGAGAACTCTAAAATTGGAAATTCACACAGAATACTGAGGGGGAAACAGCACATTTCCATGATCCCATTTTAATTTTACACTGACACTGTCAGCGTGAGCTATGCAAGAAAGTGAAAAAACAACAAGAAGTAGGGTCAAGTCTCCAGCAGCAACACAGACAGATCCTTGTGATATAAATAATATTCAGTGTTCTCTGATCCAAAATGAGCTTTGTCCAAACATAAGCTAATGAAGGGTTTTAGTCTAAAAGATGCCAGTCTGCTGCTTTCCTTTGATATGGAATTCATGGCTAAAAAGTTAAGGAACACATTTATCTCTTCATAGTTTAATCCTTCGGGAGGCATAAAGCTGTCATAAAGGCTGTGTGGGTTTTAAATGACACCTTAATGACTATAGCAGAAGATAAGAATGAGTCCATTTCAAAAGACTTCCAACATTAGAAGAAAGATGGGACTGAAATATTCAACCTGCCTGCAGTGTTATTGGATAACCGAGTGCAGGTTATTGAGTTTAAAAAAATGAAGGTATTGCAATAATCGTAATTTATCGTTGTATAGAACTTGAGTTCTGGTTCCTAGGAGCATTAAATCAGCTGACTTATGAAAAACTTTTGTTTGTTTTCAGGTTTTGTGGGCATTTACTTTAAAATAAAATCTACAAGCATAGGAGATGGTGGGACGATTCTTAAAGTGATGTAAGTTTTCCCTTTGCACTGTTCATTGGGATACCTGATCATCTGCACTTTTATTTTCAAAATTCCCACTTTGATAGAAGAAGAAAGGACCTTGAAATAGTTTTACTTTTAAAAGCTTTTAATAGTGCTGACTCATTCTTAATAGTAATGAAAAGCCTGTGCTTTTTGTTAGATGCCAAGACAGGGGAATTATTTTTTTAAAATACTGCATTTTAAAATTGAAGAAGTAGTTAACATTGTATTGCATTTCAGGCATTAAAATGAAAAAAACATAGAAGAATATTTTCATTTTAAATAATAAAATATAAATCAGACTATCTTTCCATAAAGTCTGACTTCTAAGGCTTTGCAAAGAGATTACAGTCAAATGTTGGGGTTTCCCACATGCTTATAACCAGAAAAATACTAGACAATTGTCACTCTTAGCTTAGATTTTTTCAATCCTACCAGTTGCCAACAGGCTGTCAGTGTGCCACTTCTTGCGATCCTAGTGAAACTCTTGACAGCGAGGTGAAATAGGTACAAGAGGTATATTTTCCAAGACTGCTGAATCCCAATCCTTCAGTCTTCACTGCAAAGAAAAAGAGCCAGAAGCTGTTTAAAAAATTAAAATAAGGAGCTTGATTTGTGACTTGCTAATGTTTGCAGATGAAAGCCCCACCCTAGAAGCCCACTGGCACCCACCCAGAAGAACAAGCAAGAGGTGCTCACCCATTCACAACATACCTTCTACAGGTGGCTGCTGGAAAACTGTTCTCCTCAAAATGGCACCAGGAGGATCTGGAGCTGAGGACACCCCTCAGATGCCTTAAGGCCAAATGATGCTTTGGGCTTCCAGAGCTGCAAACCACATATTCCCATGGGAAGGGCAAATCTGCCACAGGCAAGCCTGCCAAACTCTCTGCCACACATAACCAGAAACCTGCATCACCGAGCAGCTCTGCAGTGGGTGCTCTCCCCCCCTCCACATCAGCCAAGCCCTGCAGACATTTTTCTCTTCTCTATTTTTGGTAGTCCCTGTTTTTTGGCACTGTCACTATGTCAGCGTCCTTACCACATCCTCATCCTCTCTTCCAGGCAGGGGACACGTGTGACAGTACACTGTCTGAATCTCCTGCTCTGCACTCCACGCTTGGTTTCTTCCTGCAGAAATCACTTCTGCAAAATCCCTGAAAAAGGGGAAATGTCAGGCCTCCACACGGTACAATTAAAGCCTTAGTCTACTGGCGACAAAACACATTCTGTATAATTAATTTTGGAAGAGGACAGATGACATGACTCTATCTCACTCTAGATGCTTTGTTCTTAGCAACGAAAAATGCGAGCTGAATTTGCACAGATTTTTGATGACTCCTGTTTGGTCTAGATCTCAGCAAAACAGCAATTAAATACGGACTATTTATTTCGCACATTTGATTCCAGTCTCATTAAAAAGACAGCGAAAGAGAGAGGGAGCACCACCACCCCTCTTTCATATACTATTCCTCACTACTGAGCTAGAGGCTGGAAAGACCCTTCTCTGGTGATGTCTCCTGCAGACTGGTCTCCCATCAAGCCAACCCGGGAGTACGGCAGCATGACTCCACACTTGTCAAGGGAGCAGTGCCAGGCACTGCAAGTCAAGACACAGCACTGCCACATTATTTCTTCCCTGCGCAAACCTGCCTCGCTCCCCAGACCAGCACCGTCCGATCTCATTTGTTCGGCACTGCAAGGCTGACAGCACAGGGCAGCATTGGTGGCTGCAGAGAAACGCAGCTGCAGGTCGGCGAGGCCGTTGATGGAGCTGCCGTTAACGACGACGGGCTGCGTGCTGTGGTTGGGAGCATGCTAATTACAGCCAGTCGTTTTGCTAATGAATTATCCTATCATCTGGCCAAACAGTGGCGATGGCAGCAGGTGCTGTAGCTCAGAAGCTGGGAATAGGAGGAAATGCTGCTTTGTTATTTCTGTTGGGCATTTGGCCCAATTACCTCTGGAAATTCGTTCTGCAGCAAGGGCAGCAATCAGGGTAACACTGACACTGGAGCACCCTCACTCCCACGGCCGCTTGGAAAGGTGAACTTCTGCCCATCACCAGCTCTTTTAGGCAGAATTTATCTCTGTACTTATTAATTTATCCTTGGCTGCGGATACCTTCAGCAGGCAGAAAGACTTGATTTCTCAGGAAGAACAGACACAACATGTAATCTAATGAATCTAGAAAATAATTTGAAGTGGGATTTTGCCACCTGGTCCCCTTTTCTTGGTTAGAAACCCACAAAAATCACCATGACCTTCAGATTAAATTAATCTTATACATCAAGTTGTTAGTTCCTTATACTGGCAGGGTTGCATGGGCTTGATTCTACTTTATCTGAGAATAAGTTAGAAGCTGGAAGAAAATAGCAAATATAATATGGAAAACAGAAAAAGACGACCACTCATGCTGTCCCACCAGGTATGAATTGCTTATAATGAGATGCATTTCTTTCTCTTTACAAACACAGTAAGAGACTCATTCAGAGAGCAAGAGATCCATTCAGCACCAGGTTTCCTATTTCCGATACCCAGCTATACATCTTAAAAATACACAGAAATTTAAAAAATTATCTGCAAATCTTCTTCTTTTAGTTGGCTCACCATGGGCCAAGCCTTCAAATATCTTCCATTTTCCCACATGAAAGGTAATGGTGCACAAAAAGGCTTGCACACAGTCTGTGTAGACAAAAGTGTTTAAAAGGGAGAAAAGTGGATGAATACATTATCACATTTTATTTTTAATACAATAAAGCACAAATTTGCCTGCATTTTAGAGAATTTTAAAAGATGTTGACATGACAATTACTTTATACCCATGAAACTTGCAAGGTATAACATAGGCCTGTGATTGGAAGGAGAGATGTTTCCCTTCATTTAGAATATTTTGTTAGATTTTTCTCATAATAATGAAAGCTCATGTGACTTTTCTGCTGTTACCATAGGACAACTCTCAAGTGTCCAAAAAGATGACATTGCTGCCCATAAAAATCTAAATGTGCTTATACAGCTCCTGAAACACAGATTTATAACTTCTGAGTTGTTTCAATCTTCTATAATATTCCTTTTTATGATATGTATATTCAAAAAGTGTGCACATATAATTATCGGTTGTTCAAATAAGTACATTTTATATCACATTTAATAAAATCCTTCATGCCAAGTAGTAAATGCGCTATTAAAACAATGGTAAACCAGAAAACTAAGACAATGTTTAACAGTCATTCCGTAAGGACGAGCATTCTTCTCACATAAGTTACCTTTTACAAGACAGCAGTTTAAACCAAGCATGATCTTTAACACAGCTTAAAACAAAACCAAAAAAACAAACAAAACAGAAAACCCAAACCAAAGAAACCTCTTCAGATATCTATGCTTCTTTTAAAAAGTTTTTACTTTAGCAGAATTTTGGAAGCGTGTAGAAGCAGAAGAGTTATCCAAGCTATTAGGAAAGCTCTGAAGCAAGTCTTCTCCGTCCCTCTCTGAATGCAAAATTTAAATCTTCCTCAAGATGCTTAACTTCTTGGGATTAAAAAAAAAACTAAAGACGAAAACAAATCACAAACGTTGCAGAAGTACTCTACCTCTGTGCAATTTTAGGAATACTGAGGGTTGGAAAATGCCCAAAGAAGGCTGGGTCCCTTAGTCCTTGTTTTCTTACAGTAGTACAAATACAAGCATATGATGACAAGTCACAAGAGATACAGCTGTGACTCATGTAGCAACTGCCTGATACCCTCTCATCTAAACAGAAAAGATGGTTTTGTAAAATACAGCAAGGTCATCTGACGCCAGTGCTCACTATAATGTGAAAAGTAAGTTATTTCAGTGGAAAACTTAATATTAAACTGGGAAATCAGTTGTCTGGCAGAGCTGTAGCTACTTACTTACCAGTCTCGGACAGACAAGAGGTACTTCTTGAACAGTAATTAAAAAGAAAGGACAATGACTTCTTTATTGGCTCTTAAGCTATGAACTCTTTAACAATTAATTACATTTGAAAAGAGAGCTGCAAGACATAAAAGTAGTAGGGTTCTTTGGCTTTATTTAAAACAAGATTTTGACTCCTGAGAAATTCTGATGAAATTAACTCAACGCCCCAGAAAATGAAATAAATAGCTCAAATGCTAACTTTAAGGATGTTCCAAGAATTCCCTGCCAAAAAAAAAAAAAAAAAAAAAAAAAAAAGAGTTATTAGAAATGTGCTGCGTATGGATTAAATTGACTTTCTGTTCAGGGAGCAGAGAGGCTGGTGAGATAAATTCACGGAGAAGTTGAGCAGGAGAAAAGGATGATAGCAGCTAATTTCAAACCTATCCAAGCATGGCAGCCTTGTGGGTTTCATCCTTTCAGGAAGTTATGGAAAGAACAGGAAATATAATGCACCTGATCTGAGGAAACACACTTCGTCCTCCGTTCTCCAGTTTTAACTTTTATCACAGCTCACCCAGATCGCTTACACAAGCAAGCAGCAATTAGGCCAGCAGAAAGCAAAGGAAACAACAACACAGCGTGAGGGGGATTAAATTTTTCAGGTTCCTCTGTCCTTACAGTTGCAGAGAGATGAAGCTGTCAAGCTTCACCCAGGTAGGACACATGTACACGCCTCTGTGATCATTTTAACAGGATACTGAAATCCAAGCGGGTAAAGCTTCTGTCTGCTGAGTATTTCACAAACTGCCTCGCAGACCCCAGGGAATCATCAAAGGATTCAGAAGAAGCTCAAAAACTGCAGAGCATCAGAAAACGCTGTGCTTGCTGGCCATGGCTCAGCTCTTTGTGGCAGAGGAGCAGCTCCAGTTGATGTTGGATTTACAGCCACCAATTTAATGGCCCCCAAACCTCTTGTGCTCTTCAAATCTCCCAGCTCTCACCGCAGTGCGCTGCACTTCCAGTGCCAGAGAAAGTCCTACTGGGAGGAGAGGAGACAGCTTTAGTAAATGGAGAGGAGTAGTGAGATTTCCTTCAGCTTTAGGACTCTCAATTTGTCTGTTTCAAGACAACTCCTTACGTAGCTTCTTCTAAATAACTGGCTTAAACGTTCCCATTGGTTTCAGAAAGCTTTAGTGAAGATTATCTACCTACCAAACAGGATTCACCAGCTCTTAAATGGAAATCTTTGCTCCTCTGTAAAGTGTTTTATCTTTAGCAATGCTTCACTAAGACAGGATTGACTAAGAACTCAGGGAAAGGATGCCCCAAAGACAAACCTCCTCTTAAAAGCATAATCTCTCTTAAAGCTCTCTAAAAGGAGGCTTAGAAAAGAAACTGCGCACTAGAGCAACTATTTTTTCCTTCATCCATGTTACTACTAACACCCTTTCTGCTCTTTATTGAGGAAACAGGATTCGGCAATCTTTGAGTGGGATTTTCATCCATTCATCCTCTATCACCTAGTGCAACTGTTAACAGCAGGTCACAGCCCTGAACCTTCTTCAGATTATTGCTGTTTGCAGCTAGGACACTTCCTGGCTTTCATTTCTTCATGCTATAAGCTATCAGTAGTTGAAGATCAGATGACTTGTCCCTACATAACCAAAAACATCCCTCTCACTGCGCTTTCTGAAAATTAACAATAGCAAGTTACTGCGAGAAAAAGAACACATGAACATGAAGCCACTCTTCGTGATATTTGAAAAGTCCTGGCAGTCAGGGGAAGACCCTGGAGACTGGAGAAAGGGAAACACTGTACCCATTTTTAAAAAGGGTAGAAAGGAGGACCCTGGGAACTACTGACCTGTGAGTCTCCCCTCTTTGCCTGGGAAGATCATGGAACAGATCCTCCTAGAAGCTATCCTAAGGCATATGGAGGACAAGGAGGTGATTTGAGACAGCCAGCATGGCTTCACCAAGGGCAAGTCCTGCCTGACCAACCTAGTGGCCTTCTAGGATGGAGTGACCACATCAGTGGACAAGGGAAGAGCTACTGATGTCATCTATTTGGGCTTCTGTAAGGCCTTTGACATGGTCCCCCACAGCATCTTTCTCTCTAAATTGGAGAGAGATGGATTTGATGGGTGGACTGTTCAGGGGATGAGAAGTTGGTTGAATGGTCACATCCAGTGGGTAGTGGTCAATGACTCAATGTCCAGATGGAGATCAGTGTCGAGAGGCATCCCTCAGGGGTCTGTAATGGGACCAGTACTCCTTAATATCTTCATCAATGACACAGACAATGGAATCCAGTGCACCCTCATCGAGTTTGCAGATGACACAAACTGAGTGGTGCGATTGACATGCGAGGGACGGGATGCCATCCAGAGGGACCTGGACAAGCTCAAGGAATGGGCCCATGTGAACCTCATGAGGTTCAACAAGGCCAAGTGCAGGTTCCTGCACCTGGGTCAGGGCAACCCCCAGTATCAGCACAGGCTGGGGGGTGAAGGGATTCACAGCAGCCCTGCCAAGAAGGACTCGGGGGTCCTGGTGGATGAAAAGCTGGACAGGAGCCAGCAATGTGCGCTCACAGCCCAGAAGGCCAAATTGTATCCTGGGCTGCACCCAAAGCCACGTGGCCAGTGGGGCGAGGGAAGGGATTCTGCCCCTCTGCTCCGCTCTGGTGAGACCCCCCTGCAGTGCTGCGTCCAGCTCTGGAGCCCTCAGCACAGGAGAGATATAGACCTGCTGGAGCGGGGCCAAAGGAGGCCACGAACATGATCAGAGGTGTGGAACAGCTCCGCTGCGAGGACAGGCTGGGAGAGCTGGGGTTGTTCAGCCTGGAGAAGAGAAGGCTCCAGGGAGACCTTATTGCTATGGGTCTCCAGAGAGACCTATAGTACTTAAAGGGGGCCTATAAGAAAAGTGGTGACAGACGTTTAGCAGGGCCTGTAGCGACAGGACAAGGGGTAATGGTTTTAAACTAAAAGAGTGTAGATTTAGACTAGATCTAAGGAAGAAATTTTTCACACTGAGGGTGATGAAACACTGGCACAGGTTGCCCAGAGAGGCGGTAGATGCCCCATCCCTGGACACCTCTCCTACCTGTTGTCTTCCCTTACTTGGGAGGTCCTGCCTGCTGATTTGGAAATTTAGGGGCACCAAGGCAGAATTGCCATGGGACTTGCTCTCCTTTTATATCATCTGGAAGGAGTAATAATTCCATCAGATGGTGATCAACCTGGCAGTGCAGAGGCAGTTGCTCTTGTCTGATGGCACCTGGAGACAGGGTGCTGCTGCAGACATGAATGACCTGGCACCCTTATAGGACCCAAGAGATGAAGTCATTAATCATCCTTGGAGAATTTCTATGGGATCACATTGCCCAGTACAACAGTAAGTGATTCAGTTTGCTGAGCATTTAGGTAGATGCTTCCTGGTGAAGGAAATTTGAAGTATCTAATAATATTCCAACCTCCAGAGGAATTCCCCTGGAGTCTGAAGGTAAATTCCCTTCCTCTTTGAAGTGTGTCCTATTTTTTATTGGCATGCATAATGCCTGCTTTCACAGTTTCCACTCATGTGAATGAGTTTAATAGCTCGCCTGAGTGCAAGATAAAAGGTTTGGAAATTCAGAAAGCATTTTACAAAATGTTTTCTTTTATTATGCAGTAAGTTTAGGGAATGGGAAGCTTTTGAGCGAGGCACTAAAGGAAGTGCAGATAGATGAGAAGAAAACCAAGACAGCATTGCAGAGATGCTTCCAGCAAAAGAACAGATTTCTAGCAATCTCTGAGGTCTCTGATCCACCAGAGCCTGTAGAAAATCTTTTCTATGCCTTTCCCCATAACCCCAGTCACAGCCTTTGGACTTTACAGTGCAAAATTAAATAGTAGTTGAACCTTAATGAACCCAGACAGTATCGTTCACTTCTCTTGCCCATAGACTAAGGGATTAATCTGGAAAACTGTAACAGACCTTGAGAGATCACTTCCTGGGGCTGCAGGCTGCTTTGCTACACAGAAAAGGCAGGGCAGAGCCAAATGGGAAACTCAAGGGAAGATTTTAGCCTCCGTTTAAAATCCTTGAGAGCCATCTTGCCTGTTCTCCACCAGCAAGCAGCTTTGTGGTGGGAGTGATGGAAACACCGTGGACAAGTCTGAGTAGGGTGAAGGATGCAGGGAGGGAAGCAGAGGAGGACCTGGCACAGGGGAACAGCAAGCACAGGTCAAAAAGCAAAATGCAGCCGCATCTCCAAAGACTACCTGCCAGAGCACAGCTGCTTCAATGCTCCTAAATGAAGCAGAATTGCTCCATTTCACTTACAACCAGTTAAATAACAGAGTGATGCTGCCTGCTGTGTATAAACACAGCCACAAAAGTAGATTAACGCAAAGCCAACCAGCAATATCAAATTTTATTTCAGAAATACAGTATCTGTTCCTTAAACAATGAAAACTCCACCCTAGCAACGTTATTTTTTTTTAATCTCACCTTGTCATATTTTTCAACACCTTGGTTAGGTAAGCCACAGCTTGGCATACCCAGGGACTGCAGCGTCTCCTTAGTCAGCTGCCAGTCTTGGTGATCCTGCACATCAATAAGCACATCTGCTTACAGGACTATAATATTTGGGTTTTGTCACCAGACTTTCTGATGCAGCTCAAAGAATTTCTTTCTTTCTTACAAACATATCACCATCTTAAAAAGAAAAACCTCCACAAATATCCTTAAAAACTTGTATAGAGTAAATGCCCCAACTGTGCATAAAGTGTGTTATTTGGGAAAATTCCTGGAGTTTAAAAATGCTTCTCTGCTTTTCCCAGGAAAAGTGAAAAACACAGATACCTAATAGCTTTAAAGGGACTCTGTGGACTCAGCTTTCTTTGTAAAGATACTTCCACAGGTTTTGCTGGGTATTTTTTCCTTAACCTTCAGTCACTGAAAGCAGATATATTTTGTAGGGATGTGAACCATTCTTGCAAGCAGATGCCCAAGTGGTTACATTGCAGCTAGAGTAATAAATATGCAGAACAGCTTCCCTTATTGATTTCAGACCGTGGGAGAAGAGTGCATCAGCATAGCCTGCAGATATTAAAAACACTTTTGTTGTCAAATTCAAAGCCCAGGCAGCTCTTGTATCTTCAAGGCCTCTTGGCCTGCACAGCCAGACTCAGAGTTCACTGTTCACTCTGGGAGCACATGTAAGGCTTGGGTATTTGAGCCTTTCCTTGAAGAATAACACCAACTCATCACTGGGGCTGGGTCCTCCTAATCCCATGGAGCAAAAAACCTTGAAGGGAGTCACGGGTCCAGCACTGAGGAGAAGACCAAAGGTTACCTATATGGGACAGCCAGGTGCTACCAACACAGGGACAAATCTCTCTGGGAGCCACCAAGTTTCCCTCCATCCTCAGGGGGCCTCCTGCGAGGAGATACCACCTTCCGACAGGGTAACTGCCTCCTCACCAATGCCACTGCACTCCACTTGCATCCAGACACCCAGTGCAAGATGCTGCTTCAACAACTTGCTCTAGAAACTTTGGTGTGACTGTAAAAAAAAAAATAAAAAAAAGACCACTTACAACCTCAGTGCTGAAACAGCGTTAGGTGCTTTGCTAGACTCAGTCAGGATGTTTGGCTTGTTGCACAGCAGTGCTTTAGGCTTCATGGATAACAAAAATACCATAAGATACTGACTGCTTGGAAAAAAGTATTAATACTATTTAAAATTAAAACTATATTATTTTTAACATTCTCTAAACCTTTTTTTTTTTTAATCAGCCACCTCAAGATTGCACAAAGGGTGGGAGAAAAGAAGTAGTTTTCTGTTATTTGTGTGTATGCAGCATCTTTGCTGCCATGCTGCTGCTCCTTAGCGCAACAGGATGCTGCAACATTTGGCACCCAGGTACACTCGATAACGTCCATCTCTGATACGCCCCTTAGCAAAATGCATGCTCTAGAGGTATTTGGGAAGCTTGAACAGTTTGTTTAAACAAAGAAAGTTTGTTTGATGTGGAAAATTCTCCAGAGGTGATGGTGAGAAAAAAGAAGAGGAAGAGAAGAGGTAAATTTAGAAGATTAATTGGAAAAAAAAATAATCACTGCCTTAGACTTAAAAAAGTAGTAATTTATAGTCATTCATTTTAATAAACACGTGTTGGGGAGTAAGAAGAGATCTATGAATCAAGAGACTTGAGTTTTCTTCTCAGCTTTGGCATGTACCTTTTTAAGGAAATGTGCTTTGAGGAAGTGAATTCCCTGACTGCATTAACTTTCACCTGTACATGGGATGCTATGAAAAACAAACTCACACAAATGCTGGTAACCTAAATGCATTCAGGTCTGTGTCCCAAGATCCAAAAACGAGTGGCACAGGGAAAAAAAATTATCTTGAATTACTATTTGCCAAAGGGAGAAGACCGGTTCTACATAGAACATACTGGAAAGCTCCGTTCCCCACACAAGTCCTCAAAGCAGAGATCCCCAGAATTAGGCATGCGTAGGAGAGGAGGAAAAAATAGTAGTCGAGGTAGTGGCTTTACGACAAGTCATCCCCTGAGTGATACCTGGTTGATTACTGTGTTATAACAATGCTATTTCACAGCCACAACCAAATTGTTCCTCCCCTCTCTCAAGTAAGAATCCAGCCAAGAAGTTGGGTCAGGAGATGAGGCAGTATTATGTCTTGGTAATATACCTTCCCAATTCTTACCCTTTAGCTGCTTTTGCACTGAAGAGCAGGAAATAAGAGTCAATTCCTCACAGAGCTTAAATATCACAGAGATTTAAACCACTGAGAATTTCATACAATCTATTAGAGAAAAAAGTTATACAGATGTATATATTTGTCTGCATAGAAGTTATACAAAAATATATTAAGCACATGTTAAGCAACACACAAGGCCCTCACCGATCAGCAGGTGAAGCACGCAGGGAAAGCTGTCTGGCCGCTACCGGCCGTGCTCGCTCTGTACAGCGCTTCCCCCCAAGCTACAGCCACCGGGCCAACATGGGGAAGGTGCCCGAGCACTTGCCCTTAACACTCTGCCGAGCCGCGGCCACCACCGTGCCCCTTCCTCTACCTGCATCAGGTCCCTTCTGGGATCCTCACATCATCATCGGAACCCGCCGAGGCAAAGGGCTCCGGAGGGGGGGGTCACGCCGGGGGACCTTTCCTAAAGCAGCCAAACCGCGAGAGGCCCCCACGCCCCGGGCCGGCAGTGCCAGCTCCTGGCGCGCAGCAGCTCTGGCTCCGCGCGGGCGGGAACAGGAACAGCGGCGGCCAAAGCCCCTCACGTGCCAGAGCAGCCCCCGCAGCGCGGCGAACAGCGTGGCGAGCAGGGCGCGGCACGTCAGAAGGGTGGGCGCGTGGTCAGGGCGCAGATGCCTGCCCCCCCCCCAGCACTAGGGGCTCTCTCGAGGAGCGGCCATCGCCCGCCCAGCAGAGGCCCCACCATGGTCTCCGCCCGGCTGAGGGCCGTGGCCAAGAAGGAACGTGGCGACCCAGACCAAGCCCCCGCTCGTGCAGGCGGCTGCCCGGCTGCAGGCCCAGCCTGAGCCCGTCACTCGTGCTGGAGGCAGCGGAGGGAACGACCTGCTCAGCCTGGGGCAGAGCTGGCAGAGGCCGTGGGGAAGCTGAGGAGCACGGGAGGGAGATGGAGCGGTGAAGCCACACCCTGGCATCCCTGAGGCAGGGGCAGCCGGTGGAGGCTCCCAAGCAGCAGGGGATCCCCTGCCCTCCTGCTGCCGGGCAGAAGGAGAGGGCCTCAGAGCCGAGGGGGAATGGACACAGGTCCCTGCTTGGGGCAGCAGGCGAATCCCCTGCCAGCCTCCCTCACACAACAGGTATGGGGCTCTGGGACTTGAGGGCCAGCAACATGAGGACTTTGATGAAGGTCCATCCGGGGGTTGCCTAGGGTGAGTCCGCCTGCCCCACCCATCAAGACATCCTCTGTTAAGAAAAAAAGGAGGGTAACTGTAGTAGGTGACTTCCTTCTGAGGGGACAGAGGGCCCATTATGCCAACCAGAGCCAACCCACAGGGAAGGCTGCGGCCTCCCTGGGCCCTGGTGAGAGATGGCACCAGGAAACTGCCCTGGTCTGGTTCGGCCCACTGATTACTACCCACTGTTGGTCATGCAGGTTAGCAGCAATGACATTGCACTAAGAAGTCTAAGAGTGATTAAAAAGGACTTCAGAGTGCTGGGACAATTGGTCAATGGAGCAGGAACACAGGTAGTGTTTTCACCAATCCATTCAGTGGCAGGGTGGAGTGCTGAAAAGAACAGGAAAACACACCTGGTTAACACAAGGCTCAGACACTGGTGCCATGGGCAGAATTTTGGGGTTTTTGACCATGAGGCAGTTTACATGTTACCGGGCCTGCTGGCAGCAGATGGAGTTCAGCTATCTCCCAAGGGGGAAAAGGATTCTTGCTTATGAGTTGACTTTAAATTAGATTTGAAGGGGTTAAGGGGGTAAAACCAGGCTCACTAGAAATGATCCTAGGGGTGGCAGGCCAATGTTGAGGCCGCACCTCAAATCCTGTGTTCAGTTTTGGTCCCCTCACTACAAGAAAGACATTGAGGTGCTTGAGCATGGCCAGAGAAGGGCAACAAAGCTGGTGAGGAGTCTAGAGAACCAGTCTGATGCGGAGTAGTGAGGGAACTGGGGTGGTTTAGTCTGGAGAAGAGGAGGCTGAGGGGAGACCTTATCCCTCTCTAAAACTACCTGAAAAGTGGCTGTGGTGAGGTAGGTGTTGGTCTCTTCTCCCAAGTAACTAGCACTAGGACAAAAGGAAATGGCCTCAAGTAGCACTAGGGGAGGTTTAGACTGGATATTAGGAAGAATTTCTTTACAGAGAAAGTGATCAAGCATTAGAACAGGCTGTCCAGGGAGGTGGTGGAATCACCATCACTGGAAGCATTCAAAAAAAACAACATGTAGATGTGGCACTTCAGGACATTTAGTGGTCATGGTAGTATTGGGTTGATGGTTGGACTTGATGACCTTAAAGGTGTTTTCCAACCTTAATGATTCTGCCATCTACAAGCTTGGAAAATTAGTATATTTTCCTTTCTTTTTTGCTCATCTTTAAAAAGCAAAAAAGCAATTACTGTTCTGTGAGCATGTGGGTTACAACAGCCCATTTTCTTCCCCAGTACTGACGAACCACTTCTGTCCATTACCGGGAACACAAGGCAGCTTTCTCCCAGTAAAGATGTACATCAGATGTGACTCTGCTCCTGTTCAGTGTATGGTAAATGCATCAAAAGGCAAATGATGCAGATCCTGTGCCAAGAGAAGCAGCACAGACAAGTGAGGAGAGCACTTGAGAGCTCTTTCCAGGAAGACAGTCCCTTGCAACAGGAACAGAAACACCACCATGCAATTACCCAACTAACATGACTTGCATGGTTTTGTCTAGACCATTTATCAGTCTTTCAAACAATTTCCAGTCATTGTTCCCAAGGCCATTTTTAAAGGGCTACCTATATGCATCCATCCTATTTGGGGGGATAAAAATGCTTTACTAAGCATTTACCTTAGTAAATATATATAAATATAACCAACCTGGCTCAATCAACTTTCAAGCCAAAGAACCATCACAAGCATATTTTACTACTAGTGAACCGATGGCCTTGGGTACCCTGGACAATGGGTTCAAAGTTTTAGCCAACACCTTCAGCACCAAATGTCTGCCAACAAAATATTCTTACAGGCTGAAAATTGTTCATGGAAAATATGCAAAGAGTGGAAGTAACTCTGCAGCACAGTTTACAGAACAGTAATGAATAAAAAGGACCTTTAAAGGTTTTATTCCCATTTTACCACAATCTGTAGCATACCTAGGGAAAAAAAGGTATAAATTACCAAATGTTGCTGGAGTGCTAAGTGACACTTTACACTGTTATTGTGACTCGTAGAGTCTTTCTATAGAGTAGTTCATATCCTATGAAAGGACTGTCTCACAAATCAACATCCAAGATAACTAGAAACTGCTTATTTAACGTGCATTTATGCAGCCATATGTGGACACTTCCTCTCCACCCCCAAGACTGTCAGCAGATGCACCTGTTTAACACAAATGCAACAGCATTTTCACAAGTTCTGTACAATGAAAGCTTTTGTGTTCTTTGAAAGCTGTCAAAAGACTGTAAGACATTTTGAAAGAAAAGCAGCAATAAATTTTTCATAGAAATTCATAATGAGTTCTGCTTGGTAGTTGTTAACATGGGCAATATGGAACTTGCTTTATTCAGCAGCTCACTTAAGTTGTAAAACACCACGTATGACAGCAAATGCTGAGGTACCAAAAGACAGCAAAACCCATCCGCCTTTGTGACTGCTCACAACAAGCAAAGCCCTGGTCCTCTCAATGCACATGCTCCCAGCTGCCCTCCATGGGGTCAGTCTTACAGCTACGTTGTGCTGGAAAAAGCATATCCAACATGGCTTAATGCAAACTTGTCAAGAAGAAAAAGTTTTTTACAGTCTCTGCAAGCCTGCAACTCCTCCTTTCCCTCACGCTGCATGTACACTGTGCAATGTCTCATATCATAGGCTTCAAGACTCAGGAAGGTTCTACTTTTACCTTAGGCAAGCAACAGGAGGGAGTTATTTTATCATTTTTCCACCTCCTTGATGAATTAAATCCTCCCATGGAAAATTACAAAGGAAGATACACCCATAGATTCTTCTTCACCTGCCTCAAGCATTTACACTGTGATTCTCTTAAAAGAACATAATAAAGACATACAAGCAGAGACTGATATAGGAAAGAGAAAGACTAATATGACCAGATGGCTTTTTGTAGCTTTTACAGGCGAGTCAGGGTGCATTTCGTATAATGACAAATGGACAGAGCAGCCGAGTAATGACTCCTTTGTGCCCAGAATTCAAATGCTGGTCCTTTGAGGCTGTTTGCTCAAATACTGAAGTGTGGCCTGCAATTGTTGGACAATTCATTCAGTAATACAAGGGAAACAAACCAACACAGACCTATGTAAAAAGACAGCAATGAAGGGAAGACACAGACAGATGGACAGAAAAGAAATACAGTGCTGTGTAGAAGAGCATTTCCCTGTTTCTTGCCCTTGTCTACAATTATTCTGACTCTGCCATGACTCCATGCACTCCCTGCCTGCTGCAGGCAGTGGTTCTGCTTCTTTGTCCTTGCATAGCCTCTTTGGGCCAAAACCACTCTTGTCCAGCATTTACACACATTCAGACATGAACACAAACTCCCTGGGCCTACACCAAAAGCCCTGTCTTATTTATCAATCAACTTAATAGTGGTTTAATTATTCTTAGGGGTGGGAAGGGAAACATTTGTGTCTTAGACAACCACTGTGGGTCTGGGAAGAGACAAAGCAAAAAGCTGAATCCTGGTGTATGTGAAGAAAATAACAGTAACTGGAAGCAACAGCTGAAAGCAACTCACAGGGCTGATTTCATTTATCCCTGAAAATTCAGAGAATAACTGCTTTCAGCACAGCTACTGCCTTGAACACACTCTGCCAGCTGGCAAACTGAGTGAGCAATTCATTACATGAAGTTCTGGATTTCTTCTGCAGCTTGACAAATGGAGCATGCATCATGCACCAGTGCCAGGAAACATAATTCCTATTAAAAGCAGAGGGAAAGTACCTGTAACTTTATGGAAAGCATATAATTTGTGACTGAACTGGACTTTGCTTTGTACCCTCTCATTACCTGCTCACAGTAGAGTGCTCTAGGTCCAGATTTGCATGCAGGTTCCATAAGGGGAAAAAAAAATATATTTGCATCTAGATTTCCTGCTAACCTAAAGACCTGACAAAGGCCCTGGCAGAACAGTCAGGCAACTTAGATATTTTAAGTTATTTGGGCATACAGTTGCTTTTTTTGCACATAGAGGTGTAGGCATGTAAACCCATGCCATTGGGAGAAACATGGAACTAGAAGTCTTATTTAAAACAATAGCATTTTTGAGCAAAAAGGTCACATTTCTTCAGCTTCTCACAAACATCTCAAAATGCTTCTGTAGACAAAGGCATTTCCTGTGCCATGCTGAAATGTTCAGTTTGTGCTAAAGTCAAAGTCAGTGGGAATTAATCCCTAGTTTTACATCCCATTATGACTCCAGGCCAAATTCAACCCCAGTCCCAAGTCCAAGACCCAGCTACACCAAGCAAAAAGCTGAACTTGCAGCTTCTCTGGCAAAACCAGTAAGGCAAACCACAAAGGAAAAATTTCCCCTGGTGTTTCCATAGGAAGAACTGCAACAACGGTCCAACTTACAGCCCAACCACAGTAAGACAGCCTGGAAAAGATAAAGCTACTTTCTCTGGATTTTATGAAGTTAGCAGGGAATGCAGAACATTTTCTACTTTTAAGAGAGCCCACAAGTTATACCATTTGCTTTCCTCAGTGCAAATTCCTGCCCCCCCCAAAAAAAACCCAATAACCTCCTTTGCACTAAATTCAATTTATTTGCTTTTTTTCTTAAAAACATGGCAATGCTGATTAGAGCTAAAATGCTATGCGCAAAATTTTGCTTTTTCTTACCGCCAGTCTGACTTGTATCTGAGGGACAGCCTCCAGGATCTCCTGAACTGTGTAGCCTCTTATTATCTAATTATTCTACATTGCATGATCACCAAATGAGCTGGGCCAGTCATAACAAGGTCAAATCCACCTGGGACAGGGCAGAAGTGTGTAGGGACACCAGAAAAGGGAAGAAACAAGACAGTGAAACCCTCCTCGCATTAACTCAACACATGGCTCGGATACCCCCGTTGTACAGCTCAGAGCTGACACATGGGCTCTGCCTCCTGCTCTGGAGACCCAGAATTTTGCCTCCAAAAGAAAAACAAGGGAAAAGCATCCAGTAGGCTATGAAGCTTTCACCTTCACCTAGTACACAGCTAGCACTGTGGTTTCCCTGGCATTAGGGAGAGCAAAACCCACCTCCAAAACCAGGGGCAGGTTTGACGCCTGGTTTGAGCCTGTCCTGCTGGCTCTCTTGACAGTGGATGGAGAGGGAAGCGAGTCATTCCCCTCAGGCACCTTGCACGGACCTATATAGGAGGGGACGAGTCACTCCCTGGCTGTGTCCCCACGGAGCGCCTCACGCAGACCAAGCACTTGCCTTTCATCGCTGATGTCATCCGGGAGAAATGACATCAGCAGAGCCAGGATCAGCCCACCAGCAGTAATACAACAGCATGGACTAGTGCACAGCACTGCTTGACAGCCCCCACACCGGCTTTTTGGGGGCTGTTAGAGTCATAAGCATAAAGGCAAGTTGCAATTACACAGGCACCGAGAGAAAAACAGTCACATGTGAGATAGAAGCAGTTGTGATGGCGTAATCATCTACACAGTATGTCTCAGAACAGGGCCTGCAGTGGAGCTTTAAAAGGTGCTCCCATCAAAGCATGAAGTGCAAAGACAAGGGAGACTCAATAAGGAGACACATTCCCAGAAGTCATTTGTTAACATCTCCATCACCAGCCACCACCAAGGGCCTTCCTGTGCTGGACTGTCTGAGGGCTGGTTTAAACTGGGCAGCTGAGTAATCATAACAACAGCAAGGGATTACCCATCCCTCATTATCTTCCTCTGTTGCAGCCCGTGTGCACGTCTTCTCCAGCTCATAAAGACAAATGAGAAAGATACCTCTGCAGTCTTTTTTCATCTGAATAGAGGTTTCACCAGTGATTAAGTTTAACTGGTGAAGGCATTTTCAAACTGTAGAAACAAACCATGCAGGAAAGAAAAGAAAAAGAATGGAAAAAAACCTCACCCATGGTCCAAGTCTTTAATTAAATGAGCAGTTTGTGTTCCTGGGCATGAGGGAGAATCAGCAGCCCATGTCCAAGGAAGTGAAGTCTAGATGGAGTGGCATATTCTCCGTACTAAGAGACTTAAAGAAAAAACAAAGTCATGGTTACAGAGTTCACAAGATCATCTCTGCTGGCCTTAAGCCCACCTTCAGCATAACAGACAGGTGCCTGTATACCATGAGCTAAATATCATTTGGGCACTGTTTCGACTCGCACTTTTCTACATCTTTCCAGACTGTTGACGGAAGCCCAAAGTCCCAAATGGCTGGATATACAAAAATGCCCCAAACTGAGCATTTTCACAGCTGAAGATCACCGTGATGGCCACACTGAGCCTCACCAACCAGAGCTTGGGCAGAGGCTGGAGCACTTGCACAGGCTGGTAGGTGAGAACAGGGAGCAAAGTGTGTGCTATGCACCACAGAAACCCTAAAGCCTGGTGGCAAGACAAATAGAAATATAATACCATTCCCTTCACACAACCTCAGAGAAATTAATTTTCCCCTCATATCCAGGATAGCAACATCCATATTAATGTTGCAGTTCTTTCCGTTACAATACTGTCTCTGCCTCAACCTCCCTTTCAGAGTTACGACGTGTCATAGCTGCTGCTGCCTTCTTGCACCAAATGTTTTAGCAGTCATTTTGCAGCCTCTTTCATTAAGCACTACTGTTGATGTTGCAAGAAATAATCACACACTATTACCAGCCCTAGTCACAACATGCAGCCACACACGCCTTTTTCCATCAACAAACTGATTTCATAGCAACAACAACATCTGCGTTTCAACCTTTCAAACACAGCGACAATTACCATATCATTTCACCGCTTGCGAGGAAGAAGGCGAAGAGGGGCCAGCTAGGCTGGGGGTGTCAGCACATGGGCAGGGTGCCCAGCAGGGACACCAGGAGAGGCCACCTCCTTCTGCAGAAGGATCAGAGTCACTCGCAGGTGTTCGGGAATGAGGTGCATGTCAGTGCAAGCAGCAGCACCCAGTGCAGGGGGATCTGGATTCACCCCAACCATTCAAGGGCCCAAACCCCATTAATAGATGCACAAGCACGTTGCATTGCACTGCCGCGTGTCCTGAAACCCGGCTGCCCATGCAAATCATGACATGGGGCAGCAGCCACGACATCCAGCAGGAACACGTGAAGAATCACCAATGGCCCTGAAGTTGTATTGTATTCAAACTCAAATATGTTGCTTTGCTTCGCAGCCCTGCAAGCCCAAACAAGGTTTTATACATGGTGACCTGCATGTGCATTGGAAGCCCCCCAGACTCCAAAGCTGCTCCTATTTCAGGGTGATGAAACACTGTCAAATTACTGCAGCTCAGTGAGCTGCCACCCAGCACCTGAGCCGTTAAAGCCATGCATCCCCTCGGATCATGAGAAAGCCAGGTAATTTCACATAGCAGAATTCTTGCTCGTTGCAGCTTACACCATGGGAAATTGCCTTTACCTGCTGTGAGCTTAACATTCACATGCAGGCAGCAACTGAGGCTCTGCTGACACACGATGACTTGTTAAACTCTAATTTAATTGCACATCTGCCTACTCTTACTTAGAGCTGTGATACCTGTACGCTGCCTGTTTTTACACATTTGTGTTTGTAGATGCCTGTTAGTGTAGCAGGAAAGACAAGCTAGAGCATTTTCTTTTTTTCCCACCCCAATATAGTCAGGGCTTCTGAAATCATAGAAAAGCCTTGCAAAGCCCCACTTAATGATTTTCAGTTTAATCAATGGTTCACCAGAAAGGTACTCAAGCAAAAAGCCTTAAATCATCACAACTAATCTAACACAAATAAAGACTCCAGCTTTGCTTTGAAAGGCATCACACCATTAGAAAGTCACCAAAAAAAAAGCCACAAAGCATGTACTTGTTTCCACAACCTACATCTCTTCATGTTAGAGCAAATTATTTATTAATGTCTTCCCAAAAAGAGAGGGGACCAGATCTGAAGAGCCAGAAAGGCAATTGTTGAATTCAAATGATAGAAGCAAGAGGTCTAGCTACAGAAAAAAAAAAAGTCCTGCAGGTTTTTGAGAGCAGAAGGAGCCATCGCAGTACTCCAACCTGTCTCTACCTGTCATGGGCTAGACATGTTTGAGCTGACCCACAAATAAGGAGTCAGAAGTCACCCATGATGCAGTACCTTCCCATCCCTCCATGGCTGTCTTGGCACATCCCAGCCACCAGCCCTGCCTCAAGCCCACCAACCTCTTCTCATACTAAAGTGTGGGATTTACCCACAGAACTTTCCCTTCCCAAGTCTGCCAGTTCCCACTCACCACTCAATATCCACAGGCCCTACCTACACCAAAGCATTAACTGCACAGAAATTCCCCTTTCCTCCAAGGAACAAAGTTTCCCCTTCCATTCCTCCACCAAGACAGTTGCAGGCCTGCACAGACCCTCCCATCTCATTAATTAGGTATCTGAGATAATTATGTCCCTATAGTTTCCTCCTGCATAATCTGCTCCCAACAGTATCTGAATTTTCATGTCTGGATCTCTTGTTTATTCTCTAATTTTCTTACCCCTTCTCTTACAGTGAAGAAGAATTAAAGAAAGTTCCTTCCATACTCAGCTCCATTTCTGACCCTCTCCCATCCTTTTTAAACATCCCCCCCCAACATGTCAGGCCTCAAGTCTTAACCTCTTGTGAGCTGAAATTTCTCTCAAGTCTTTCATGCATCCAGGTTTTCCCAAATCCTGCCAGTTTTGCAAATCCAGCCATCCTGGAGGAGTGGCCCCAGCTAGTTTCCTGAGAAAACCTCATTCAAACATCTGTCAGATGTTTGTAGATCAGATGAATGTAAAAAGACTCCCACAAACACACTGCAAGGTCCCAGTCCGAGTTGCTCCTTGCACAGGGTGCTGGGCATGCCAGTGGCTCCATCAGGAGGTCCCACAGTAGAAAAAGGGATGCCAGAGTTTTCTGTTCCCTTTCTTCTCTTGTCAAATTAACCGTGCCTGCAAATCTTCTTGTCCTGATATTGTCTCTTAACAAGCTTCAAGTTTTAATGAAGACAGGAATTTTCTCAGTCATTATTTCCCCTTCCTGGTTGCTCAGGGTTCTCCCCCTACAGCTCCCTATTAAGCTAAATCCATGCATTCATGCAGTAAACAACCCTCTAATGAGGTCAGTGCACATTATTCATTAATTATTCCAGAGCCCTGCTGCAGTCAGATTGATTCACTTTTCCTCCCATTTTTAGTCTCCCTGCTCCCCTTTTCAAGCAAGGGAAGAATAGCTCCCCTGCTGCTGGTTGCCCATTAGTGACTCCTTGGGTGCCTGCAGCAAGACCCATGTAGCTCTGTCTTGCAGCAAAGCCATCTCCTGCTCCTTCCCTCCTTCCAGTGCCCCTTAGCAATTCCATGTGGGAAACCAAGCTGGTTCATCCCCAGTGGACCCGTCAGGTTGGACCACCAAGTACTTACTGCCTACCCCAGTGGCTGCCTGCTGGTACTTAGAAAAACATCTTTCTGCCATTATACTTTGCACATCAGATCACTTTCTGATTTCTTGTTAATCGTTCATCACCAATATTGTCATTTTCTTAGACCACTGACATGCCAAGGAGACCAAACATCTGATACAGGCAGTGAAAGCATGAAAAGAAAATCAAAGTACTCATTTGAAAACAGCAGTACCAGGGTGCAAAAGGCTGTAGGAGTAAAGGGTGAAGAACACGGCATATCTGGCTTATGCTTGTCTTTAAGGGGAAAAGAGGAGAGAATATTTCTATGCCAATGTGGGACTTTCCTGTTCAATGCAAACTCCAGCTGTGAATTTAGTTGCCTGACACATCCTAAATGAGCCCCCAGAGAGCTTAGCTAGATCTGTCCCATGCTGTGCACTTCCACATGTGCTCATCATAGGAGAACAAGCAACCTCAGTCCAAGTCTTTTCTAAGACTACAGTGGCCTTTTGGGTACAGAAGCAGCATGAAATGCACAAACAAGATTTCACCACCAGTTTTATGACGTTTCCTTCTCAACACTTCGGCTTGAAGTTCAAGTAGCCATAGTCTTGAACATCACAAAACTGGGTCAGATGTTGAGTCCCAATGATATCCTTAAACAACTAAGCGTTTTCTTTTTACTTGGAAAATAAAATTTCTTGACTTTCTCCTCCGTGCCCTATTTCAGCTTACCAAGGGAGAGTCTAGGTTTGCACATTAAATTTTGAATTCAGCATGGAGCAACCAATGATGCTTGGACATATTCATGGTCCAAATCATTTGCCACCTTTTCCCCCTCCCCTCCAGCAGCACAAAAGCAAAAAATTGCTAGTATAGAAAAAAGAGAAGAAATTAAAATAAGAAAATACTACAACAAGCTGTCAAATCTATCATGATTCAAGTTCACGTATTTCAGTTCATAAGCACTTTGTACTGAAAAGGGGAGATGTTCCTAAAAGAACTTGTGTTTAGTATTACAGAGCTGAGGGGCCTAGTGACAAGGCTAAAGGAAAGGAGCAGTGAAGGAAATAACGATGCAGAAGACCAAAAGATGAGTCCAGGGCCAATTTTGGAACATACATTACTGGGATTAGGTCAAAGTATAAATAGGGCTTTGCCAGCTTTGGCCCTTAAAAACATCTGAGGATGCCAAATTTAGACACACACCTCACTTGAGCCTGTGTTATCCCCACTACCAAAACAGACCCCTGATGTTTCCCTTAAATCATGTTGCAAGCGTAGCTTGCACAAGTTACAACTGCTGTTATTGATGGGTATAAAACCAAAAAAAATATTTCAAAGGCCTTGAGAGGAAAGTGGAAAAAAAGTTGCCCTCGTTCCTGACATGATGGGGTGTTATGAAGTTTATGAAGCCTCTGGCCCACATCACCTTCCAGAAGAGAAAGGAGCCAGATATTTGCTGCTTTTGTTTCAGCTGCATTTCATTAAAGCAAGAGCACCCTCAGGCTGTCATCTCATCAGTTATAACTCCGCTGTCCCTCCTAAAATGTCTCTAAATCAGGACCTACGATCCATTGCTTACTGCCATTTGCCACTGGTGGTTAGTCTTAATGCAAAGCTGATAAAATATTTAGGGGTAGCCAAATGTTTGAAAATACTCCGTCTCCTTATACAGCCTCCTCTTCTTTTACTGCACAGCTTCTAAGTTTTCATCTTCTCCTGTGTCCATTACAGTGTAACAACCAGATCAGACTCTGGATATTGTGCATCTTCCTCTGCCATCTGCAAGACGTAGTTTCACCTTGCATTTCACTCAAAACTTCCTTTGCAACTTGGCATTTTGGCAGCTTCGGACAGAGATGTGCTTTTGCTGGAGCTGCAGCCTGTTGATCCCATCCTTCTCTTTGCCTCATGCTCCTTTCCAGTTGGCTCCCTTTGAGAAGCTCATCTTAAAAGGAGCTCAATCTGACTTAGAAATCACACCTACCTGATTTTCCACCAGTAAGAATAATGTGTCAGCCCATATTCTTCTCTTGTATGGACTATTTTTGCATTCATGCAGAACAGCGGGCTTTGAGCTCCAGAGCAGTACTAAACATCCTCTTCCTGCTTTAATTTCTTGGCCTCTCCATTCTAAAAAGGAAGGTGCTGATCATATATTTTGCTTTCAACCCTAAGGTGTATGCACAGATTCTATTTGATGGCAGCCCTGCCCTCCTGTCCCATGCAAGCATCAATGTTCGGTCTCCTCTGAAATCCTCCTTCTTAACTTGCTGCAAGAATGGTTGATTAAAAATAAAATTAAGATTCACTGTAGGGTTAAACTCTGGCATGTAGCCTAAATTCAGTAATGCTCTTTCCTGCAGGCTTTTCTTCTTTCCTGACACTTCATATCAGTAGCAGAGACTTCTCCTGGCTTGTTATTTCAGATGGGCTGGGACTGGAACATCTATCCTGCCAGGTGCCCTTGAGTACTCCATAAATTAAATAGCAGATGTACTTTCATGTAGTCTGAACACAAAGGAACCACACTCGTTTTGTATTTTTTTCTTGAACTATTGCCTTCCTGCACTTGTAGAAAGGATATCACAGAATCAAATGACTATATTAGAAGTGCTGTGATTGCTTCATTGGGAGAGACTGCAGAGCCAGCCTCAAATAAAGACATGTCATTTTGGCACGCCTAGATTGATAATGCACCAAGTGCTAGCATGGGCACCATGTCCCTACAGCAGTGCATTTTAGCAGTATTGCTAAATGCCAGATGACAAGGGCTGAGCAAGCAAAGAGCTCAGTCTGCTTTGGAGAATTGCAATTAAAATTATATACAACTTTGAATTCAAACCCTTGTGCAGAACATACTTATGTTCACACCAATTGTTTGCTCTTCCATGATGGTGAGATGGCCAACTTCCACAAGCATCATAACCATAGCACAAGATCCCATCAAAATGCTGCCCATCTGCATTGTGTTATTTAGCAAGGAGGATTTTGAAGCCATGCTACCTTCTCTCCTTTCAGACTTTGACAACACTGATTGACCAAGCAACACCGACACAGCACCAAGCTCTCTTGGGGCACAGTTCTTGATCTTCTCTCTCTAATTCTCAGTGACTACCAGCACTTGTTTCCCAAAAACCTTTTATTCCTAGTGTCTCAGAAAGTCTTTCCCCACCTCTTTTGAAGGCCACTTTGGGGATCTGTGGTGCCTTAGGCCTAGTTCTACAAAAAGTAGCTGGACTAATCCCCAAATGCTGGCAGCAGAAGTTTGCTGCCTACATACCTGCATGGGTGTGGCACCAACATTTTTACTACCATCAATGCAGGAAACCAGACTGATCCGTGGAAGCACCTGCTTAATGGTTTCACAGCCAACCATGATATAAAGTCGATGTTTTTACCCCAGAGCTTCTGTGGTGCAAAGGATAAAAGAACTTTGACCCACATAGAGAAGTCATGCTGAAATGAAAACAAAAATCCCTAGCAACTAGATATCCATAGGAACACCAAGAGAGCCATAAATGTCTCCAAGAACAGAAGACCAGAAAAAGCATCCAATAAATTAATAGTGTGGGAATAATCTTAATCAGGCACTGTGCAAGTTGAAGTCCCTTCCCTGCTCAGCAATCTGTTGACTTTCACCCTTGTTGCCTGCTCAAGGCTTGTCCATCCCCACTACATCAAGTTAGGCAGCTCTCTCAAATCCCACAAGCAAAAGATAGTGTTTGGGCGAGGTACAAATATTCTAGGAAGCCACTAAAACCCTTCCAGGACAGACAGCAATGCCCAGACTACCTCCCCTGGACTACTGTGGTTTAAGAATAGGAATTATTTTTGCTGCATCCAGCCCAGGGCAGCACATGGATCAGTTATGAGTTCAAGGCACAGCCAACATGCAAATCCATGAGCAAGAACAACAAGAGAAAGGCACACTTAATTAGTCCCCCAAAACCCTGCTCTTTCTATTTTTTTTTTCCTGTGCATTTTAACACATGTTGATGCACTGGTAAATTGGAAGTTTTAACCTTGGGTCAAAAAACCCTCAGGTTTTGTGAAAATAATAAACAAATATGTGAACTGAATAAATAGCTACCTGCATATAAGTATGCACTCTGTGGGCACGGGTGGCTGGCAGTATTTACTTTGGAAACAGCGGTTCACATTTTCTCTCTGAAACACTTGGTAACCTCACAATAATCAAATCTTAAAAAAGAAAAAAATAGGCAGAAAATCTCTCACATGTGTCTCTTAGTTATAGCAGGGAACTTGAACAACCAGTCACAGACTTTCAAAAATTGGCATTTCCATTCAGAGCATCAGTCACCACCCACAACCTCAAGAGGGATTTGGAAGAGGTTTCCTGGATCACATACTCTATTTAAAAACATGTTCATACCCTCTGGATTCATGATTGCAGAGACTAACAAGTGAATCAGTAATTGCAGGCCATTTGTTTTAATGTCTTGCCTATCATCTTTCTTTTTGCCCTCCTCTGGAAAACTGCTTATGCATAGGTTTGGGTTTTTTCTGAGGATTTAACAAGGCTTCTTTTGTTGCACCATCTATCACAGATGGTTATTAAAAGGGATTGGAAATTTCAGAGGGATGAGAACAAAGCAAAAGAGCTTGCCCCAGGAAGCATTGCATGAAAGTCCTTCTCCAAGCAGCAAATCCCAACCAAAGTACGAGGGCTTGGGGCAAACCGAGATCCACAAGTAGCAAACCAAGCTGCTAACATCATGTTTTACTCAATGCTGAGCAGGATAAACAATCCATATTTGCTCTCAGTGAAGTCTTCCTGATGTTTCAGTCACTTGGCAGAATTAGAATGTATTCACAAGACATTACTGTACATTTTTAACACGTCTTGATACATCAGAGCAGTTCAAGGGACTGGAAGAGTGCTCACGCTTCTGCACGTGGCAATGGCACGCAGGGGTCTAGGAAGCTGCAGGCTAAGATGTCTGCTGCCAGCCCAAAGGAAAACAGAAGAGTTGTCATGAGAGCCAACAAATAAACAACTAGAAAGTGATTTCCATTAATATATCAAAACCTGAAGATAATTAAGTGTGCGCTGACAAAGCATAGCGGGACTTGCCTGGCAGCGCAACAGGAGCGGATGAAGTACTGGCTGTGGGACCCAACAATACCAAGCTCAAACCCCACTTTACAGAACTGCCTCATTCACGCTATTAGTCTGCTGAAAAACTCCATGTCTGAGCAGGGAAATTTTTATAGTTAACTTGCCCTTTCCAAAAAAAATCATCACTTCATGAAGTTTCAAGTTTAAACAAGTCAGTTTTTTCTGTCAGTTGGACACAGCTGTAACAATGAATGGTTTGTTACCTGCCATACCCCTGTGGAAAGCTTTAGGCTAAGATGTATGTTACCACAGCCCTGCACGCATGCAGAGCGCACATCTCGAGACATTTTCCACTAAAAAGGCTGCTTATTTCATTGCCCAGAACTATCAGAAACCCTAGCTTACTCATCTCCAAAGACAAAAGGCTGTTTCCATAACTGCCTTTTGCAGAGCAGAAGATGGTATAACCTAACATGATGCACCACAGTTTCCAGTTGCAATAGGAAAAAAGGTTTCTAATCCAGGGAAGTCTAACAATGGTTGTGTCTACATTGCTAAAAGGCATCTGCCCTGGGAAGCAATCCCCGGTGCCACACTACGTGCTGCGGTGATTCACATCAGCACGGCTCAGAGCTGGCCCTCTCTGGAACAACGCGCAGCTCTTACCTGGGTCCCACCTAGGACCCTCACGGTGCACATAATTACAATGCTTTTGCAATTATTTCACTGTAAGGCCTAGTGTTAAAGTGAGGGCTGTATTGCAGGCCACCAGGATGGGCTTTTAAAAGCATGAGACAAGGTTGCATGATGCAAACACAGGGAGCCCTACAATAGTCCAAATGTGCTGGAGTGTCAAGGGATTGGGAGACAAGGTGGAGCTTGGTGCTCATGCTGCCTTGGTGCTCCTAGTGCCCAGGATAACACCTGGGTTGAATCACACCTCAAAAACCACCCTGGCAGTAAAGCAGCATGTATGCCCACAGGGTGATCAAAGCATAGGGATTCCAAGAGCAAATTAAGGAGATAAGGTATATGCAGCATCACTGCCTGAGATTAGAGCTACAAGCTTTCAGTGGATGAAACCAACACAACCCAAACCTGGTTTCATGCCCCACCCTTATCCCTGTGCAGAGACACAGTCCCAGCATCAGCTCCACAAGGAGCCACCATCTCTATAGAAGTATGGCATACTCTTTTGGGGTTTCACATCATTTTAGGAGAACCTTAGCTGCATCCAAGGTCCCCGACTCAAAGATGCATTCTCATGATTGCTTGATGGGGTGCTGACAGTGAATCAAAAACCACCCTCACACGGAATATATTCTCCATGGATTTCACCAGGAAGTTTTTGCTACCTGTATATTAAAGCCCTCTAGAGAACCTCTAGAGTTTGCACATTCCTTCTTAAATAGTGAATCAATCATTCAGGGGTCTCAATGCAAATATATAGTTTTGTTGCCACAAGAGAATTTATAGGAAAGCAAATTGAGAGCATGCTCCACAAGGAGGTATCAATGCTGTAGTGCATTAGGATATACTATAAGTAGGTTCTAATTCTATTTCAATTACTTAAAAGAGACCGTTATTGAAGCCAAAGGACTCACATGCATGGGAAACCAGGACAAGGGAAAAGACTTCAACACTGAAGGCAAGAGACTGACAGTGGTAATATAGCACTTTTGTCAATAAGACATGTTGCTTTTTTTAACAGTATGAAGCATTTAATCATTAAAAGGCAGCTTTTTGCTCACAGTATCAAGAGAAGATGCTTATTTTCAGTGAGCAGCTGCTGCTTTTTCATAAAGTGACTCTTCAGCAGAAATAATATAGCAGACTGGTATTGCCGGGAACAGCCTAATGTCTCTGAAGTTTGTGGACTGGCAAACACAGCCCTAGTCTGCTAGTATTTGAATCACCAATAAACCAAATCGCCCATCTCCAGTTTTATGATAACTACAAGTTAAGCCAGACTGGAAGATGATCTAGGAAACGTGGGCTGCACAGATTGTTTCATTTTAATGAAAGTTCATCTGCAGATGTAATTTTTTTTGCTATCCATCAAGAGTTTTTCTTCCTCCAAACTTCTCATGCTCTGCTTTAATATCTTTGACTCCATGCTTTCATTCCCCAAAAGCAAAGTATATGGCCCACTTGGAAATAAATGCAAAGAACACCATGTAACAATGCCTGCAGTAAGCAGAGGTCATAGCTAACAGCACATATCTTCATCTGGTATAAACTAGCATTTTAATGCCTTCTGCTATACTGTAACCAGTCTCTGTGGAGCTACCCTGCCAAAGGTACTTGAATTTCTACTGTTAGTTTACACCCGACCAACTCCATGACAGTTGTTTATTGTTGGTGAGCAGATTAATGGAGAAGCTCAAGGGACACAAGTTCCTGATCCTTTACAAAATCTGTTTGGTTGCACCTGATAAACACACAGACAGATCTGCCATGGTTTTTCCCCACAAATGCAAAATGTAGCTTGATACAGACCAAATTGCTGACATCTAAATTTCAGTTACAAAAAACCAAACACAACCACAGCACACCAGGACTCAAGAGAAAATAATAGAAATAGAGGGAATAGAGTAGTTGTCTGGGCATAACATTCCTCACTGTACCAAAGACTCAAGATTTCCTTCCTAAAAGAGCAGGGTAACGAACCTTCAAATATTACCTATTCCCCACCAGTGCAGGCTCTAACCTCTAGTCCTACAATTACATTTTTTCTCAAGTCATATTGATTCACATTTTTTCATGCAGCTGTCATTGCAGGTTTCTTTTCTGCAGGAGGTGAACAGCAACCTCTGCCATTGCAGGCTCAGAGCACCAAGCAAGCCTTTGTGAAGTCCTTTTAGCAACAGAGGTGGGGAGCAGGAGTAACCCCAAGCTGGTAATGTCACCCCTGAGGCACCCTAAACACAGAAAGTAGGAAGGCAAATAAAGGTTCCCTACCAAGTGCTCCAGCACGTCTTCTGTTGGACTAACACAGCAGCTCTCTGGACCTGCTCATGTTGGTTCACAGCAGGTCCTGGGGTGATGAGGAGCGAGATGGCCAGAGGCAAGCTGCTGCTGGGCTGATGCTGAGAAGAAGTAGCAGGACTTCTATGGGGAGTTTAAGCAGTTTCCCATATGCCCACCTGGCTGGGCAGGTGTACTGCTTCATGTCAGCCTGATTTGCCTAGTAATGAGGGATGGAGGCAACATCACAGCTCTTCAGCACAGGGCGATACCAATATGAACAAAGAACATGGCTCCTACTATCTGGAGCCAAGATGGCATTGTAAAAAAAACAATTAGTATCCACTTAGAGACTCAAGTCCTCTCAGCACACTAATGTCCTGCCAAGGATGACACAGGATCTGGGAGCATAGTGCTGGTGAAAGACATGGAGGGCAGGAACAGAGAGATCAACTACACCCAGCAGCAGCCACAGCTGTTAACACCAAGAAGATCCTAAAAAAAAAAAAGCAGAGACAGAAGAGTCAAAGATGACTACAGGTTTAAGAAAATTAGGAAAACTTGCTTTAGAGAGAGGAGCCAAAGTCCTATTAACTAAGGGAAGGTAGAGGACATGAGATGTGAAGATGATAGTTGATTTTATTGCAATTAATACAAAGAGGTGATTAAGCCTGTCACCTGTAGAGTTCAGATTAGATAACTGGGTCTATATTTTGTTCATCCACAACCAATGACACTGTCAGAATTATAGGGAATTAATTACTTCCTCTAAATTCTTGCCACCTGTGAAATATTTGTTATTGGCAATTGGCTTCACCTGAGTAAAAAGTCTCCCAAGCTCCACCATAGACCTGTGGTTCTACTCGAGGCAAAGCAAGCATGTTTCCATTGGCTGTACATCATCCTCTGCTTCACAATCACCACCACAGTCAAGAACATCCATCACACTGAACATTCCCACAAAATAAGCTTATTGAACAATGGGGGGAGTAATGTGACAGAATAGAAAACTTCAACTTTCTCCCTCATGCTAATTTTTCTAAGGTGTTTTATATAACCATTTCAAGTGTAAGGAAGCAAAAAGTCCCCTCTACTTTTCAATTTTACTAAAGTTTCATTGGAGTTGCAAGGTTTCTCTAAAAGCTTTGAATCTGGGGAAACAGTATTTTCCAAGAAAATGGTTCTAACAAAGAGCACATCAGATCCTTAATAACATCTTGTCATAGTTTTTGCTGTGTGCTAAGAGCATACTCCATGAAATACACAAGTGCAGAGGCAGCCAGTCAGCTTCTAGGACTTGGAAGCTATAGCACAGGCTCCAAAAGCTGTAACATGCTGGTAAAAGCAAAAGATGTTAACTTGCATTATGCCTCTGCCTCCTTGAAAGCTGTTCGAGAGAATTTAAAGCCCTCTTTGGATGTGGGTCTATTTCCTAAGGCCAGAGCAGAGAGAGGGAGCAGCCTGTCAGCTTTTGTATTTCAACATTCCATGGATCAAATCTGTTTCCAGTGTCTCACTTAAATTACATTGCAGCTAAACTTCATGTTTTTGCCACCCAGCACTGGTCCAACCAGTCAGTTCAAAATAGCCCCACACACTAACGGAGAAGTTATTCTGTTTCCCCACTTCTCATGAATTTTGTGTGTCCCTCAACCAGTCTGGGGAAAGAAGATTTGGATCTTAGGTCTAAGCCAGCATAAGTATAATTCCTTTAATAAATTGCATACTTTTACTGTCACAAATGACCACCAAGTCCTCTAACAAAGTCCTGTATATTGTATTTTATCCAGCTGCAGTTACATGGAGCCTAACAGATTATACATGAATGAAGAGTAATTACATTTTGCATAAAGTATTCTTTAAAAACAGATTTTTCACTAGTGCTAGGAAGACATCAAGAGAAGACACCACATACTCCAGCAGTTAACCACATTGGTCCATAAAAAAAAATTAGGTTTAATTAATGTTTGAATTTTTATTCCTTCAGCTCCCAACTATTGGTTCCTTCTCTCCCTTTTTATTTTAAGGCAACTCTAGGAGCCAGTACATCCTCACCAGGAAGTCACTTAGACAAATCAAGTCACTGTAACCTCCTTTTTTGATGGACTACACAGATTGTATTTCTGAGGTCTCTTACTATAATGCATTTTCCACAGCCCCAAGGCTATTCTGTGGATTTTTTTTTGCCTTTTTCTGCCAATTTTTCCAATGTTCTTTCAAAAAAATTTACTCATGGCAACTAAGCACTGTATCATAACATCAGTCAAACCTTTTCTGAAGCATGAATTTCGGTATGAGGGGACTGCTCGGGCAGGAGGACAGGCCTGACTTCACAGAATGGTGCTTGTGTGAGCTTTAGTTCCTGCAGAATCACCCAAACTCAGGCCAAAGGGAAAAAGGAATCCAGTCTGATCTTCCCAGTGAGGAATTGCCCAATACACAATCCTGATTTTCAAAAAACTACAAAAAGGGTGGCAAGTGTTTTGCTAGCAATATGCCAAATTAAACTGTCATTCAAAAGAAGTTACAAGCCTTGGCAAGAGCCACCTACAAACCAAGTTTTGAATAGTGCTACTAAAAATGAAGGCTTTATAAGAATGAATCAATATCATGACTTTGTAAAAAATAAGAAATACCTTTCAAAGTTGACATTTAACAAACTAGATGTACGATTTTGACAACTGATACTGCCAATGTTGGGATGGCTTTTATTTTCATGCCTCAAAAGTATTATCGTGTTTATTCCCGATTTCCTCTTGGGCCTACTCCTGCCTGGACAACATTTAAGATGGGACTATTTGTGTTTTTAAATCAACTAAAAAACTGCATATATGCAACAGTGGATCAATCATGTCTATATGCAATCACATGTTTGTCACCCAACATACATTTTTCTAAAAAATGTGGTAAAGAGGGAGCAAGTGTACAGTTTATTATTTGGATGGAAAGATTAGTTTCAGAAAAAAAATACCAGGCCTATAGCAGCACTTCGACTTTCTTGAAGTAGCATCCAAATTAAAAGCAAGTGGTTCCTAGTATGGAAATCAGATGCCAAGTCAAATCCCCAAATTCCCTTTATGCTAACTGGGGAGGGCTGGGTGCCTAAGTACCAGATGCACAGCACTAAAACTGAAAGGTTTTTTTTCCGTAGGGAGAGGCTTATGTTAACCATAAAAAAAACTAGAACAAACTGTCTTTCTCTCAGTCTTAGGTTGCTAATACTGGACTACATTTAGACATCTCTTCTAAATAAAGATTCAGCACAAAAATCCATTGCACTTTGGCATCTAAATCATCATATTTATGTGCAGAAAAATGGCTCTGTTTTCTTTTCAGCTCAGCTGCTGGAAATAGCAATTTACAGCAAAAACACATTAGAGGAAGGGGAAAAGCAAGGTTCTTTTCAAATAAAGGGGCTTTCTGGCTTCCATAGATAAGCCTCAGACTACTTCTGTCAAAGGCTTCAGAAATTCAGTGTTTCTTCAGATTACATGGATTTGGAGTCAGTGGGCTTTGATTTTTATCTACTGAGAAGTCCCAATTTTCAAATTTTCCTTAACTAGCAAAGTATCACAATCTTGGAAGACCAGATGAAGATCCACAAAAGCAGTTGGACAACTGGCAATTGATTTCTGTAATGGAAATTTGAGGGTGCACAAGCACCTGAAGACCTCTGAAAACCTGAGTGCCAGGTTTTGGGTCATGAGCAACTCTTGATGCTGGCACCCCACACAGTGAGAGATCATAATTTGTTCCCCAAAATCCAAACTGCATTCTGAGCACATGTTCCTGCACCGAGACAAATACACATATATCCGCATATACCAGATCGTGGCGTGAAAGTTAAGATCATAAAGCTACTAGCAACCAAAAATACCTACTTGAAATGGAAATATCCAAGTATCAGCTCTGGTACTGGCTCAAATGTAATAAGAGTTTTCCAAAGTAAGTCTTGATTATTTCTGTAAAAGAAAAAATATACAGCAGATTTCTTTACACTACTTGAGATAGACCATTTCTTTTTTAGAAATGGAAACTAATGCATCTGCTGAATGCAGATACAAAAATGTTTGCAGTATCTCTAAGCTCCAACTCCTCCATTTAGCTATGCAAATAGGCATTTGAGTGTGCATGTCTCGCACACAAAGGTGCTTATGTATATACTTTCTGCTTAAGTAAACTCAGTGCTCAGATTTAATATATATTCTCAGTGTGCGTGGAAGTATTCATTTGAAAGATCCAGCTTACATGAATCAAGAATACCAATACTTTCATCTTTTAAAATATAACTAGTTGCAGATGTGGGGGAATAATGCATAACAGAAGTTTTATTAAACATCCAGACTCTAGCTATGCCTAAATCCACCTCCGAACAAGTTCTGAGCACTCCAGCACTTCTGTTGCAACTCCTGATAGTCATCTGCTAGGAATTGTTGCTGAATTAAGAAAACATATAAGATTTCTACAAAATGCCCAGTATTAATTGAAGCACTCAAGATCTCATTAATTCTGAGAGTATAATAGGGTTTAGATTAGGCAGTTTATTAAGCATCTATTCCCTGGCGTTCTCACCTGATTGCAGTTGGCACCTCATCAGGTGTTGCAGCCCTACCTGCAGAGTATGAATTGTTGGTGCATGCTCATTGCAGGAAAAACATGTTAAAGTAATCCCACAGCACCATGCTGTTGATGGGGGAATGATTCTGTTCCTATAATAAAGTTAAATTTAAAAATGACTAAGTGATTAAAATTGCAGACCAACAACATACTCAAATCCAGATCTCCTTATTGTTTTCTAATGCATTACCTAATGGTATTCTAAGATGAACACTTCTAGTAGAACAGTTTCAAAAAACATACCAGATCTGCTCTGAAATTCAACCAGTGCAGATACAGTTGAATGGGTGACTGCTACAACAACAGCCCCATTCCTCTCTCCAGATACCAACACAAGAAGGGAGAACAAACAAGAGACACACATGGTTCACTAAATTAAGTCTCTCTGTAGCATCATTGAGGGAAGAACGAACAAGATCTCAGTTCAGTCACTCTGCTTCCCTTCTGGTAGGGAGTACTTGGATTGCCTTTACATAAGACTTTTTTATTTATTATTTAATTCTCTCAGGACATATTACTTTCTTCTGTGTGATATCATATTTGTCAATCAATACTATCCTACTTTCAACTTGTAAACAAGTCTTGGAAGCAAGACTTAGTGATCTGCAATGTCTCAGCCCCCTGAATTCTCTTTAAGTTAGTTCTTCACTTAACACCAGTATTGGAGGAATTATCTATTACTTTAATGACAAGGTCATTTAATATTTGAGGTTTTGTGGTGTTTGAGTAGATGGTAGGTACCTGGGCCTAACAATTCATTTTATCATTTCCCTCTCAACATTTTTATTGAGACTAGATTTTAATACCATTTTCCCTTCATAGAGAAAGGCTCCAATACAAGAAATTGTCAGAGCTCTATCATGTGAAAGTGATACAGAAAATTATGCTGGATTTTCTGTTGTCCCTCCCCCCCTCATCTTCACCATCCCCCCAAGTTCATTTTGCCTCATAAGCATTGGCTGAACTTTAAGCAGGTTTACAGTTTCTGCAAAAACCACAAAGCATTTTCAAAGCATTGATACTTGGGTTTCCTGAAGACAATAATTTCTTCCTCTGTGAAGCTGGACAAATTTGCCCTTTTGTGCCTCTCCTTCTACACACTATAAAGGAAACCTGGAAAGCAAACTTTCAGACTCCTAGAGCCCTTTTCAGCACCTGGTATGTGTTTGCTGTATATCTGTAACATGGCATGTTTAAAGAAATATCCATTCCACCCCAACTGTTTTAGCCTTTTAGCTGCTTCTCACTTTGAAGAGGTGGCCTTTTTGTACATGCAATAACTGCAAGGCACTGAATTTGAAAGCATTCTGGTCATTATGACAAAGGGTGTCTTTGATATATCTTGAACCAGGTCCAATATACAACCCTGGATACAACAGGAACATTTCAAAAGATGGTAACGTAGCAAGCCAAATCTCTACAGTCCAATTTAACAATTTATCTTCAAGGCTAGTTTCCAATCACCCTAGCATTTTTGGCATCCACTTGGACCACAAGAGTTTATAATTTTCATCACTGTGAAGCAGAACTACCTTGCCTCTCCAGACGTCTTCTGCACCAAGCTGAAAAGCCACTGGTTTTATAAATCAAGTCATCCAGTGCTCAATAACAAGATCTCCTAGCACTGCATTCCTGCCTGTTGTTGAGTTGGGATCCCCAAACCAGGGACCTGTCTGCCAAGGGATACATGGCCATCATCTATTTTCTGTCCCGGGATGTTTCTCCTTTCCAGTAACATGTGGCTAACTTGGAGATGGAGCTTGACTATACCATTTTCCACCACAGATCAACATACCTGAGCTCCTGCATCTTGGATACCATGGGCCTAAGAGGCAGGATTGTCTCTGAAATCCATCATCTCCCTGCATATGTGAGTAACAAATGCCAGTCACTAATAGGGCAGGTAATCATACACAAAGTCACACAGGGTGCAGAAGCCTTCACCTTCCTTTTGGGCTTCTGCATGAAGGTATGGCAGTGTTTTTTATTACCTTATACCCAGGGCTTCATCTTTGTCAGGTCTTCTCCCAACAGTACGCCTAGTTACATGAACACCTCTCAAAGCAACTGCTGTGATGCTCAATTTACACAAGACAGCTATACAGCTATTGACACAATCTGCTCCAAGGCTGCTAATGTTGCATAGACCTTAAAACATCATGGTCCTGGACTGTCAGGGGAGAGCCATTTGCTTTGGAGATCTCCATCATGAGAAGTTTTTGAATCCCTTCAGAAGTAACCAACCATATAATGGTAATACAATTCTCCAGCTGTTAGACATGAGCAATAATACTTTTTCCCAATATTCATCTGACTTGTCTACCGTATGTTACATTTTAGCACAAACAACCTCATGCTATTTTCACCACAGTTTAAACACTCTTAAGTGATTTTTGTTAGGAGAGCGAAGCATGTTGCACAGAGATGCGAGAATAATTGATTTCTTTGGTTTGTTAGTCAAACCAATGACACTCACTGAGGGGCAGAGAAACTTACTCCAGGTTAAATAAAACATTTTGTTTTGATAGTCAATAAAAGCAGAAGAAATTCAGCAGGAGGAATTGCCTGAGCTAATAGTGCCACCTCGGTTCAAAACCCTTTTCTACTTGATCAGTTCAGAAGACATTTAAAGCAAACTCTCTTCCCACTTCCCTCCAAAATTGTTTTTTAGGGTTGTCTTTTGAGGACATTCTCAACTATTTCTTAATCCCACTTCTGATTACTTTTGTTTAACATGGTCTGGAGCCATGACCTGCATTACTCTATCCCAGCTGATTGCCTTTACCCAGTGCCTCAGTAAATAGTTGTTCTGCTTCACATAACTGAAAGAGACCATCTTTCAACAGCTAACATGTAGGTTTTTTTTACTCATACAGAAAAGGACAGTTTATGGTTCCAAACCTGCCTCAAATACAGGCCTGGAACAGCATCTTGTGCATCCTGGATGAATAACCAAAGCATTAGAAGACAGCAGGGAAACAAGCCATACTCATTTGTTTAGGACTCATAACTACAATTCTCAGAGTCTGTTTCATGCAAGTCTCCATATGTACAGCTCAACACATTTAGCTAACCTAGATGGAAAATGCTGACAAAGTTTTCATTATGACAGAGCAGCTGAACATGAATAAAATCTACCCATGAATCTCACGCCCAGCATTTGTAGGAAGATTTTCCAGCTAAAGCTTCCAGTTATGTCTGCAGTAGTAAATAAAGCTGGCTAAGTGCTTCTCCCTGGCCTGCAGCTATACAGGAAAGCACAACTCATGTCTATGTACTAACACTTTCTCATCTAAAAAACACCCCACAAAATAAAAAGAGTGGCCAGCTCCGAACTGCCCAGGAGCCAGTCTTTTGCACACACTGGCCTGAGCCATCCAGCCCTGCCTGGCTGGCACAAAGCTGTGCAAGGGATGTTACCAGCATCTGCACAACATACGCAACCGTGGAGGAGGGCCTGCCATGACCTAAAGGGTTACCCAGTCTGTGGGTGTATAGATTGTCAGCCATGGGTTCACAGGATGCCTTAATACACAAGGACAGAGGCTGCTAGCCTCTAAATTTCTGTACTTTATTCTAGATTACAACAAATACCAGAGTCACCACTAGCAACTATACCTATGATTAATAAAGCAAATATTGATTACTGATAGTACTTTGTAACAGCTTGATCTATATAACATAGTACCGATCAATAGCACGGCAGCAGTTAATATTAGTAGCAACCAATCACATAGCAACAACCAGTAATAGCAACAGCCAAGTAGGTATATATTACAGGTTGCTACAAACTTATTGGTGAAATAACTTAACAAGAACATAGCAGCAGATACGATAGGTTACTTATATGGATATATAATACTAGTATCAAGTCAATCAGATTTCGGAAGGGGAGGATCGCGTGTACAGGTCATTCACACAGCTTTGGTGACTAACCCAAAGTCTGGTGACTAGACCAAACTCCTGTCCCTGCTGATCCAAGTAGCCGTAACCTTGAGGCAGCAGGATAAGCCACTATGAACCAGAGACTCATCCTCCAACACATCTGAGACAGCAGATCCACCTCTCTACTTCACACATGCCCTTTTTCTGTTAAATACCCTAATCATAAGTTTTAAGCACCACAGAATCCTAAAAGCCACCATCCGTACATGGCACTCCCTCCTCCTTCCCTGCATCTCTAACAGCACAGGATGCCTACTCAGCATGATTAGATGAAAGTCACGTTCCACTGTGGCAGAGGCCCTTGAAATTCTCAGCTCCCAATGCAAAACTATCAGGCTTGAACACTGTTTGACAACTCTGAGGATGTCCAGCACAACCTGTGTGTGTCAGACACTGCTCCAGCAAGTGTATGTCCAGCACAATGTTTGATCCAATAGGAGAAGTGGGTCCCCTGGGACAAATAGAGGAACAAAAAACAGCTGGGCATGGCAAGACCTAGAGTTGGTTTCCCAGTTCAGCACAGAAGAAACATGACCAGACTCCATTGACAAAGAAAAAGTAGAAGGAGGTATACAAGGAAGCATCACTTATATCAGAACATCCTTGCTCTCAAATACCTTAAATTTGGAGTTCTGAGCCCCCTTGGGCCAGCAGGAAATACCCCAGATTTAATGACAAGACTTGATGTGCCCAAGTTTTCTCTACTCAACTGTTGAACAAAAATTTTAATCATAGAAGAATCATGCTTCAAAATAACAGAAAAAATATTCATGATGCAAGGAAAAGATACATGCTTTAATTCTTTGGACTCACATGAAATTAAGTCTGGGTCTGAATGATCACACTGAGATTGAGCAAAAGCAACTCTTCACACTCCTCCAGTTACTAGCATCCAAGTCCTCCATGTACTAGCATTACAAGTCCTGTGTTTAGGATCATGCTAGCATCAATCACTATCTCTACAGCTTGTGGAAATGGGAATGAGAATAAGTACCTTTCTGAGCAGTAGAATTTTCAGTTTCCTAGAGTTTAAGTGAAATGGGCCCATGCATTACATACTGCTTTAGATGCAGGGGGAGGAGGAGAAAGATATCAGACTTCCTGCACATTGTTTCCTTAGGAAAAGAAGAAAAAAAACATGTGTGATATTTCATATAGTTTCCCAAATACATAATCTGATTCATTTTTTTTTTATGAAGAAACCTCAGTCTGGTACATGAATGAAGATAATTGTTAAAACCAGATAAAGAAATTAGATTGCCTTAAAATTTAGGTAGCATCTATGTAGTCTTGGGAAAATGCTCATCCCATAAAGAACTTCAAATCTCTTTGCAATTATTCAAAGAATTAAGAGGGCCAGGCTGGATTAATTTATTACAGAAGATCCAAAAGCTGTTTAATACCTTCCCAGAAACCAAGTATAAAAAAAATTTTAAAAAGACAAATGAAACATGCCAATAGGATTGTTGCATACTCTCAGACAAGTCAGCCATGAATATTTGCAGCATTTCAGTTATTTATATGCAACTTAATTTGAGATGTTAGTACTTCAAATTGAAACACAAGAGACTTCCAGACCTTATGTGTTTGGTGTATGAGGTCAGGCCCTAGTCCATCAGATGCAAGGCAGACTCTCACAGTTAGGTGGATGCTACCAGCAGCAAGATCTCTCCTTGACCTGAAAGTATGACAATAAATCATTCCCTCCCCTCCACACCTGCAGTGGCACACAAAGGTGACATATTCCACAGTCATACCCTAAATGAGTACTGGAAGCAATGTATTAAGCTCTCAAGTACTGAAGCTGTTTTATTCATAATTTAATTCACAAAAGCTGCCTCCAGAGCCGCTGACCACAGACACACTTTGCACTCCTCCATAACACAAATGTTTTAGAAAGAGAACTCCCCAGGTCTCAAGCAGACTAGTCAGCGTACAGTTTATTTTTTTTAATATTGGAATATTATTGTCCTTTTGTGCCACATAAGCTCAGAATTACTTTTATAAATAGGACAGAGTATAGAATTTAGGAGTATCCAGGTGAATATTTTCAATTTCCTTCTCCGCAGGAGCAACAGTCAGTAGAAATAAGTGGCCTGTCAGGATTTAGATACTGCCGATCGCACTATAGGCCCCTGTATTAGGCAGTACAGGTTCTCCTAATCTTCATAGATTCATAGAATAGTTTGGGTTGGAAGGGACCTTTCAAGGCCATCTAGTTCAACACCCCTGCCATGAGCAGGGACATCTTCAACCAGAGCAGGTTGCTCAGAGCCCCATCCAACTTGACCTTGAATGTTTCCAAGGATGGGGCATCCACCACCTCTCTGGGCAACCTGGGCCAGGGCTTCACCACACTCATGGTGAAAAATTTCTTCCTTGGATCTAGTCTGAATCTGCCCTCTTAGTTTAACAACCTTCACCCCTTGTCCTATCAACCAACATAAAGCCAACCCATATCAAGCCGTGCAAATTTCCAGTGCCAAGAAAACTACCTGGAGTTTGAGAAACACATTCAAATGTGGGAGAAGAATCTAGCCAGTGGGACAGAAACTGCAGAGGAACTTTCATTGTAAGGTTTCCCATGTTTTTGAGGTGTTAGAGCAAGTAATAAACTAAGAGCTGAAACTTTCGCTTTTTCTGTCAATGTTCACTTTTGGTAGCTGGAAAGCACCAGGAAGAACAAACAACCATGAACACAAACCCTTGTTATTGAATCATTTATCAGCATGAAGATACAGTGCAACAGATTACAGCCATTAAGGAAGATTGAGCCTGGATGGTTTTTAATTATGGGTGAGGGCTGGAAATTAGTCTTATCTTACCTCAGTTGCCAGAGAGATTAATGCATAGTTCCACAATTGAAAAAAAAAAAATGCCAAAAAATGTGGTTCTTAGACAAACCACGATTTCACATGAAAAGTAGCTAAGTGACTCTGGAAAAAGCCAGGCCATGTCACATAGTTGTCAAAGGTAAATGAGACCATTTAAAAAGCAGGTATGAGAATCAATAGATACAATGAAGTTGTTATGGTTTTGTAAAAGTACAGCTTGCAAACTTCTTTTGCTCAGCGTAACACAGGAGCATTCAAACCCCACAGAAATTTGCATCACGATCAGAGTACCTGTGGGCAGCACAAAAGCACCTGCTCAGCACACACGAGCCTTTGCTTCTGAAGTTGAAACATCAATTTTCCTGCAAAAATTCCGGGTTCCTAGAACATGGCACACTGCCACGTACTGGGAGATGGTGCAATTTCACTGCATCTACCTGCAGCACTGCAGCGCGTTGCAATCCCTCGCCGCACTACTGCAGAGGGCAGTCCCTCTGAATAATTCAATTATTCAATCCCACTATTAAGAACAACTTATAAATTTGATAGACCATAGCAAAATGTCTGACAGTTTAACCCCAGCCCCAGCGGTCCCTCCGCTCACACCCCTTCTCGCAGGCAGCACGCAGCACCCCCGAGACCTCAGGTCTCTGAGCAATGGTCGGACTGTTTGCAATCAAGTGCGCTGCATATTGCATAAGGCAATTACTTGACATTCTTCAGAAAAATCTTCTGGAGATACTTTAGCTCTGAAAAAAAACCTTCGATATCTCCCATAGGACCAGCCAATTAACAATCTTTCTATCCAGCAATGCACATCTTTTCTCTGCTACTAACACTCAGTTTCTTTGGGCAAGACTGACAGCAAAATTATACAAGATGCTGCCGTTCAACAGCAGAGACCTCTCTGATGACAAAGGCCCTGACACTTAACTACAGACAAGTTCTTAACATGCAAAATAATCAACGTCCTTAATTGCCCACAGATATTTGAACATCTGGGCTTGGACAGTGGCATGAGGCACCGAGCGCCAGAGACTTCTGTGCAGGCAGGCAGTGGCACTGCCTCGCGTGCTCCGCACATCTTCTCCTGTAACCACGCCAAATACCGCGTGGCTCCGCAGCAAGAAATAGCGAACGACCTCCTGTCACACCTATCAAAAAGCCAACTGATGTTACTCAACATGTGAACTGGAGTTATACTTGAATCGGTCTTTGCTGTTAACTACACTTATTGACCAGTAATAACTTGTTTTTCTATTAGCAATTACATTCAGTTACATAACAAACTAAATTAGAAACCTACTGCTTAGTCTAGACCAGCTCATTCCTTCAGAACTTCAAGAGCATGCCAGGGGGAAAAAAACCACACACAAAAAACCCACCAAAACAAAACCAGAGAGGGACTGTGTTCATTCACTATGCCGACACCAAGCAAGGGCTAACAAAAGAAACCAGGCATAAACGCTTGCATTGGATTGAAGTCTAAAAACCTTTAAAAAAAAAATAAGCTACCAATCGGGTTTGTTGAGACCTGTGCTGAGACTTTATCAATGCCATCAACTGGCTTTCTCACTTGCCTTCTCTTCTGTGTATATTTTTAGGGTTTTATTGTTAGGTGATTTCCTGATTGAATTCAAATATCTCATGGAACAGCATATTAGCATATCTTGAATATAAATGCAGACTGTTATGGGATTCAATTTCTCTCTGCATTTTAATTCCAAAGCTGTTCTTTTCCACATTGTTCACATGAGTAATCGGAATTTTAATAACTTTCATGCACCTCTAGGTGTATTGCGAGATGGGACGGCAGAAAAAACAGTCAAAGGAAGGAAGAATTTTCAGTTCAAGTTTCTCTCCAAGACCACACTGGCAGCACAGGCAGCATTTTCCATACAGCTTCCTGCTGCAAACAGGGGTTTAATGACCAGGAGCCCAGATACTACACAGTGACACCCAGAAATGTGCATTGGCAATTAATCCTGGCTCTACATCCAGCATGCAGTGCAATAGTGAAACCCCAAGGTCGTTTGCATGCATCTTCATCCGAGCCCCCTGTACCACCACAAAGCAACTGGTCACAGCAGGGGTCAATAACAGCTTTAGCTAAATAGAAGCAATACCATAATGAGACTTACACCATGGCTGCCTCCCACATCTGCAGAAAGTGTCTGGGAAAAGATGGTGATAGGCAGGACTGGGAAATAATTATTCATATGAGATCATAGAATCTTTCTGTTAGAAGGGACCTTTCAAGGCCATCTAGTCCAACCCCCTGCAGTGAGCAGGGACATCTTCAACCAGAGCAGGCTGCTCAGGGCCCCGTCCAACCTGACCTGGGATGTCTCCAGGGATGGGGCATCGACCACCTCTCTGGGCAACCTGGGCCAGGGCTTCACCACCCTCATGGTGAAAAATTTCTTTCTATGTAGTCTGAATCTACCCTCTTTTAGTTTAAAACCATTACCCCTTGTCCTGTCGCTACAGGCCCTGCTAAAAAGCCTGTCCCCATCTTTCTCCTCAGCCCCTCTCAGCCCTGGCAGCTGCAGGAAGGTCTCCCCGGAGCCTTCCCTGCTCCAGGCTGAGCCCCCCCAGCTCTCCCAGCCTGTCCTCCCAGCAGAGCTGTTCCAGCCCTCGGAGCATTGCTGGGGCCTTCTCTGGGCCCACTACATGTATCAGTGAGGAGTCAAGGAAAGGAAAGGGCAAAGCAGCAGGGAGAAGAGCAGAGAACATGGCTTGGGCAAAAGCCTGGGGATGAGAAGGTGGGTGTGAGCAAGTGGAGAGGTTCAAAGTGGGCCATGAAGCATGAACAGCAAAAGGTGGAAGAGCAGAGTTAGGAGAACATTAATATGGAAAACTGATGAGCAGTGAAGACAAGTGCTAAAGGTACAGGCACCATCTTCACATGGACTTTCGTTGTTTTCTCACCAAGGACTCTGCACAGAGCCTGTGACAATCATGCTCCTCCCGCTGACCCTGGACCTACAGGCATAAGCAAGGACTTTTCAGAGGAATTAGGCATTTAATATCATCTGGAGATATAACAGGACTTATCTCCCTTGAACACTGCAGTCCCCAGCCCTCAGGGAAAAAAAACAGTTTCTAGTTAATAAATTTGCCATTTCTGATCATCCCTGTAGTATATTAACCCAGAATGGAGGAAGAGGTTTCACTGCTGCCTGGCGCAAGGTTTCTCTCTTCATGGGTATAAGTTGATCAATGGCCGGTTAACAGTCATTTTAACCAAAACTGACTCTTTCAAAATTGAATACAAATCAATTTCCTTAGTGTCACACCAGTCATTTAACACTTTAAACACAAAAACAGTATAAAGAAAATATGAGTCAGAAATTCTGATTTTTTTTCTTTTTGCTTTCCTTTGGGGTAAGAAAAGACAGTGGTAAATGCATTCATTACTTTTTCATCAAATCTCTATCTAAGGGGTATAGATTTCACTAGGAAAGTATTTCTAGGAAAGAAAGCTAGAAAAATATGAGAAAAGCTCTTGTTTCCAGAGCCAGCTGGGCAGACAGTACCATACATAGTCCCAAAGCTCCACATCCTGCTTAATAATATATTTCCTGGCACACACAATTAAAAATTTGTTAGGACTTTGGTTCCCTGTGCTTATGGGCCAGATTTCTGAGACTGGTCACTGCCTTGCCCACCCCCCCCACCCCCCAAAAAAACCCCCACAAAACTAAAAACCCAGCACTCACATAAATTGTATAAGCTACATCATTCATTACGTATACACTTAAAGCAAAAACCCAGATTATTTCAGCAAGCCCTCGTGCGCATGGAGGTTACAGCAATGCAAGGAAAGGATACGCAGATCCTATTTCCTTTCGGAAACTCTTGGCGCATCATCCCCAGCCTCAAGCAACCTGCTGCACAAGTGAGTTTAAGGAGAGTGGGTCAGTCAGGCCAGCAGCCATCACTGTTGGCATTCGCAGGGCTAAAATCCTTCAGGCTGACTGCACCAGCTTGACAAATCCAGGAAATTGGGATCAGCAGCTGAGCAGGGTTTGAAGCACTTCACACTCGGTGTTGGCTGCACATCAGCAGCTGCTTGCACTGCTTGTGAGATTTGAGTGGGCTCCAAGAAAGAAACAGCTGAATAAAACTACTGAATTCAGAAAGATACCTCTCCCAGAGCCCACTGAATCCTGTCCCGTGGTGGTAGGAACTAGAGGTTTAACGGAAAATAGGGCATATCTAGGGATCCTTTAACTGGGATACCCAGGGGCTAGCAATCTCTTGCATTGGGTAGAAAAACAGTTCCTTTGGTTGGTTTTCGAGTTGCTACTATGACATTATGCTCCAGTCCTGATGGACCTTGTACCCAGCCTGGTGATGCTAAATTTCTCTCTGGCACCTACAGCCTGAAGCTACTTACTTCCTAAAGGATTTCCTGGATAAAGGAACAATCAGGCGACCAGGTCATTTCAGAGAGCTACAACACAGCAGGCCTGAAAGCAAAGATAATTTGGCAAACCACTATTGCAAATTATTAACTGAAGTCACGTTTACACGTTTAAGGACTCTAATGAGGGACCACAGCACTGTTAGAGCAAGTGTTAAGCAAATGAGATAAACTGAGATTATCTCTGCTCTGAAGATAATCTTTACAATCTAGGATTTAAATGATTAAATGGGCAGGTGGCTGGTAAAAACAGGAACTTGCAAAGTAATAGGGTGGATTTTCATACTTGTATAGGCTACCAAAGCCAAAAATGGAGAGCAGCTCAGTCAGAAACATGACAACAGAAGTAGACTAGTCTGTTTGTCCTTTGTGGATTCAGGACAAAAACTGTCTCAGTACGATACCAACAGTCTCTTTCAGGACACCATCTGTACCCAGGTCTATACTTCTGCCTCCAAACATGCTTGTACAAGCCACCAATGGAGACACAATTAATCATTGCTCTACAGTTTCCCACTGGACTCCTCAACACAGCCAGAAGATATCCAGAAAGCAAGAGATAGAGGAGCCCAGCACATAGAAAGCAAGCCAAACAAAAACTTAATCCATAGTGCAGGGAGCTCACCCTCCTCCAGATCCCACGCCTTCCTCTGCTAGCAAGTAGCCCATTTGCTGCTTGCCTGAGCCCTTCCAAGCCTGCATCAGCCAAACTAAGCTGGGTTAGCAGCCAGCCTTTAAGCAGCAGGTCTTCGTTAACCTGATTCGTTTTGCCTGAAGCAATTAAGGAGGGCTCACACAAGTCATTTCTATGAGTCAGGCAGCGAGATTAGAGGCTCTGCCAGAGAGCACTTCTGTGAGCACATGCCCACCCCTACAAGGTGTTGGATGGTGCACAAACACAAGCTTTCTTCTGCCTGTGACTTTGCTCTCCACCGCCTGTGCCACCAACGCTACTTCCTGAAGGAGGCTGCTGGAAGATGAGACATAAAATGTGGCAAGTTTTGGTAATAATCTGATGACTTTTTCAATGGCACCAAGTCTTGCTGTAAGCACTCGCTATCGCCATACACGTGGGTGAATGCCTTCCTTTCCTCTCAGTACAACCTGCTGGGAACTGGGAATTGTTTTTGCTGCTATCAAGCAAGCCCTGGGATAGCAGTAGCTGCAAAATCTGGTGCAAGTCCTTTTAACTCGTTAGGCTTAAAATAGCTCCTAATCCCCCAGTTGCAGTGAGTGAAGGGGATGAATAAGGGATCGGTCTCCCGCAGAGCTCAGCCATTCTGTTTTGAAGAGTCTGCGGCAGCGACAGCCGCAGCGCTGACGGGGCAACCCAGGGATGCCAGCAGTAACACTCCAGCCAGCGCTTAGCAAGACATTGGCCAGTGCTATAGAAGTACTATATAGAGTATAGAGTATTTACTACCTCATTAGCCCTAAAAGAGGTTTATCTAAAACATAACCAGAGGGAAAGCTGTACTAAGAGGATGCCAGGGGTGTATTTTGTTTCCAGTTCCCAAAAGGGAGGAGGAATGCTGCCTAGGAATGGTTTGAATGCTGAAATTCAGTAGTTTTCTGATCTGGGATTTGATTTAGTCCTCTCTCTGTTGAGAGGTGACTCTGCCTAGCATAGGGAAACCAGCTAAGTTTTAGTTGTTATTAGGATGGATTTCCCTTTAGAAATCATCTCCCAAAATGAAGCACAGCAAACTGGAGGGATCAAACTTCAGCATCATATCAAGGAGATGGGACTGTTGTGAAGCAGAGCAGTGCTGGCAGGATTTATTGGCCTTGTTGACCGTTTCATTAGGAAAAAAACAGGAGGAATTGTCATTTAGACAAAACCAACTGTGTCTCCAATGTGTTTGAAATATGCTGAGAACTGAACAAATGCCCTTTTGGGACAGGGCCCTGGGATAAACTACTCTACATGTAGGAAACATGCTGATCCATCTGGATTCACCTCAGTTTCACCAGAGTAACCCTAAAGGATCTTGTTCCCCATATCCTCCTGGCAGAAAACCTAGTTTCTGACTCTAAACTCAGTAATCTGATTGTCCTCCTTATTACTAATAATTGTGTTTCTTTACAGCAGCAAGAGTGGGCGTGTGAGCCTCTAAATAAGCATCTGGCTGACACATGGAGAGAAAGGAAAAGAACTGCTGAACCTTATTATTAGCACCATGGCAGCGAAGGGAAAGCGAGACGAGTCCAAATAAAACTCTGAAGATCTCTAGAGGGCCAAAAGTCACAGATCTGTCAATTCATGCAGTGCTTTGCTGCGAGAATCCTTGCCCAGCTCCCTGCTGCAGTTCCCCATCCCGCTCACAGCCTGAGGCAAAGGGACGGGGAGGCTTGGGGTCCTGCTTATGCCCTCTCCTGTGAGTCCAGAGACTCTCCCTGCCTTTCCAGTCCTCTACTTTGTGCTCTCTTGGGCTTTCCTACAAGTTAGCCTGTGTGTTCCTAATGCCACCTCTGCCTTTCCATGCCAAACGAGTGCTGTCCTTGCCCACAGTTCGTGCCCTGCTCCTGACCCACGGCAGCAGTGTTCCCAACACTGGTCTCTGTGCCCGGCCACGGACTTGTGAGCAGCACAAGTGCTATTTGATAGGAGTTTTCATTGGGGGAAATGTGAGGCTCCACAAAACAAAGCTTAACTTTTTTTTTTTTTTTTTTCCTTTTGGAAACAGAAATATTTGGAAGAATGGGATTATCTGGCCTAAAGTGGGATTTGAATACAATAAAATATGTTTATTGTTTCATCCTTTTCTTTGCTTCTCATTTGCAGTGAGCGCCTTGACACCACCAGACACAATACTTGTTCTTCTAAGAACACTTTTTAATCCCTAATGTCATTTCCCCCACATTTCCCATCAAGTGAGATATCACTTCAGTTATCTTACTACAGGAAGATATGTTATCTAGCACAATCTACTTTTTGCAATCTGTCACGGTGGGTTTTACCCTGGTTTTTATTTCCCTTGATGCCACTATATTGTAGACTACCAAGGTCAGACCAAGTAGGCTATAACCACTCATATCACTTTTTCCCTTTCCTAAATAAAAGGACTCAAGTACTGTGTTGGCTATTCTCCAGTTATACTGTACTATCCCTGATTTAAGAAAATTTAAAAGTCCTTGGTACCAGACATAATTGGCGATTCACTTGGCTACCCAGTCTCTCTCTCTCTCAAGTCTAATTGAGCCTGAGTTGAGCAAGGTCTCCTTTCAACTCACATCTCCTTCTGACCCTCAATATCTGTTTTTTATTGCTGATCAGTCCCCTTTCTGCCCATGCACCTCTTTACTTACTCCTAATGGTCTTTCAGAGATGGCTATTCATAATCACTGCGAAAATAAACCCTTTTGCTTGTGACACAAATGTTAAGTAGTTTTTGTGCATTTGGCTTCCAAAGCTCCACATCTCTTCCACACTGAACCATTACAGCTCTACTTCATTCTTCCCCCCAGATGATTTCACTGCTTCCTTTCATTTCTCAAAGTCTGCCCTTAAAAGACAAACTTCTACTTGTTTCTCCTCCTACTTTATTTCACCAGTTCATGTCCACCAGGTTATTTGTTCAGCTCAGCTCTTCTACAGTGTTACCTTAACCAAAGTGAATTCTAAAAAAAATTACCTCCACTTGTCATTGCTTTGGTGGTTGATGAAGATATCTATCAGCTTTCTCTCTGTTGAAAACCTGGCTAGTCACCAGCAGCTGTGCATGGACTGCTGCTGTTGGGTGATATTCACCCTCTCCCGCCTTCTAGCAAGGCACAGGCAAGTGGTATCACTTGTTTTATGGTCACTGGTTGCTGATGGTTGCATAAAATCAAATTATACCAGTTTTCCCTGCATAAGTTCGTGGTGAATCATCAGCCGCTTTCCTCAGTCATTCTTCAGTGTGCTCATCAGTGCTAAAAACATTCCTGAATTGCTCACGACGGACCAGCCCTCCAGACCTAACCAGCTAGCCCACCACAGAGGGGCCACCAGTCCACCAACTCTTCCTAATGATGCCAATGTTGGACCATCAGCTGGACCATCTTACCTTGGCCGGGGAGGGCATAAAGACAAAAAGGCAACAAAATAAACCCCAAAAATGTCTTCCTCGTTTGAACTGCCAAAACATCACGGGACTGTGGCTCGTTGGGGACTCCACCACAGCCTGAGATGCTGGGAAACCTTCTGCAACTGTTAAATCTAAACAACACACTGCCCAGTCAAAAGGGGTCAATTCCTCTCTGATCCCCATGGCTGCAGCTTAATTTTGAGGCACAAGGCAACGTATGTGGTACCTCTGAAAATACAACCTCACACAGAAACTGTTGGTAGGGTATCACCAAAAGAACCAAGGTACTGAGGAAGTGGTTTTCAGAGGAGGCAATCTCATTTGGTAGAGGCATGGTGGGCTGCTTAACCTCATAACCACAATGGAGCACAATTTATAGAAAAACTGCAGTTCCAGAGGAGGCATCAGGGCTACTTTCACCATAACTTGCTGGGAATCAGGTGTGCAGCCGCTCTTCGTAATACAGGAATCGCATGTCTAATTTCCTGCCTATTGAGTTAAAAGCTGCCTCCTGGTTTTATATGATGCTATCTAGAAGATGTTATTTCATTTAAGCGCATTCTCTTTCATCCACATGCATTTTTACTGCAGTCACTATTTATTTTCTCCTAACTCATCTTCTGCATTAACATCATTTTTGCCAGGTGGAATTGAAGCAATAATTCAATCTAAGTTAGGTTCCAGGAAGGACTCATGGCCTGGGTGTCTGCTGAGGCTTGGGAAATTGATTTCTTGGCTTGCAACAGGCACTAAATTCTCCTTATAAACCACCGAGCATCCTCTTATAAGATGTGAATGGCTGGTGTCACAGCAGGTGCAGTTTGTCTGATAAACATAATCACTCTTGGAGTTGGACGGCATGGGCATTTGGACAGGAATCAACAAGTCAGGTTATTTGTTGATTTTGTGAGCTTTGGAGGCAAAGTGTGAACAGGCAGAAGGGGAATAGCTTTTTCTTATGGTCAAGGGATGGAGGGAGGAGGAGGGAAGGAAGGAAGGAAAAAGAAATCAACTATCAACTCTTTTCACATAATATTTCCAAAAAATCCAGCTTAGGAGAGAAGTCTTTGATATGTAGGTTGACTTACCTGGAGACTTGCGAGATCCCCAATGTTTTACAGGTTCTTTTCGAAACACAGTTGAATCCATCTTTATTCATGATGAAGTTCATCAAAGAGAAGCGTGGGCGACCCGTCAGATAAACTGGAGCTTCCCTTTGAATGTTTTGAATGTAAATATATAAAGCCAATTAAATTTCATGGATTAATTTCCAAAACTGCCAGATAAACTGGCAGATATGTTAGCCAGCTAAGCCTGAATGATGTGGTTTCCATTAATCAGATATTCAAAAAAGGCTTTTATTGTAGGAAAAACAGCTTTGGCCACCTGAGCTGATTTTTTTTTTTTTTTTTTGGTAGTGTTCAGAGTAAAGGCTTATTTTTTAATAGCTGCAAAACATGTTTTGGACAACTACAGAGTGAAGGTCTCATCTTCAGAGAGATGACTGGGGTTTGGTTGCTTAAAACTCAGAAGGATGAGTTCAATCCCGTTAAAGTAATTTGAGCAACAACAAAGCACATCAAGAAAATAAAATTCTCTAATGAACAGCTCAAAAAATGCTCTCTGGTTTCTAAAAATGAAATATGGCAAATGTTCATCCTTTAATGAGTTATAACTATTTTGAGGGTAGCATTTCCATAAAAAGACAGAAAACAATCAAAGTAAAAAATGGCTTCAGAATATGTCTGCACTTGGTAGCTTCTTAGGTAACTTATTCAACTGCCGGCTTAAACATTTACCAGATATGGACATTTCAAGAACCGATCAATTTCCTTCTGCGGAAAATTTTCACTTCATCATAAATCAAAATTATCTTTCCGATTTTGAAATCATCCTTTATTTTGATTTATCTGCTCATAACTCAGGATGTCAAGCTCTACTGTCCTGCAGAGATACAGGGTTTCTCTGCCCATGTTACTTGTGCCAATTTAGTTGGAAATCCAGCAGCACAAGGACACATTTGTCCTATTGGCTTCAGCTCAGGACTATCAAAAGAAAACATTTATCTCTGAACTGGAAAGAACTATTAACAGAGAAAGTGAGTGCTCAGAGAGAAATGCCAGGGGACGCGTTCTCAGGAGGACATGGGCTGAGCTTCACCATGCAGTGGAAGAACTAAGGCAGCTCTCTGGCTTTTAACTCTGCTGTATTGCACCTTGTCCACAAAGAGGACAGAACTCACAACTATTTCACAAATATCTTAAAATTAGTTGCAGCAGCTTTTCAGCGGAGAACTCAGATTCTTCTGGTCTTGGAAGAACATGTGTTCACTTCAGTTGATGAAGAGCCAAGCTCATGGTATGGGTCTCACGTCCCTCCTACAGTTGTTGGGAGGTTTTCCCCTCCATTGGCGCTCACCTCTCTCCACTGCCAAAAAATCAGGTGTAGACAACCAGTTGATGGTCAAAGTTGGAAGAGACATTTCCAGGTACTGGAAATGATCCACAGTGCCCCCCACAAGGCAGAAAAAAGGTTTCTGGGGGCAGCGTAACTGCCGATTTCCTCTAGCTTGATAAATTAGCATTTGTTTTAATGTCCATCCTAACTCTAAACAAATACTAGTACTCCGAGTAGCTCATACTGTGCAATGCTTGCCCTGAAAGATATTGCAGTGTCATTCCTGGGAAGAATTTTAACTTTAAATTATGAATACATGTTTTCAGCCACAACTCCAGATCCACATAGACTTTTGCCCAAAAATTTCCTTGTACCAGAAAACAATCAATATTCTGATTCGTTAACAAGAAACCTGGAAAAATCCCATGTGATATTTCTAGTCACTGGAAAACATGCAGTGTAAGCTTTTAAAGTATCTATGTCTATAGCTATTTATGTCTGTATATACTTATATTTATGTATTGCTATTAATGTTTAGGGAAAGATTCACTGGTTTCTCCTGGCTGCAATGGAACTTCCTCATCAATTTGTGTTGCTGCAGGAATTAAAATGAATTGAAAGCTTTTGCATGAATTAGTGTGACCTTCAGCACCTAATATCGTGCTTCCTCCTGCCAGTTATTAAGTGGTGTGATGATAGTATGCAACAGCCATACATTTAGAGTATTTCAGTGTCCATATCTCTAAATGTCAATGATTTGAAAGACACTTCAGATTCCTGAGCTATGTGTTTCTTACCATTTCATAGATTTCTCTTAAATATAAATGCCAGCGGAAACTTTCCTGGGTTTATAATTCTTGATTATGAAGTACTTCCGAACTCCATAATTTAATCTGTTTTTTTCTGTGTTTCTTGCTGCGTTTTCTTACACAGGAAAGGACACCCAGGAAGTTTATTCAGCCTTACCCCGGAAAGTCTGAATACGCATGGTTACAAAAAAAAAATCGCCAAAAAACCCAAATAAGCATCTTTACTGAAGGAGACAAAAAAAATTTTGCATTATAAGACTAAATAGTTCTGAGAGTAATACCTTCTAGACCCCTCTTGTTTATTGTTAATGACTTGCAAGTCATTAAAGACCAGCATCGGTGGGTTCTTTATAGAGGAGGGAACGAGAGAGGAAAGTCAGGACAAAGCACGCAAGCACAGAGGAGGTCTCGGCCACCCCACCACGTCGTGGTTAGCAGGTGAGGCGGCACGCGGCGTGCGGAAGGGAGGAAGGTTATGTCTCAGGTTCTGTCCTCTCCAGCAGTTTCGGAAGAGTTCACAACGGGCTGATGGAGGCATAGGGACTGGTTCATCCTGCATGCCAGAGCGTACTCAATATGCCCGTTGTTACAGACAGGTCAACAATCAGGCAGTATCCCAGGAAGTTCCCATGTGCCCACACAGACGTTCACCTTTCGCTGCTCAGACAGCTGCTGTGGAATGAAAGATTCCTCAGCACTGTGCGCACTTGCCCTGAAATGCCAGGTTTGGGAAGCAAGAGGAATGCCTAATCCTCACGTCACAAGGCACCGAGGATGAAATAGGGTCAGCAGTCAAGAGCCACCTCAAAAGCAGGCGTTGCCCGTAAGTTGTTATCGCGGAACAGCAGTAGCTGTCTGCTCTCCCGAGGCAGCGTGGTGGGGAGCCCTGTAAGGCACTGCAGTGAGTACGACGAGCATGTGGCGGGTCAAAATATGGCACTGCAGACCTGGACACCACAACAAAGAGCTGCAACCGGGATGGTGGCTACTGCGGCACTGGACTTTCCTGTGCCTGTAACAGCATGCCCCAGTAGCAAGAATTTATGCTTGGGGTTAATGGGCCCTTCCAACAAAATGTCCTGTCTCAGACTTTCTGCTGCAGAGCAAATGCAACGCAGGGACTGTTGTAAAAAAAAAAAAAAAAAAAAAAAAAAAATTAAAAGGACAGTTTTCAAAGTCTCCCAGGAAGAATCTGAGCTTTTTCAAAAGAGGATTTCTGACTTGGCTTTCTGATGCACAGGGAGCACATCTGCAATTCTCAAGCCACAGCATTTAATATTAAAATGTCATTTTATTCTTTCTCTGTGATATCAAAAATGGTAACTAGGCAACATCTCAACTACTGAGTGGACTCTAAATCTCAAACCACTTAAATATGATATCAAAGTGAAAAATGGCAAACAGCAATTTATAACCTGTTCTTCTTGTTTAGACATAGCAGAGCCAACCACCCTGCCCTTACAGCCCCTGTACTAAAATATTCATATGCACAAGGACCCTCAAACACACAAACACTGCAGAAAAGAGAGAGAAAGGGAACTTGCAGGGTGGTTCACAGACAAGGTGTTGCAGTGGGTCCAGAGGAGGCCACAAAAATGATCAGAGTGATGGAACACCTCTTCTATGAGGACAGGCTGAGTTGGTGGTGTTCAGCCCAGAGAAGAGAAGGCACTGGGGAGACCTTATAGCAGCTGCCAGTACCTGAAAGGAGCCTACAAAAAAGCTGGAAAGGGACTTTTTACAAGGGCAATGTAGTGACAGGACAAGGAGTAATGGCTTTAAACTGAAAGATGGTAGATTTAGATTAGATATAACGAAGAAATTCTTACAATGAGGGTGGTGAAACACTGGGACAGGTTGTCCAGAAATGTGGTAGGTGCCCCATCCCTGGAACCATTCCAGGTCAGGTTGGATGGGGCTCTGAGCAATCTGCTCTAGTTGAAGATGTCCCTGCTCATGGCAGAGGGGTCGGATGAGATGGCCTTGAAAGGTCCCTTCCAACCCAAACCATTCTATGATTCTAAGATGTTAATAGATCCTCCATGGGATGGATAAACACCTGGATTCAAGGACAAACCAGTGATGCTGGCCCCAAAACAACTGCCTGGTGTTTTGCATCTCAATAGCTCGACTGGGATTTTCAGCACGAGAGAGAGCAGAGAAGTGGCAGTAAGATGTTAGTCTACCACAGCATATGAGGACTTCACCAAACCCAGTGTATAGCCCTGTGTCTTGGTCATGCAAAGAGCTGCCCCTCTGCAGAAAAAGGACTGAGGCACAGGGACACTTACCCATCCACTGGGCACTGGTGTCCCATGTGTGTCATCACTATGTCTCCACCACCCATAGAAGACCCATCTCCAAATCCTCCTCCAGGAACGCACATGAACGTTGCGCACGGGGACATTCAACCCGCCAGTTGTTGCTTGTGTTAAGCACGGCAGTCACGAGGTCCATGAGGGCAGATGAACAGGAGAATGGGCAAGTTTGGTTTTCGTGTCTCAGCTCTTTCTGAGGTCTCGCCTGCAGGTTTTCCTGCATTTTACTTCTGCTCTGAAATGAACTTTGATTCATTTTGCTCTGTGCAACTGTGCTTTGATTTTTCCAGGTATATCCTGTTTCATAATGGCTTGAATAATTAGCACACAAATGAGGAGAAGTGGAAAAATTTGGAGGTTCAAAACATGCACACCTCCCTTCTCTACAGCGAAAGCATTTAGCACACAGCATATAGTAACACCACCTGCACTGTTTTAAACAGTTCCTCACATTTCCGTTTAAGAAATGAGCTCCTTCCCTTGAGCGTACGAGGGGGCTGAAGCAGATTTTGTTTGCAGAGATGTTAGAGACAACTGCTGTTAGTAGATTTTGTCAAAAAAAGGAAAAGCAGCCATTTGTGTTTTCTGACAGCCCCAGAGACATCTATGTTAGCAAGAGCTATTTGGACTGACGGATCAGAAATGCTACGAATTTGAGAGCACTTCATGGGAACCAGGACAGAAAGGCAGCCGTGTGAAAGATTCAAATAGCCTCCTTTGATTTCAGCAGCCTTTATGAGTGACACAATCAGCCACAGAAAACCGTTTAGTGAGAGTTTTTGTCTTCCTAAAACACAGCTGACACATGGGAATGATTTAACTTGCTAATGAAATTACTCCTGTGTGTTGATATTTTCCCCCTCTCATGTACATATCCTGGTTGCATAACTGATAACTAATTTAGACAGGCACAGAAAGAGCTTTGCCAGGCTGCTTCCACCCTGGTCCCTTCGAAGAGCAAATACCTGCTCCACAATCAGGCAAGACGTGTAAAGGATAAGGGCTGGACTGCTGCGCAGGAGCTCGTAGAAATAAATCTCTTAACCATGAGGAGGTCAGCAGGGACATCTAAAGATCCCCCAAAAGGTCGAAGAGTTCTTGACAAATTAAGCCTGTTTCTTCTCTTGGTCATTTCCAAACACAGTAATGTGCACGTTAAAGCACTTATTATCATTCATGCAATATTGTGAATAAACAACTTAAACGCTGTGTGCGTCACTGGCTGTTTTTTAAAAGCTGAGTTCACCATTCACACAGTGACCTTACCCTACACTTATAAAGGTCCACAAATAATTCACAAGTGAAAGAAGATTTCTTTCCCACCTAGAGAGCTCGGGTTATCTGGTCAACCTTTAAAACAATGCTTTGCCAATTAATAGAGTCTTCACCTCATTACTAGTAAATACACGTAATAGGCCTCTTGCAAAACAGTTTTTCATTCGATACAGGCACAGAACTGCTCCTTGCAGGTATTGGCGAAGGCATAAAAATAGCAGGTTGCTCCTGGATAATGCACAAACACGAGAAAGGGATTAAGTTCACCCAATAGTTCACAAACCTCTGTTTACAGTACAAAAATCAATGGGACACTAAAAAGCTGTAGCGCTGCTCGTGTGTTGGACACCTGGAAAGCACTGAAGATACCCCTCCCAGGTCCAGAGGGGTGGCACAGAGAGGCACTAGGCAAAGGGCAAGGTCAGACAGCAAATGTCCCTGCAATCAAGTTGATGCATTTTGATAGCTTGATATGAGTACTTCTTGAAGAATTTAATTTATTTTTATTTGTTTATAAGCTGCTAAAAATGCAGTCGTCGTGTTATCTCCGAGTACACGAGCATTGCACCACAGAAAATAACTTGCTGCCAAGTGCAATCTCCAATTAATAGCTCAAATATTAATTTAAGTCCATAATGCATGCACATATCATTTTAAACTTAGGGAAAGAAGCATGTATAATTGAAAATCTTTAGTAATTTTCCGAAGAATCCAATATCGGCGCAGCAGATTCATTTGTTAGGCAAGCTGTCTTGAGGAGCTACAGCTAAAACAACGGGTGATGGTTAAAAGCTGTAACAGCTAAGGGATCTTTTCTTTTACCCTTTAGATTACTTGGGTGCACAAAATGCGGAGGAGAAGTGAGGTCAGCTCTTCGATCCTGCTCCAGCTCCCAGGCAGCTATTGGCGGTGCAGACGACGTGAAAGACCAAGCGGGTTTTCAGGGATCGGTAAGTGGCGGTGCCATGTCTGCCCGCTCCACCTGCTTCGGTGCTTGGGTGGGGGGTTCCCACCGCCCGCTAAAAGGCAGTTTTTGCCCTCTAGACCCAGCTACCCTCCCTGACTCAAACTGGCTTGCTGGGAAGTCTCGGGGCAGGTGAAAAATTTTTTAGATCAAACGACGTGGAATTCAGGGGGGGAGGCATTTTTTCCCCCAAGAGCTGAGGAAGCCAAGACGACTCAGCCCCTGCCCCTGGGGTCCCTCTTACGTCCCACGGGTCTCCCACAAACTACAGACCATGAGCAATACCCCAGTCGGGAGCTGCTGAAATCCTACCGGTGTTGGCACGTCCGTGCTGGGAAAGGTCAGGCTGTCCGCGCAACCCGCCGGCATCACGCCTTTCATCAGGAAGGGGGAAAATCTGTGACATTTATAAGCTCGCAGGGATCCCACGCACCGGCCGGCTGGGCGGCGGAGAGGGAAGCCGCTGCGCTACCGCACTGAACCGAACTTGTTTCTGCAGGAATGGCACAAATCCGCGCTTCCCTTCTCCGGCGCTTTTCCTTCTGCAGCAACCGTGCCCACTCGGGGCAGGCACGAGGGGACACCACCCTTCCCCCCTAAAGACGTCGTTCTTTCCTTTACATGAAAATCGTAACTTTTAATGCATTAAACTGCCGCAGTGCAATTAAAACCGCTAATCCTCAGCGCACGGGAGACAATTAAATAGTTTCTTTACCATCCATTAGTGAAATGGGGTTTGAGCATGGCATTAAATTCGGCAAATAAAGTCAGAGCGTGTCTCCAGCAGCGGTGCTCAGGGCAGGGTGCTCAGCAGCAGCCCACGGCACGGCTGCCTATTCTGCTGTTAACTGTCGAGGGAATTATCACATAAAGGCAAAAGGGGGGTGATGTGTAAACACGAAGGCTAGAGATGGGGGTTTTTTTTCAACCTACCACTTGAGGTGGTGTCTCTCCTACAAAATACATGTAACCATCTCAGATGACAAATATTTGTTTGAGAACACCTCTTTTGTCTATTGTACTATGGGCCAATAAAAAGAAAAAAAATTTAAAAATAAATCCAGAGACAGACATAAACTCTTTTTTGATATGGCTGCATTTTCTCAATACAAACAGGCACCGCAAACAAATGACTTTAACACATCCTCCCGTTGATTAAAAAATGATTTATATTGTATTACACCTTCAGGGTTGATTGGACGATGTGTTTAATCCCACTCCCTGCCCTCCCCCAGCCTAATAATATACAGTATCACCTCTGTGATAATGCGATTATATTAATGGAGCCAGCATTGCCATTGTATTTGAGAGCATCCTTGTTAGGGGTCTTGTGCTTCCCAAGGAGATCAATATTTTTAATTCTAGTAAATGAAAAGCAGAATAAAGTTGTGCCCTGGAAACAATATGGCACTTCCTACGGGGAACAGTGTCCTGCAAACTATTTCCCATATATATATTAAAATTCCAGAATAGTGACAAATAATCCATTATACCATGTTCCTGTCTACCACCAAGAGAAATAGGTGAGAAGTCGCTGGTTCATTCAAGTGTGCTACAGCTATAATTATTCTCTGCTGTAATTATTGTTCCTACTTTTCTTGTGCCAGTGGGACAGGTCCATCAAGACAATGCTAAGCCAAAACATGAGCGCGGTGGGTTTGCCCGCACAGACCAGCTGCTGAGGGATGGGCTGGGATGCAGGAAGGGTGCCACACACCCCAGGCTTTGGACTTTCAAAATTACCTTAGAAAAATGCACTGATTTTTCTGCCGTGGCTTCTGGCCACCGCTATTCAGAATAGTTTAAAACCTTTCGGGTCACTATGCTGTCGTAGCAGAGAAATAACGTAACACTAGACTTTCCTTTCCAGACCTCCTGCCTTCTTCAATAGTCAGTGGCAGTTCCAGGTAGGTGCAAAATTGTCTGGTGCATAACTCAGGCAGAAGTAAGGGGAGAGGGAGGTACGGCCGGTGGTCACATTGGTGTAGACAGTATAATTTTGGTGTTCAGTACTGATGGAACCCTACACTGATAATGCATTTAAAAACGCACGGACAGATGCACCTCAGGTACAAACTACCTATCAGTATGTTTCTTTGATAGATCCCATTTTTATTTCCAATTAATTTTCCCGCAGTAATCTCATTAATTTGTTTATAAACACTTTTCTGCCCGTGTTTCCTATCAGCATTCACTTAAATGTCAGGCCTTTTGTTAAAATGTATTGAGTTATAGATAAACACAACTCTACATTATGAGATCGGAGAAATAATGAAAAATGAGTGGTTTATGGTTTGGAAACCGTGTAAACCTCATCGTGTTTTTATTGCTGGAATGGTAGTATGGGGGAAGGGTAAGCGACTAAAGTCAATGCAATCTTTAATTTAAGGAGTATTTTTATGATGTTTTCTGTTAATCTTCTAAAGCTGTTTGCAGAGTATAAAAATATGTTTGCTATAGGGAAGTCTTTATAGTATCAGTGATAAAACACTATTATGTGTGTTTTGCATCCATTGCATGGTTTGAATTTAGTAAACCTTGGTCCTTATGAGCAGAGCAATTATGACTATTATGATATTAAACCGGGAAAATACTCTGTTTAATGAACAGCGAAGAATTACAATGCATCACCGCCCTTGGGAAAAGCAATGTGTTCAGCTCACAAATAGCACTAACAGCCTCATCGACGCCAGATGTCCAATTTTCAAGAGTAGCTTCCTAAACTCCGAGTGCAGCGCTGAGGTTTCCGCTCCAACGCAGCCCCTCGTGCGAGCCGAAATGGGGTCCTCACCCATCGGAGAGCCTGAAAAATCAATCGTATGGCTGTGCCACAGCTTCCTTCTGCCTATTAAATGCTGTGCTCTGGATAATTCTCCTTTGTCTCATTGAATGAAAAGAGCCAAGACCTGTGTGGTCCCAGACTGGTTCCCGTCCGGTGTTTGCAGAAGCCGCTTACTCAATCTCTCACTAGTCCGGTGTGCCCATCATCACTTGCAAACCTCCAGGGCTCCCAGGTATTAAACAGCAAATTAAAGGACTTCAGAACCAACCTGAAAACTTCTCCTTATTTCTCGGCGTCTTAGAAGGGAGGGATCAGGAAAACATGCACGGCTCAGCTCCTTCTCACTGGGTGCAGTACAGAGTAGAAATGGAAATTCAGCCTCCGCTTCCGCACTGCCCAGCCCGGGAGGGAGAGGGACACGGTGTGGCATTATGTAGACAAGGGAAATAATAGACCTTGGAAGGGACAATCCAAGCCTGGTGGGAAAGCTGCTTCTAAAAACATTGGAAAAATGTTTTTAAAATATATCTTTTAATTCCAAAGCAAAGCAGGGACACGCCGGTTTCTTTTAATACTGAGTGTATTGAACAAATACCAAGAAATTCTTTCTCGTGATTTACTGACTTTCTAAGTGTCCTTCTCTGTGCTTTAAAGGCAATATAACAGGACTGTGAAAGGAGTCTGCTCATCGGTAGTATTAAATCCTATCCTTCACCTACCAAAGCACCTCACCCCAAAAGCAACAGCCTGGTTCTGCCATCTCATGTCTCTCCCGTGGATTCCATCCATCTTGCCCCGCTTGCATGAGCTCTGTCACCTTGATTTCATATCATGGATCAAACGACAGAAGTCAAACGGTGTGCCACCAGCTCCTGGCTGCTGTCTTAACAAGAGGGGAAAACGGAGGAGGAGAGCAGCAGGGAACGGCTGAGGGAAGGGAGACTGGTGGAGGACAGAACCAACCCAGCTGTGACTCCATCCAGTCACGTGGGTCTGAACTAAGAGGAATTTTTTTCCATTGTTTTAGCAAAATGGCACGTCAGTACACAAGGTCCAAAGGGTCAGCTTCTTCCACCCTTGCTCTGCCCCACTGCGCTTGCTGTTCCTCTGTCCTCCGCTGGTTCACGCTGGGGAAGGCACTGCTGGAGGAGTGGGGCTGGCCAAGCTCAGAAGATAAATGAGTGCAGATAGTGTTATTCCCAGGGAAAATTACTCCCTGACAAATCAAGGTAACTTCCATAGCATGGTGCTTGTTTAAATCCCATCGTGCGACCCTGAGCAACACCGGACCGCCTTGCACCCAGCAGCACCCTGCGGCACTGAGCGAGCTAATGGCAGAAGCGAGGTGCCACACCGCGTGAGCGGGGCTGGTGGATGTCACCGGCTTTGTGTTCCAGGGTCAGCTCCAAATCCTCAATAAGCCCTATAAATTCAGCATGGCCACCCTGTGCATCACTCAGTCGCTTTCCCAAGGGCACTACTCCTTGGCACAAACTTGCTTTGGGGTATTTCAGCAGCTTTTCTCACATCTTACCCAGCACATAAGTAAAGCACAAAAAAGTGTTTCACATTTTTTTTGTCATCCTATGATAGCCTTAGGAGTGGGGCCATTGTGGAGTTTAAGAAGTGAGTCTTGAGCAGTCTGTGATTTTTGGACAAGATTTCATCTGTGACATTCCTGCTTTTTTTTTTTTTTATCCACAACACGCTACTAGCTCAGGGTGGTCACTTATTACTTATGCTTAAGTGCAGCTAGAGGCATATCTCTCTACACATTTGTCCTTCTGCAAAGCACATATAGCCTGTTGCTGGGGTGTTTGCACAACACTGTTGTACTGCAGTGACTGCAACAAGCCAACGGGAAAACAGCCCACCTGGCCGTGCCGCCTTCCTGCTTGTGATTCAACAAAACAAGCACCAAAGACAGTGTCCTGGGCAAAACCCACTGTCCCTTCAATGTGGTGGTTTACCCCCACACGCTCCCAGTCTGCCTGTTTCATGTATATGTTGTCTTAATCACCCGCAGTCACGCTGCCCGCGTGGCCAAGCGCTGCCTCCGTTGGCAGCGAGTTTGCACCGTTGCGACGTACCATTAAGAGCGCCCATCCTGCAGCCGTGCAGCCCGGTGGTAGGGTATTGCCATCGCCAGCTGCAGCCCATGAGCTCTGCACTAAGTTTGCATGGCCTCAGCTCTGCTCTGGCTGAACTTTTCCTGACCTGCCTGCAGCTTTCTCTTACTTGGTTTAGCTGTGACAGCAGTTTTTCTAATTGACCAGCTGTCTGTGCCTAATTTGTTTTACTTTTGTTTACCTTTTCTGTATCTTGTACAACCACAGTTTTATATAGGCAGCAGTAACAAGCAGTTATTCTAAGTAGAGCAAGATACTTATCACTAACACTCTGATGAGCAGAGAAATCCAGACCTGTTACAACAGCAGAGGCTTTGAGAAGTGGGGACCCAGGATGTGGCATAGGGGGTTACGGGCACCAGACGGTAAGAGATGGGCACAGGCTGGGACACCCCAGACCTGCACGCAGCTCACCCATAGACAGTTAAAGAAATGCAGAGCTAGAGTTGGACAAAACTGGTTTCTGGGGTAACCAAGAGAACAGCATCTCTGTTTTCTGCATTTCAGATACTCTGAAATAGTATCCAACATGCGTAAAGGGCACCACGTATAGTAAATTGGGATGCAAAACGGGACGGAGGACCAATGAATAAAGCAAAGATTACAAAAACATGGTGGCAAACATACAAAAATTACTCCAAGTGGTGAAGAAGAAGAAACCATCAGCATGGACATCCTATCCCAGTAAAGGACTGTTGATGCTGACACTCGCTATGACACCCCCAGGGTGAAACCCTCAGCTGTAGCACCCAGAGGAGCAGCCAGAACATAATGCCTGGAAAAAGTGTAGAAACTCCAAAGTATGTGAGTAACAATTTAAACTGGATGATGATGATGATGATGATGATGATGATGATGTTTTCTGCATAGATGTATTCTTTCTCGTTCTGTAATAAACACATCTGGGCTAATAATGGTGATGCTTGGATTAGACTGTTAAGATATCAATATATCTTAAAAATGAATTCTAATCTATATGTCAAATGTGTGCTTCCTCTTTGCTTATAAATGAGGTTTCCAGAGTAGAAATACTGTGTGTGGTAGCCTAACAGCTGTATTTCACAGAATCACAGAATCACTAGGTTGGAAACGACCTTCAAGATCATCAAGTCCAACCATTAATCCAGCGCCACCATGTCCCCTAAACCATGTCCTGAAGCACCACATCCACACGGTTTTTGAACACTTCCAGAGATGGCGACTCCACCACCTCCCTGGGCAGCCTGTTCCAATGCCTGACCACTCTCTCGGTGAAGAAATTTTTCCTAATATCTAATCTAAACCTCCCCTGGCGTAACTTGAGGCCATTTCCTCTTGTCCTATCGCTGGTTACTTGGGAGAAGAGACCGACACCCTCGTCGCCACAACCCCCTTTCAGGGAGTTGTAGAGAGCGATAAGGTCTCCTCTCAGTCTCCTCTTCTTCAGACTAAACAACCCCAGTTCCCTCAGCTGCTCCTCATAAGACTTGTGCTCCAGACCCCTCACCATCTTCGTTGCCCTTCTCTGGACACGCTCCAGCACCTCAACGTCCTTCTTGTAGTGAGGGGCCCAAAACTGAACACAGTATTCAAGGTGCGGCCTCACCAGTGCCGAGTACAGGGGCACAATCACTTCCCTACTCCTGCTGGCCACACTATTCCTGATACAGGCCAGGATGCTGTTGGCCTTCTTGGCCACCTGGGCACACTGCCGGCTCATATTCAGCCGGCTGTCAACCAGCACCCCCAGGTCCCTTTCCGCCGGGCTGCTCTCCAGCCACTCCTCCCCAAGCCTGTAGCATTGCATGGGGTTGTTGTGGCCAAAGTGCAGGACCCTGCACTTGGCCTTATTAAACCTCATACAGTTGGCCTCTGCCCATCGATCCAGCCTGTCCAGATCCCTCTGCAGAGCCCTCCTACCCTCCAGCAGATCAACACTCCCACTCAGCTTGGTGTCATCTGCAAACTTACTGAGGGAGCACTCAATTCCCTCATCCAGATCATCAATAAAGATATTGAACAAAACCGGCCCCAGAACCAAGCCCTGGGGAACACCGCTTGTGATCGGCCGCCAGCCGGATTTAACGCCGTTCACCACAACTCTCAGGGCTCGGCCATCCAGCCAGTTCCTCACCCAGCGAAGAGTAAACCTGTCTAAGCCACGAGCCGCCAGTTTCTCCAGGAGAATGCTGTGGGAGATGCTGTCAAAGGCTTTACTAAAGTCCAGGTAGACAACGTCCACAGCCTTTCCCTCATCCACTAGGTGGGTCACCTGGTCATAGAAGGAGGTCAGGTTGGTCAAGCAGGACCTGCCTTTCATGAACCCATGCTGGCTGGGCCTGATCCTTTGGTTGTCCTGCAGATGCCCTATGAGCACTGTCAAGACCAACAGCTCCATAATCTTCCCCCGATACAGAGGTCAGGCTGACAGGCCTGTAGTTCCCAGGATCCTCCTTCCGGCCTTTCTTGAAGATGGGCGTCACATTGGCAAGTCTCCAGTCTTCTGGGACCTCCCCTGTTAACCAGGACTGCTGATAAACGATGGAGAGTGGCTTGGCAAGCTCCTCCGCCAGCTCTCTCAGTACTCTCGGGTGGATCCCATCAGGCCCCATAGACTTGTGGGTGTCCAGGTTGTTTAGCATGTCCTTGACTGCTTCCTCCTGGATTATGAGGAGTACATTGTGCTCTCCATCCCCGTCTTCCAGCTCAGGGGGCTGAATACCCTGTGGATACCTGGACTGGCTATTAAAGACTGAGGCAAAGAAGGCATTAAGTACCTCAGCCTTGTCCTCGTCCTTGGAGACAATGTTCCCTGCCATATCCAGTAAGGGATGGAGATTCTCCTTGCCTCTCTTTTTGTTGTTAATATATTTGTAAAAACATTTTTTATTATCCTTTACGACTGTGGCCAGACTGAGCTCTAGCTGGGCTTTTGCCTTTATTCATTATTATTTATATTATATTATTTATTATTTATATTATTTATTTCACATTGTATGGGATCACTGGGCTAAACCAGTCTGGGATCACAAAGGCAAAACGCAGGGACTTGCAATTCGGCTTAGCTTCGTCTCACCCTGGCAGATCCTTATCCATGCAGAGATGACTTGGGAGCTGCGGAAACGGCTCGGCCCCGGGTTGCCTGGACACTACATAGTGATAGGAACCGAAACGTGAATGGAGCCTTGAGTAATCCCTTAACAACCAAAATGCCCTGAGTACATTTCCACCACTATTCAGCAACTTCGTGTGCTAGACATCACAAAATCAGCAATACAGACTAAGGGGCCATCACACCACCAGCGATAAACATCCCAGACAGTATAATCCACTCGGGCATAATCCTGCCACCACCCATCAAATCAGGAAATAAAAACCGTAAGGTTTGGGCAGAAAATGGGCTGGTCTTTTTCCCACGATACAGCTGGGCTGTAGGAGATCCATCTCCCGTTGTCTGGGACGCTGTACAAGGGAACTTCCCAGGCATTAAGAGCCCTTATCTGAGAGAGGGTAAGCGATTAAGAAACATACGTGTGGTGTTTGGCATGTTTTAAGATTAGTGCACTCTTCTGAGGTATTAATATCTAGTGCTCCTGTGGTTTGTGTTAGTGTATTTAATTGCAATAGTGCATTCCTCCGTTGTATCTATAAAAAGTCTGCAACAGTGGCGTAACGGACCTGCAAAAGTTCAAATAAAATGTTAATTTGAACCTTAGAGTGAAGTCCCTTTCTCACCGTCACACACCCTCTTACCCAGCGCTCACTGATTTACACCCTGTAGCAACCGCTCTGCCCAGGCAGGCTCTGGGGATGCACCCCACGGGTGAGCCTGCCCATGCCCCCATCTTCCCCAGACTTTGCCAGATCCGCTGGATATTCAACACCAAAGTCCACACCGCGACAAGCACCAGCCATGCCCACAGCACTTCGTGGGTAAGGAAGCAGTTAAAGGACATATTGCAGTAGGATGCAATTTCATTAAGCTCTTCCTCATCACACCATACTGTGGCTTAGAGAGAAGAGGGAGTTAATCCAATTCATAAATCATAATTACGGTCAGCACCTATTGAATAGAAAATCTATGGAATTACAACAACATTGACTCTCCCTGCCAATCCCGCTGAAATAAAATGCAACAGTGGAAAGGAATTTCACATGCAAATGTTTGGACCGCACTGAATTGGGCCCCTTCCAAATAAAACCCTTCATTCCAGCTAAATTTTAAGCAGGGAGGGAATCCTTAGCAAACAGCCAAGAAGTAATGCGCTTAAATATATAACGTATACCATGATTTCTCAGGAATAAAGGGGACCACTTTGTCTCTAAAGTTATTTCCAGCACAAGTGCACAAGCAAATGCTTGCCTTTCGATTTTAGGCAGCAAAATAAGAACACTAATGAGAACCTTTCATCCTGCACCTCGCCGTTATTTCTGAGGCTGTTCTGTACTTACAGGGACTGCGGATGCTTCTTGCTAGAGAGGGTAAAAATGAGAGAAATACCACATTACACCATCTGAGCAAAAATTTTCTTTGGGAGTCAACTTATAAATATTTCTGCTCAAACAAGCAAAACGTTTTGCTCATCCAGAAATATTCCCTTGGGAGGAAGAATTCCCTTTTTCTAAAACACGGAAAGCCATTGTTCTTCCTTCAGGGAGTCAAGAGTTCATAAATGCACCAGATGTAGGCATACCACTACGTATTTCAAAAGCATTACCCCAAACATAGAAAGAGAGAAATGACTCTGTTATACTACATGCACAGAACCAAGTCCTGCTCTTAAATTATACCCAATCCTTGTAAAGTCATTGGCATAAGAGGTACAGTTGCTTCAGCCACCAACTAAATTAAACTGAGTATGAGTCTGTGTGTGCCTACAGATTTATGAACAAACTTCTGTCAGTCCCCCAAAAATTATAAACATCTCATTTGCACTGCAGTGGTGTGTGGGTGCTGGATCCTTTTTGCACAGTGCTGTACGACCAGATGGGCCCTAATCAATCTGGTTTTTTATTATCCAACTATAGCAACCTGGATACAGCAAGTACTACAGTCCAAGCAACAACAGCTGAATGCAAGGTGAGGAAAAGAGGTTCAACAAGGCCAAGTGCTGGGTCCTGCACTTCGGCCACAACAACCCCATGCAACGCGCCAGGCTTGGGGAGGAGCGGCTGGAGAGCTGCCCAGCAGAAAAGGACCTGGGGGTGCTGGTTGACAGCCGGCTGAACATGAGCCGGCAGTGTGCCCAGGTGGCCAAGAAGGCCAACAGAATCCTGGCCTGTATCAGCACTAGTGTGGCCAGCAGGAGCAGGGAAGTGATCGTGCCCCTGTACTGGGCACTGGTGAGGCCGCACCTTGAATCCTGTGTTCAGTGTTGGGCCCCTCACTACAAGGAGGATGTTGCGGTGCTGGAGCGTGTCCAGAGAAGGGCAACGAAGATGGTGAGGGGTCTGGAGCACAAGTCTGATGAGGAGCGGCTGAGGGAACTGGGGGTGTTCACTCTGGAGAAGAGGAGGCTGAGGGGAGCCCTCATCGCTCTCTACAACTACCTGAAAGGGAGTTGTGGTGAGGTGGGGGTTGGTCTCTTCTCCCAAGTAACCGGTGATAGGACAAGAGGAAATGGCCTCAAGTTGCACCAGGGGAGGTTTAGACTGGATATTAGGAAGAATTTCTTCAAGGAAAGGGTTGTCAAACATTGGCACAGGCTGCCCAGGGAAGCGGTTGAGTCCCAATCCCTGGAGGTGTTTAAAAGATGTGAAGATGTGGTGCTTAGGGACATGGTTTAAGGGTGGACTTGGCAGTGTTAAGTTTATGGTAGGACTCGATCTTAAAGGTCTTTTCCAACCTAAATGATTCAGTGATTCTATGATTCTATGAAATGCAAGGCAATGATGATACGTCAGTCAGGATGGGGGTGGTGCTCTGAGCATGAAGGCTCTTTGCTGCTGCCAAGAATTGATAAACAACATGTCCAGCATGACCTTCAGAGGGGGCAGATATCCCTAAAAAAGGGTAAATCGGGTGGTGCTCTGCATTGCATTTCTGGCTAGCAATTGGTGAACTGTCAAACAGTATCTTAAAGGAGCAAAAATTTTCACTTTTGCTCATGCAATTCAGTTAAACTATTATAAAACCCTGGCAGTTTGCTTCTTTTATCCTGCTCCATCTTTGTTTCAGGTTGTGGCTAAGGGGACAGATGTGGCCAGTGCTGCGATGCTCCTCACCCACAGCCTTGCTGTATTCAGCTGCAACAAGCCTCTGCCCAAAATCTCCTCTCCACAACAGGAGGACCACATAGGATTTTGCAAAAACAGATCAGCCTCAAAATTTTGGCTATGGAAAATGCTAGCTGCGGAAGAGAGGGCACCATTGATGCAAAAGATGATGAAAAGATGAAGTACCTCTTTAGCTGCTGTCTGGGAACGCTCCCAGGCAGCTCTTCCACGTCAGCCCTGGCAGCTGCCCAGGGACCTGGCTGCACTTGACATTAAGCCAAGGAGCGAGTGATGCAAGAGGGTGGCCAAGTCCACTGTCCAGGCAAAGGTGGAGAAATCAAAACTAACTTTAGCAGAGCCACCAAAGCTGAGGAACCCACAAGGAGGGAGGAAACTGCTGGACCACCAAACACATGAAGCAGAAATGGTCTAGGGGGGAAAAAAAAAAAAAAAAAAAAGGAAATTTTCAAAGTTGTGAGTTACAAAATTAATATTTTTTTTTTTAAAGTTGTTGCTACCCTCCCTAGATGGCACTGAAACTGTCCTGCAGCCCAGCTGGTCCGCACTGAACAAACAGCTTTTGCAAGGAGCAGAATTTGTGCCTAGTGCCGAGATGGGGGATAGATTGATTTTGATTTCAAAGAGTATATTGAACGTAAACCTGCTGGAAATGCTCTGGTCAACAGAAGGACACATTTCTCACGCTAGCTCTCATCCCTGGTTGGCTTTGGTGCCATTTCTTCATATGCCAGGCGCCGCACAGAGCATCATCTCAGCGCAGAGGCTTATTCTGCTTGATACAAACTGCTCTGCCGGTAAAACCGTCGCCCTTACCACCGAGATTCTTCCTGAACTTTTGCACTAGTAAAAGCTTTCCAAAGGGCTTCCAGGAAGGCGTTAGCAGCGCATGCGAGTATCCCTGTCTGTGAACGCAAGCAGAGCACCGTGGAGCAGCAACTCGGCCACAACCGCACACTCTCTAGGATATTAGTTGCAAGAAGGGAACAAGGATCAGGCATTTTTTAGAGCTGTTCAAGTTCATATTCTTTAAGCAGTGGGCTACTTTTTAAATTCAATTATTCCTTAGTCTATTCCTTTCTTTTTTTTTTTTAGCTTTAATTAGCATAACTAGGCTTTCTTCCCACTTAATCTCATTTCTAAAAAGACTGGTTATCTCTAAAAGATGCCATTGGCTATGGGATTCACCCAAATCCCCAACTATATTACTCTACACCTAGGTAAATTTGAACTTGATTATATTATATAAATGCAGGATAATCCTTATTTTCTTTCTGTGTTTATTTTGGGCTCCGCAGTATTGATGGCATTTTCACCTCCTGAATTTATTCAGAATTTAAGCCAGCAGATTCCTGCGAATGAAATGAGTCAATGAATTTAAAACGAGGGTTTCTCTTTTCTGAATAGTAAATTTACCAAGGAGTCAACTTTTGGTGAAACTGAAGCTATTTTGAACTCAGGTCAAATTCATCAGAAAGTTCAGACTGCAAATTAGCCAAGGAAACATTCTTCATGTTGAAACAATTTAGTTAAATTTTTTTTTAGTGAAATGTGTTTCAGCTGAGATTCATTAAGTAGTGGATGGGCTGAAAGTAAAGTACAAGAAGGGAAAATAAGACTATGCATTAGGAAAAACACTTCTAATCGGTAAATCCGAACAAAGCTTTACAAGAAAAGCTATGGAATATTCACTGGAGGCATGTCAGATATATGGGACCTGACTAGACATCCTGAGGCCTCCTCCAGCCTCCTTCCATTGCTATGATCATACCTAACATCCCAGTACAAAGTTCTCTTTCTGTCAGGTTCCACAGTGTAAAACATCCTGGTATCCATAGGATAATTTTTTTATATAGGTAAACCCAATATATCCCTAGTTTGATTAAAGGCAATGGTATGGAAAACGCTGGCTTACAACTAGACCTAAGGGTTCTTTGTCTCTATCAACACAAGTACAGCACCAGCCCCTAAAAGGCGACCTGGGCACTCATTCTGTCTTGTTTCCAAGGAAAACGGAGGGAAAAAGGAGGACAGGTGAGACACCCCACCCTGTGATGGGTATCTAAGGTAGGATCTACTGGAGTAGCAGTGTTCTGGGGGGCCAGTGCCCCCCATCACTGTGCAGTTAGCTCTGGTTAGCGGGTACCCAGTGAACGGTCACGCAGCATGAGCCTGGCAGCGGTCGTGGGCTCGCTCTCTGGTAAGATCTGGTGGAGCAAATGGGGGAAAAGATGAAGTGCAGCGGCTTAAAATTTGTTTGCGATGGTGGCTGCTGGTGGTCGCTCTGCGAGAGGCATCAGATGGAGATGCCAGACTTCGCATATTCTTTGAGCGCGCCGTGCTTAATCAAATTTGGGCTGCTACCTTTTGATATTCTAAGAAATCAAGCCTAAGATATTCCGCCCAGGATGTTCCAAACCTGTAATTAGTTGCGGGGGGGGAGCGGGTTGTGCACCATTTCTTGCAAAAGGAGCTGAAATAGGGATTAGCTGCTCCACAAGGGATCCGGGAGGAGGCAGCAGCGATGTCCCACCTCCCGGGTTCGCCTGCGGGGGCTCGGTGGGAGACCCACGAGGCTGTACCGTCACGAGGGGCAAGGACCAGGAGCCCCATAAAGCACACGAATTAAAATATCTCCTGGTTTGGGGTTTATTACTGGTGTCACTCATTTTTAAGAAAGGCTACCTAGGAAGGTCGCAGCAAAGAAGGTTGTCGCCAGTTCCCCTGAATCCAGCTCTATCGCTGGTGCAAAGATAGTTTCCTCTGTAGCCATGGGAAACCTGAAGAATTTTTTTGGTCATGACTTTTTTCACACTAAAAACTGCAGGTTCAGATACATCGAAATGTTTTGCAAATGCGTATTGGCTTCTCTGAAGCTTCTGCGTGGGAAGAAAGGGCAGAATAATCTGGGAAAGTGAAAATGTTTCATTTTCCCATTTCTTGAATGAAACACATGTTTTTTTATATTTTGAAACAAGTTTGAGCTTTGGGGGTTTTTTATTTATTTTAAACAAATTTCCCTCAGTTGTTTATTAGTTTAGGTCTTTAGGAAAACAGTAGAAATAAGAAGGAAACTGCTTGGTCTTAGGTAAATTAAGCATTCCATTTAACCTGGTTTTTCTCTGGAATCACCAAGAAACAGCAAAACTAGTTATTTCCACACCTGGAGGCAGAGAATCCCCCAAACCACTTAAAAAATCAATGAAAAGACACCACTGACACCAGCCACGGAGTAAACCAAATGCGCAAATCCAGTGACCTGTGGCTGGTGGAGCCCCAAATACTTTCTAAAAACAACTTTGTTTTTGTCATAGAGGCCACGTAGCTCTGGGGAAATCTGACCCGAGCGTGCTGGGGATTTGTAAAGTCTCTATACGACACCACGCATTGTCCTCCCTCCAGTTCCTCACGCTCTTTCAAACCCTTGTTAACGTTAACCTTTGCCTGGGCGCCAAACAAAGACCTGACAGTAGGTTGCTGTTGGTGAACGGAAACCTCTTAATGTGGCCTCTGCAGTACATTGGCATTTTTCCATTTGTATGGGTTAGTAGTGTTGGGTTTTTTTTAATTTTTTAAGTATGACCATTTTCTCATTCTGGTCAAAGATTTCCAGGTTTTCACTGGGGGAAAAAAAAAAAAAAAGATTCTGCATTTTTGACAAAAAGAATCTTTCAAAAAGATACAAAGACAAAAAGAAACTTTCACTAAGCTTTCCACAAGGAGCAAGCCTCAATACACAGCATTAACACGACAGCAGGGCAGCTGTAACTGGATCGCAGAGGTGAAAGCAGTGTGAGCATCCTTTCCAGCCAGCAAGTCACAACTGAGGTCAGCCGTACCTTTAAAAAAATGGCCATTCTGTAAAATAACCTCATAAATTTTGCTACCCACACGTGCATAAATACATCTGTTTGATTTAATCCTTATCCCACCTGCTCTGCAGAAGGCATCGCTCTACAAGCAGTGCAGTCGCGGCACTTCAAACCCCATCATCTCGTCCCATGTTTGCTTAGACATGTCAGTAAATGTTTAATCACCTTTGGACTGAAGCAACAAAATCCCATCTCATCAGCTGTTAATTCAGTTTTGAAGTACGTGCTCATTAAAGCCGAGTCTGGGTGGACTGAATAGCATCTGCTGCCTGCGCTGAGCCTGGCACAGCGAGGTGGAGGAGAGCGGAGAAACCTCTTTGTGCTTTTTTTCTGCTTTTGTCTCCATCAAACAGCTATGAAATCTACATTTTGTACTTTTCTCCCAGGGCTGTGAAATAAGGAAGAGAGGTAGGGGGGAAGGAAAGTACCTTCTGGCAGGGACTTGGCTACAGCGCTGCAAGACCCCGAAGCCTCGCACGTCGCTGCTCCCGGTTTTGGATTGTACTGGAGATTTTCCCACTGTAGAGCTGTGGGCTTTCAGCCTGTGAGAGGTCTCAGAGACATTCCATCAGAAAAAAAAAGCACCTTTTGCTCTTTTCTACCCTGCCAGCCTTCACCGGCGGGGTGAAAAGCGATGACCTGACGCCGTTGCGAGGACCCCCCGTAGGAGAGCGGCTCCCGCGCAGCCTCCTGCTCCACGCAGCACTGGTTTGGGAAGGGACGCTTGGTGCTCCCACAGCCTCAGGAGGGCAGCTCTGAGGACCGTGGTGCCACCAGGCCGCTGCCGCCGTCCTCCACCCACCCTCCCTATCCACGCCCAGCAGCTTGCGAGGGTGTCCTGGCTCACCGGGCGCCAGGGACCCCCGCGGCGGGTGCCCCGCTGACCTGCTGCAGGAGCTGCAGCACGCCCGGCGGGAGCAGGGCATCCCAAAATGTTCCACAGAAAACACTACTCTGTCTTTCCGGACATTCTGACTTCCTCGTTCCACAGAAAGACGTTATTACTGTCAAACCATTCTTTCTTTCCAAATTAAGATTTCCCATGAAATGGAAATAGGTGATTTCCAGCAAAACCTATCAGCAATGGAGAAGGAGTAAAGCAGGAACCTGCTTTCCTTATTTCTTCTTTTAGTCTTTCCAGTGGGAAAAGAGCAAGGAAAACGCATAAAATGTGATGGAAAGGCAGAGCTATCGCTTTTGCCATTTCCCGGCTCTCTCCCTGTGTGGGTTAAGGGGATTTTTTTAATTGTTCTAATGCCAAAAACAGCACAGGGTAAGCAAGAGAGAGAAAAAACCAACTGTCCTAAAACAGAAACAGAAACATCATCATTCTCAAAAGGAGAAACAATGCTGTGCGCACAAATGCAACGTGAGATCGTTCACATTTTTATCTTTGCTGTTTCTGTTCCAAACTTTACAACTGCGATCAAAAATCCCAACCATGAATGTTTTCCTCAGCACATCCTGAAGAAAGGAAATTTTAAAGAACTTTGGAGGATTTGGGTATTTAAGACACACTGTCATGAAAATTTATTACTTAATGTAAGTTTTATTCCTTCTAAAACCTACTTCTGTCCCTGGGAAAGCCAGCTGAGTACAGCCCCCGCTGTTTTCACCCTGAAAATCAGATCCAGGCATTAAAGCGGAGGAAGAAAAGCTGTTGCAGACACGCTGGCAAGAACAAGGTATTCGCATAAATGAATTTCCATTACCAGCAAAACAGGGTCAATGTGTCAACACTTCAGGAATACTTTTTCCCGTTCTGTACATGTGAAGCAGGGCCAGGGATGAATTTCAGTGCGTGGAGGGGTCGGACACACACCAGAGACCCCAGGGTCAGACAGTGCTGGGGTGGTCCCTGCCAGGAACCTGCCCAGCATTAAACAAAACAGCCGCTTTCTCCGAAAGGGGCTCCTTTGTGAAGGGCTTTCTCTCCCCATACCTCACCTCACGTTATATAGCTGCCCTCACAAAAACATGCAGCGTGGAGTGAGAATATATATGATGCCTTGATATATAAGCTGTTTACAGAGAGAAGCTCTTTTAATTAAAAATGACTGCCTGCTTTAAGCACATTATTTTAATAGATTTGCTCAAGGTGTGGGGTGCTGCTTTTCAAACTGCTGAGAAATACCGCATGTTCCCTTTTCACTGTCAGAAAATAAATTGATCTTATTTGTTCTTCTCTTAAATGAAACATAATTAAAGAGTGGGAATGTTTCCAGTCAAGGAAAAAAAAAAAAACATACAATTAAAAAACAATCTACTTTATTAAGTTAAAATTCAATTTCAGGTTTTCATTACATGCAGCTGCATTGAAGTACAATGCCAGTAGTTTACATCTGCTCTGTGATGTTTGGATGCTACTTTGCTTTTGTAGATTTAAATTCCTTAGTCTTCAGAGGAAAAAGGGGCAGACTTTGAAATGTAATTTTATCACCTAATCCATTCTGCATGGTAACCTCTATCAGCAATGAATGACCTGAAACGTAAAAGCAAAGTGATGACCCTATGATCAATTATACCTTATGATGACACTTTCGTTACAGAGAACACCACATATATTTACTGCAGACCTTTTACATTGGTTGGTAGTAGGTATTTCATCAAACTGAGTCTAAATAGTACGTGGGACTGTACAGTACATTAACTTTTTTTGTCTTAAACACATTAATGCTTTCTGTGTGCATCTATTGAACATTTGTGAGAAATACTACAGTCTTTTTATCATGGTGAGGAAGGTGGAAAGGAATCTCTTCTCAGGGTGAGAGAATCCAGCGATGAAGGACTGCTCTACAGACCCTGCTCAAATGATTATAAAGGTGAGATTAATTTAATTCGTTTAACACCACTGAGTTCTTGAGTCCAAGGTATACACCCTGACACCACCACATCCAGGAGCTCAGAGCCTGGATGAGCTTCAGGAAACCAAAATCTGTTGCTTCAGAGTCTCAGCACAGGTACATAGCTGTAATTTTGCTGAAAATGGTGGAGTTTGCATGCATTTCTATATAAAATACAAGGTGGGATTTATACATTTTTACTTTCTTCACCAAAAGCTAAGGATCTGGTCAAAGCTATGCAACAAACAAGTGGTGGTCAATGGAGGGCAAGAGGCAGCTTCAAAAGGCAACTCATCCCGTGCTACAAGAGGATAGTGCAGCACCCCTGGACGTGCCACCTCATTTCTGCTGACCATCACAGGGGCTGACGACAAGACTAAACACCAGCCCCACACAGTCAGGTTAAGCAGGATAAGTGTCTCTCTCGTAAAGTCTCTCCATTTCTCCAATCACATCCTCTACGCCAAAAAGATACAGAAGATTAATGCCTTCCTACGGGTCAGTTTTATACTGGTGTAAGTAGCAGCAGCTTCACTGACTTCTGAAACCAAAGCTGACGAAGTCAGCTCGGTATGAAAGGAGGCAGAGGAGCTTTGGGAAGACAGAGCAGGAGAAAAGCCTTCAGGCTGTAATCGTCTATTTATTTGTAGGTGGAAGTGCTTCTCCCAAACTTCCACAAGTGTGCAGGTTATTTCACACCACAACTGAAAAAGAGAAAGAGGGATTAAAGAGTGAGGTAAAGCTAAAACAAGATTATTTTGCATGGGGTTTAGCCAGAATAGATGTCCGTAGATGACTGTGAGCAAAGCTGAAGTAATGGCAGTGACTGGCTGTAGGTAGCAAAGACCGGAGCCACCTTCAAAGAAGCAAGGTTTGACCACAGTCATGGTAGTCAGAGAGGGACGTTATTGCCTGTTTCAGTACCACGTAAATTGATTGAAACATCTTAACAGAACAGAAAGAAACAACCGAGAGAGAGATGTGGCAGTATAAAACAGCTGGAAGGGTAGATACTAATGGCAAAACAGACCTCTGTCATTGAAGGACAATGCTTCTTCAGACCTTTTTTCAAGTACGTTAGCAAAACGCTGGGTAAGTAGATACAAGCTCCCGACACTCAGGGTCTAAGCCATTATGTACTTCCTAGGCTTGGCACAAAAACTCCCCCTAGGGAGAATCTCCCCACACCTGTTTAAAGAAGGTCTCTTTTAGCCATTCCCAATGCAGCACGGAGGTTTCCAGCAGTCCCTGAGAGGACAGAAGCAGGATGGTCCCCACTGTGGTCCTGGCTGCGGTTCCCAGGTCTGCAAGCTCCCCCACCAGTGGCCGAAAACCCAGCACAAAACCCCTTCTTCATCTGCCCCAAACCACCCAGCACTGGGGACAGAAACCTTCTCTTACAGCAGCTTCCTAGGAAGCATTACCACTAAGAAATGGTAAAACTGGGTATTCCTTTCTCCAAACCTCTGCTCAAAAGCTCGCTGTATCACTGGGCTCTTGCAAACCACCAGACATTAACAATGCGTTGACTACAGGCTGTGGGGTAGCCACCAAAAAGCGTGACATGGGAGAACACACAGAGACTGGCATCAAATGCTGCTTTTGGTTGACGAAATAATTCAGCCAATAAAAACATGCATGCTTCATCCGATGGAGAGATGAGAGTCACGCTGGGATGGGATAACATGGTAGCTCTCTGAACTGTCCGAGGGGTAGAAGTTATTGTGGATGATGCTAAGGGGCAAAACTAAGCAAAGCAGCAGGAAATAAAGCTATGAAAAGTTTAGGCTGATAGGGGGAAAATCCCTCTTCTTGGCAGAGATTTATTAGATTGAGGACCGGGCTCCTAAGGGAAGTAATAGCAGCACCCACCATTGCTTGGGATATTTAAAGCTCTGCTGCAGGAAAAAAAGTAGCACTGGGAAATGCAGAGCTGAAAAATGCAGATCTGAAAAAAAAAAACCAGGGAGTTAACAGCCTATTTGATTAATTTTGCCTTGTTCAGCATTGGAAAGCCCATGAGCAGCCTGCAGTTTCCTTGCACGGGTTCGTTATTCACATGCATTCGATGAATAGTCCTTCAAACCCACTGCCTCATGGGTCAGTCATGAATACCCTGAGCAGAAGCTGTGTCTGCCTGGAGTTCATCCCCAGGAAGCAGTGAAGAAGTTGCCAGGCTGTCTTCTTTGGAGCCGGTGGCTAATGGCCTTGAAAGGCCATCGCAGCATCACAGCCTGCACCCTCCCTAATTTTCCAGGCTCTCCCATAAGGCAGCACCAAACTCCCTCCCTGCTCCACCATGTGGGACACGACTGGTGGGTTTATCCCCAGACTCACTGCACGGGCTAAACCCCAAAGCCACGCACCGGGTTCACTGGTTGCTGACAGCAGTGTCTCTTTGAAGAGAGCTACTCGCATTAATGATGTAGCCAGCTTCACTAAATGCACTGCGTTCTTGACATGGGCAGCATTAGCAATTCATTGCATTTCATTTTTATGCCCTGTAGGGTGAGAGAATACTGTTGTAAATTGAATTAATGCTTGGTTTTCCTTTGAAATAGTAATAACAAATAAATAATTTAGTCCATGCACAGAGAAAAAAAAGATAATAGGAAGAAATTGAAGTCAGCTCTAATATGCATTACAAAAAGGGGTGTTCACTTCAGCATTCCTAACTGTGAAAATGTTTTGTGGACTTAATTCCAAGGAAATTAAAACTTTTGTCCACAGTAAAAATGTTGTGTTAAAGATATAAAAAGTTTATGCTGTTAAAGCAATGTACCATTTAGCCTTCAGTTACAGCATTGAGAAGACAGGAATATTGCTGTGCAGTGGACTGGAGAGAACTTGAATTAGTTCAGTCAATTAAGTCATGATTAATTTATGTTAGATCTTGTTCTCTTGAGTCTATAAAAACAAAGACTTTAGTTAACTGGCAGCATTTAGTTTAATAAAAGTAAACTCTTTAAAGATGACTTCAGGAGGGGAAAAAAACATTGCTGACAAAATCAATAGACAGCAAGATTCCTGTTTAATTTGTGTCAATGCAAGTTAAAATAACTTCAGAGACTAATACAAAAGGGATGCTCCCTTCAAATGGCGAACCAGATTCTCCAGATCTTGATTAGTGCCGCTAATCCAGCAGCTCCACCGGTACGTGTGACAAATCACAAGTGCAGAAAGCTCCCGCACCTCCTTTCTTTTCACCGTTTCTCTAACTTTCCTGCTGGGTCGCCTGTGCCCTGATTTGGGCAGAGAAAGATGACTTTCAGTACTAGTAAAATGACATGAACACAACCCTACACTCGTACCTAGGCTGTGATGACCCTATTGATCCCTCGCTAATGCAGGTAAGTGTATTCTGCACATTTAATTACCTTAAACCCCAGAGAGAGGCTTCTGGGAGCCAGACAGTGTCCTGGTGATTGCTGGAACCATGCAGGTGAAAACTCCATTTGCTTCTCTGCACACATGGAAAAGACATATATGTGTGTGTGTATGTATATCTATATTGATATATAGATGACAGTATTAATACAGATGTTGGTGTATCAGGAAAGGACATGGGGATTATGCTCAAGGGGAGCATCAAAGCAGATGCCAAGTCCATTCTCTGCACTTAACCATCTCAGAGCTGGGAATGATGTGTAGGCCAGCCCTCCCCAGGGTGCGCAGGTCACCTCCTCAGTTACCCCGGCACCCATCACTTTCTGGAGGCATGCCCAAGAGATTGGCCACCGCCTAGCGCAACGGGCACTGCTCGGGATTGCCGCCCAGACACATCCAAGTCAGAGCACAGCACCAGGGTGGGTTTGGAGAGCCATCAAAAAGTCTCTCTTCCCTCTTCCTCCAGCCAGGAGAGGTGAGATGAAGTCTCTGCTAACAAGTTGTTCAGAACCAGAGAAGTTTGATTCCAGCTGAAATCAACAGGAGTTGAACTCACATGCGTGCATAGCTCTAAAATCCTCCCCATAGAGTCTGACCCAGTCTCTAGGCTGGGTGTTAGCCCTTCAGCAAGTCCATTGCTGCTGTGGGATTAGTGCACACCCTTCAGAAAAAAGCCATTGTCATGAGATGTTCCATCATTATGATGTGGATCATTAAATATCTTTGTATTTAATTGCTATCATTTTGGGTCCACCTTCAAATCAGACAGGCAGCAGCAGCACAGGATTAAACAAACTGAGTAGTCTTAAAATTACACCTGTGCTCCAACAACCAAGGATTCAAGGCATGACTCAGGATCTTTCATGCGGGCTATCGTTGTGCTCTTGATGAGGGTCCTGCCTCCCTCCCAAGACCAGATGAAGTATCTGCTCACGAGGAATAACAAGGGGAAAGAAGCATTTTCACAATATTTCCTGCACTAGTGCTTGTGCTATCCCTTCTGAAGCCCACACTTGTTGCAGGAACCGAGCCCTGTCACCCCCTGTGCTCCAGACATGGAGGAAGCCCACAACACCTCTACTTGCAGCTGCTGGCACGAAAAATTTCCTCCCTGAAAGTCAGCCAGCACAAAATGATGCAGTAGCTCAAATTATGTTATTTTTCAGCAGTAACTGCCACAATTTTGAGTGGTCCAGAAACTCAACAACCTTTTTTTTGCACAATATGTTCAAGCACGAGGCAAACTGCTCTGTAGGATTTAACAGGTGCCTAAAACAGCATGAGGGCTGAAGAGATGAAGCAGGTTGAAGTGGCAAATTCTCAGGCTGAAAGTCTTCAGAGTCAGAACAACAACACAATTAGCTTTGGCTGGTTCACAAGGACTTGAAAGAAAACACAGACAGGAGTTAAAACACGAGCTGCTGGAGAGAGGGAAATCAGGCTGTCAACAGCAAAGCAAGACAGTGAGAGTCAACAAGCTCTCAAGGCCACGCATACTAAGACAAGCAGGAGGCTGAAGGGAAATATGGCTGATCAGACTCCTGTCATGATCTCAGGTTTTGACACAGGTGAGAAAAGCCCACGTCCTGCTCAACAATGGAAATTTCTTGCTTCATCCCACGTCTATGTCTATCCACCCTCCTTTGGGAAGTCTTGTCCCATTGCACAGCATCAGTGAAGGTTCGAGAAATGTCTACATTGGCTATGTGTCTGCTCCATTAACTCAGATGATCTTCATTACCATTATCCTGAGGGCACCAACAGGGCTTCATGGCCCTGACCAGCCTCACTGGTCCATGCTTGGGCACCCAGACCTTGCTGGAGCTGCTTCCTAGGTGTGCCTGTCCCCAGCCCTGTCTCCTGGCTTATGGACTGGACTTCCCTGGAGGTATTCCCATGCTGTAGTTTTTCTGCAGCCCCATCTCCTCTGTGAGCACCATGTCCCTCCACTACAAACACTGTGATTTATGCAATGTGTCACACCTCCAGCTGATTCCTCACCATTTTTTTTCCTTATCGTGAGGAAAGCAACAGCCGTGCTGAGGTGCACCTCTACCACCTGCCTCATATCTCTGCCGAGACAGGCTGAATTCCTCAAGCAAAGGTCTAAAATATCCTTCCGCTTCCCCTCCTCATATCAGCTCAGGCAGCATTTGGCTATCAGCATTACAGGAGCCTGAAAACAGTGTGCTCCTCTGCAGTATCTCCAAAAAATCATTAGCTAGTAAGAGGTTAACTGGGTGGGTCATTGCTTTTCCAGCTGAGTGAAGAAGCAGCCAGCGCCTTCCCCAGATTTGGGGAAGAACGAGGAGCTTGGGCCATTCCTGCACACCAGCTGCAGAGCCCTGTACACCACCAGTTGCTGACCAGTTCTCCTGGCCTTAAAAACGCAAGTGGTTTTCCTCCCAGAAACCACAGGCTCACCTGCCCTGCACAGCTGGACCAGCAGAGGAGATGCCCAAGGCAGCAGAGAATATGATAGAGGTGAAAAAACTATGGTGTGGTGTCAAAGCAACTGGGCTGACCCCAGGATGGTACACCTCCCCACACCTCCCCAGCCCCACAGAAATGCCTAAATTACCTCCCAGCTGCAGGAGAGGAGCTTCTGCTTGAGGGTGGATGACCACAGAGCAGTGAAGAATAATTTGAACAGTTAAAGTCTCTATATGTCCTATTACTGTGTGCCAGGCTTTAAAAACCTGAATGTTTAACCCGGTCACTCTCAGAGCAGAACGTTTCGTTATTCAGAACCAGTGGCTGGAGGACTGCTAGCTATTTGCAGTTACGTAGTCATGCAGAGCATTTAATTCTGTGACATATCAATCAGAGATATAGCATGAGATATCAATTATACACCCGGAGGGAGAGGAAGCAAAATGAACAAGCCAAGTAATGAACGTAAGGTCGGAGAGGTGAGGACTTTAGGTGAAAGCTGAATGTCAGCTCACATGGGCTCCTTGTGGGACTTCAGGGAAGATACAAGCCCAAGACTCAGGCATCCAGGTCCCAACTGGGGATACTGAGAAACCCCCGGTATCCCCAGCCAGCAGCAGGATTTCTCCTTTGGAGAATTTGGACTTTTTTTTTCTCTAAATGCATTTGGGCATCTATGTCTTGCAACTTAGAAGACCCAAGAAATGGGCAGAAAACCTTGCACTGAACATGTGCTGCCATGGCGGGTCCCCATCCCATGCCTGTCCCGCTGCCTCTCCTGCCTACCTCTGACTGCACGGCTGAGTCGCCGGGATAAACACAACCAGGTTCCCTCCCGTTTGCCCACATTAACAGTTTATTTGTTACCAAAACATGTTTACACTCTCTGCACTAAAATCAATACTTCCCACCTGTGCTTACACAGCAGAGTCTGATTTTGTGAATAACTGTAAAGACATTCAGTCTAAACAGATTAAAATATAAATAAAGTAGTGCTTTCCTCCCAAACGTATAGCACAAATCATCTTTATGTTCTTATACACTAGCCCTTACATAAGAATTTATAAAGAAATGTCAACATTTAGTGACTACTTTCTCCCACTGAGTCTCCTGCATCACTCATTCCTCATCAAGAAAAACTCCTTTCCTAAGAGATGTGTCTGAAACGCAGCGCTCAGCTCTTTTCTGGCACGTGTTCAGCTCCTCTGCACCACCCCGTATTTGAGGTGCTCCTCAGAGCTCCAGGGAGTCTGAACCAAGGGTGCTTTCACATCTGTGAAATTCAGATCTATGCTTTCGGGGTTGGTTAAAAATGTTCCTTTGTTTTCTTAGGGCACCATTGCTCTTCATGCTTATGGTAGAAACGCTTTGCACCCCTAAAGAACCAGGGTAGGAGGAGAAGATGAGATAGGCGTTGTACAAAACACACCAAAAGGTTTGTTTCTTCTCCAAACATCTTTCAACACAGGATAAAACAAGGTGGATGCAGGCAGAGAAGAGGGATTTCATCCTCCTATTACAAGGCAATGTTGGCCTCTCCTTTTGCACGGGGTCGGTGGTGGCTCCTCTCTACCCAAAACACACAAAGCCTGAACAGCAGTACTGAAGATCAATAAATGAGATTTAAAGGTCCATACCCAAGGGAAGGAGCTGTAAGCAAGCAGTAACCACACAGTTAAACCCAAAACATAACAACGGCCCAAGGGCTTGCAGAGACATTGGTTCTTCCATGACAAAGGTATCACAAGGGTCACCGTGCCCCATTGCGGGGTAGCAGAGAGGGAGGGAATAGGTGGGTATAAAACAGGCTCCCTCCCCACACCGCAGCAAAGCAGCGTCACCTCCACTGCACGAGGAGAGCTGGTGGCAGCTCACGTGCAAGACTTAGTGGGGAAGAAATAAGCAAAAGCCTGACGGCTTCAATGGGAAACCAAATCCTCAGGGACCCCCTGACCTGCTGCTTTAACCAACTTCTCAGGCTCGTTAGAACAATGCTGTATTCACGGGAGAGGGGTACGATTTGCACACAGGTGATAAATCACAGCCCGCTCAAACTTCCCAGGTCTTAAAGAGCGAGGCATGAGCGGCAGCAGCGGAAACCTCGCTGCGACTCAGCCAGGAGCTTGAGCAACAAAGCACTGGGCAAGTTTACTCTAAAGATTTTGATGTCTGTAAGTTTTCTTCGTGGTAAGGGAGTTACACACTAGCACCAAAGTTCGAAGTAGGTTTTTTTCCCTCTTACCTCTCTTCTTTGGCCTCTCAGTCTAAACTTTGATACAGAATGAAAAATTCTAGTGGTTTTGAATCAAAATGTCTTGCAGGTTCCACATGCCCCGTTGCCACCAGTGCAGCAATTAGGGATAAATACTTTCTAAACAGTTCACTCTCCCTCTGTTCACACAGTCCCATCCTCTGCCATCACCACTGGTGGGATTATCTACCCCAGAAATAGGCATTCTGGGTTACACCCAAGGTCACAGCCATCTAACCCAAAAACCTGTCCCTGCAAACAGGCTAATGAAACAGAAGCTTATGTAATGACTGGACATGGTTTAGGGGACGTGGTGGTGCTGGATTAATGGTTGGACTTGATGATCTTGAAGGTCCTTTCCAACCTTAATGATTCTGTAATTCTGTGATTCTGTGAAATAGGGCAGGTAGAGAGTATCCCCGCTTCTGGCCATCTCTTCCCATAATATTCAATCAATACCCTCAAGAAAACATCTTTGAGGGACATAACATTTCCTCTCCGCTTGTGCCTTTTGACTTCACCTATCCAAAAAGAAATTTTCAGAGGAATCTGCTCATCCCCCAGCATTAGCCTTCACCAAGTGCCTACTCAGATTATTTCTCACCAGCCTCCTCTCCAGACTTCTTCTCTTTCTGCTTGGTTTGGTCCCACCACCTCATTCCTCTTGCTGGGGGGTGACCTTGCTTCTCACACCAGCCCTCTCCTTTGAATGAAGTTATGATCTCTGCTTGCAAGAGGTGATGCTACATGTCAAATAGACAGCAAAGACAGAGGGAGGGCACATGGCCAGATTAGCACCTTGGTTAACCTCTGTGTGCCCAAAGCACCGGGAGCTACAGCTGGAGGTCTCACCAAGGATCCACCTCCACCTGAGGTGCCCTCCAGATTCACCTCCCACCAGCAGGGTGAAATGAGCACCTCTGGGACATGCTTAGTCATAGCTTTGCATACATCTACAAAGATTGCTGCTCTCTGAGACCTACATAAAATGCCCAAGATGAATCTTAGCCCCTTAATGATGCATATAGCTCATACATTTCACAACTGCAAGTCATGGACCAAACTGAGTAGGTGTTGCCACAGGGACAGCTTCCTTCATCTCAAATTTCTGCTTCTGGGTCAGATCCTAGGAGGTGCAACACAGAGGAGGAATGCTGTGAATTCAAAGTGACAGCTTGTCCTACCACTTTCCCATACAAAAGGTGGAGAGCAATTAGTAAATCCAAGACCTGCAGCTCAATGTCACCTTGTGAAAACCTTCAGGTCTCCAGCAAGACATCCAGACAGCTGCTGGCCCCTGTATTGGGAAGAGGTTTGCTGCTTCACAAGAAGATTGGTGTGACTGGAGATGTCCGGGGGGAAATGCAGCTGTGTTTGCTTCTTTGCAGTAATGCCAATGCAAAGTATATATACTCTGCTCTCTGTTTTACTGCAGTTGAACTCCAGATGCCACATGGGATAATCTCATTGGCAACAGAAACTGAGTGATGGAATTATGCTTAATGAAAGTATATGGGCTATTAAACAAAAGGATTCTTCCAAAATAGGATTATTTCAGCTTCGAAAGTGCTGCTTTATTTTTTTCTTCTGCCTTACTGAGTATCAAGGTCTTTATGAAGCCAGGAGTTGTGCAATACCTGGCTACAGATATCATTTATAGCAGACTGGTTTTTTGGTTAAGGTAGAAGAATTGAAAATGGGTTTTATTTATTTATTATATGCTGTCTGGGAGAATAAAAGAAAATATGCTGCTTGGTATTACTCTAGACTTGACTTACAGACTTAGTTGCTAACGAAAAGATATTAATTTTTTTAAAATTTTTTTTAACAAAAAAAAAGTATGGCATACAACTCAACAGCTCCAACCCTGCTCCTAGATTTACTAACTTCACAGGAACAATTTGAAATGCAACAATGAATTAAAACCTGTCTCTCATGCCCAAATTCTTGTCTGCGCTGTGTCAAAAACTGGATGCTTGGAAAGATTTTATAAAAATTCTGCAGTTGGCAAATGAGGAATAATCACTTTCCATATACATCCTCGTCCAATATCTTAAAAGCAGAGAAACAGCCTGCACAGGCTATGCTAAATAGAGTACAGTGTATGCCAAATATGCAAAGTAAATTGTACTCAGGACTGCAATTTAAATTTTAATGAAGGATTTTTTTAAAAAAATACATATTGCAAAGACAAAACATGAAATATTTAGACAGAAGATTCGAACCTGAAACAGCAGGAACTAATAGCCAGAAGGTGCTTTGGGTTTTAAATCTTTCCAGGAAGAAAAGAAAGAAGGAAGGGTAGGAAAAGGTACATATAAATTCAATTATTCTTAAACTTATATAGTTTGTAAATTTTCAGATACTTTTTATAATTTGGAAAGAAACCTGGGTGTTTAAACCAAATATATATCACCTACTTTGCAAAACAGAAGTTGCCAGTGTGACCTTTGCACAGCTTGAATAAGTCAGACTTGCTACCTACCACACTGCAGGCATGCTCCATAACGACGAATGTAATGCAATACGAGAAGTATCACTTCTTATATTGATGTCGTCATATCAAATGAAGTCATTACAGTAAGCTATGCTCCAAACAAGGTGTGCCATTCATAAAGCTGTAACAGATGCTCAACCACAATAGAAATATTTTCCTTGAAGGATGACAGATAAGTTGTATGCATTTTCAGATGCTGCCCTGCAGGGAATGAAAAAGCAAACTGGGGTATGAATTAGTGGGTGTCTGTCACCCTAGTTTTTACCAACAGAAGGTGCCAGGGGATTTTGGAGGCAGATAGCAGCACCAGGGTGTGCTGGCTGAGGGTGCCTAACTCGGTACCCAAGACCCAGGTTCTGTGAAAGGCCCTTGGTCTTTGGGAGAAGGGAGCATCCACCGCCGCGATTTAGGATCCACACTACTGGACCCGGCTTATCTTTGCAAGCCAACACCTTTCATTTATGAAGCTGAACTGCCTGCGGCCATCACTGGTATTTTATTTAAGTAACAGAAAGCCTGTAACTGCCCAGGTGGGGCAACACTCAGCAATTTCAGTAACTGCATAAGGTTAATTGCTCTTGTGCGTGATGCGCTGGGAGGTACCAGGCCACCCCTCATAGGCAGGAGACCACCACCATGCAGTGGTATTTCCTGACCAACTTGATGGACAGGTCTTTGCCAGGCTCTGGAGCCACTCGGAGAGCAGCTCATACCTCTCCATCTGTCAAGGTTTTATCTTGTACAAAACCAAAACCTGTTTTTGAGAAATGGAGCAAGGACAAGACCTGGGTTTCTCACTCTTCCTAAATCGAAATCACCAGACCTTATGCCCATCACGCCCTACACCGTTGCCAAACTGCTAATGCTCCCAGCTCTGGAGGAGCCATGCCAGTGTATCATTCTCTATACCCGGTTCAGGATCATCTTATGGCTCTACAGCATGACAGGCATCGGCAGGAAAAAAAGAAGAGAGCTCAGGGATATTTCACCTCTCCTCAAGTTAAAGTGTGCTGACACTGGCTCCTCATCTCTCCAAATGACATCAGTTTTGTGCAGATTATAAAGTGAGTCTTCTACTCCATAAAAAAAATCTCTTTGCTCAGGCACAAATTAATGAAAATTAGACTCAGTGCTGTATATTACAGTCTGCCTTTTGAACAGAAAGAATTGTTTAAAGGTTTCCATTAGAAATGATTGGTTTCTCTGTGTGGTGGAGCTAACGTTTTTGTGAAGCTAATAAATCAACATAATGATAATTTGACAGAGATTCAAGATATGTGTAAGACTTCCTAGAAATTAAAATCTATTCAATTGGGGGAGAAAATTAAGTTAGTGACCTAGGTACAAAAGGAGACTATTTTAGATATCTATTCTTTAGTTTTCTTTTCCTGCTATTCATTAGTTTCTTTCATTGGTTCTTAACTCCCTTAGTTATAAAGCAAAGAAGGGGCACATAAGCACACCTTCTTACATATATATCAGCATGTATTTGTATGTTTGAGGTATGCATATGATCAATCATAACTAATTAAATGAATTACAGGTCATTCAAGAAATGAAAATAAAATGCAAGACAAAAATCTAACTTGCAACCATTTCTTTCTCAGCAAATAAGCCCCTTTGCATGAACATGTCCATGTGAAACCCATGCACAAAAGAGGACATTTTTCTAAATTTTTTGGCCTGAGGCATATGCAAGGCTCAAGCATGGCTCTGCATTGCAGACCTTCCCATGTGTTGCTGATAGCAGGGTCCTTGCAAGCCCACGACACACATTAGGTGCTCCCTGATAAGCCTCATCAAAGTCAAGCATCCCTGAGCATGGGTGATTTACCTGCAGATCTTCATGCTAGACCTTGTTAACTGAAATGGCCTGCCTCAGAGGTTATGGATCATCTTTCTTGTGTGACACATGGAGAAGGAGAAGGAAACTTTTCTTCACAATTATGTTGTTTTCCAGATCATGTCCTCCAGGATGAGTCAGAGGAGCATTTCACCCCCATAAACTCTTCTTCAGTGCTTGGTCTTGTTCACTAATTAAAGTATGTAGTTATCTTCTAACCAAAAATGGCTGCTTACATGAACACTATGCAGGAAAGAAAAAGAGCTATACATAAAGTAGGATTAAATTCGGTGTTTCACAGAGAAGCAAAAGGTTATCTCAACTCCTCATCAAACGTAGGTCATACACAATACAACACTTCTTACTATGAACCCTCTCTGAACATGCATCTCGGTGTTTGCAAGGCTTTGATATCCATAGCAAGAAATGCTCCCAATTATCAATAAAATTTTATCCTCAAGTGTAATTAACCTCAGTATCCTCTCATTTACAATGACACTGAAATCAGAGGCGGGCTTCTGGAGTTCAGCAGCCAAGGTCTGCGTCTATCTGTGATCAAAGCACCCAGGATATTATTTCTGTGATTATTCTAAATCCCTATCTGCACTCTTATAAGTGATTGCAGAGAGGGCGTGAACACCAATATGAGCAGATTGCTAAGAATTGGACTATAGGTCCGGTTTAGAAAAACATACAGAGCTACAGCTGATATTATGTCTCCTGCTATGAGAAAGTCAAATAATTCAACATTAAGTTTCCACTCAAATTGGAATAATAAGTCAGAATCTCAACTTTGCAGTGAAATGAAATACTCTAAATAGTTCAGTATTATCCTTACGCCTCTGGTTTTGATGAGGTCAGAACATTTCTTGTAGGTCAAAATTTTTAAAGTTTCATTTCATTCTGCTTTTTGCCATGGTTTCATCATTTTTACTTTTGCATAACGCACAGCATCCCTGAAGAGTCAAAATAACAAAGTTGAAGTAAAACATCCTGATGATGCCCTTAGGCACTCTCACAGAATAAGAATTTAAAAACACAGCATCAGAAAATCCTCCATCAGAAAACTGCCAGCCCAGCCTTGCTCACCAGCAGCAGCTCCCAGTAATATTCACTCAGCTTCCCTCATCTACCACCATGGGCCTTGTGCTCTCTTGAAAAATTACTCCCACTAATGAAAGAGTTTCTGGAAATCCAGCTTTTTAATGCACTGCACTGAAACAGAGTCTAACAAAGAAAAATCATCTGTGTGAGGAGCAGGTCTAAGTAAAAGCAATCAATTACTTTTCTTGTACTTAATAGCATAGATGTCAAAGCAGTACTAACAAGCTCTTCGTATGTTTTAAAAAAATAGAAAACACCATATACTAAGGACAATTACAGCAGCAATGCAAAACTTGGCTGCAATTCAGTTTATTGAAAGTTATAAATCCTTGCCTCATGCATCCCCCAACAGTAGAGGTCTAAATTCTTTACGGGTAAAATTAAGCCCTCGTATCCCTATTTTACATATGGAAACTGAGCCAGGCACAATTAATTAGCCAGAAGGCTGGAGATCAGGGGGGAATCAAGGTTTCCTGAGTCTTAAGTCAGTACTGTGTCTATCAGGAATAGTCTCTCAAGCTGAAAAGGAAGGTTGCCTGTAAAACTGTGCAAGCTTAAATAACAGTTGGTTGCAAGGTCTTTGCTCACTCTCTCTTTCTTTTTAAATTTTATTTCACAAAAAGAATGAAACTTAAAAATGTTCATGTTCCTACAAGATTTTTCATTATAGTCATATCACAGGACTAGTTTTTCAGGCAAATGTTGAAGAAGCAAGTGCCAGAGATAAGATATAGAGAAAATGTGGAGAGTTAGTCTATATTTTACGCTGCCCTATTTTATGCATTAATACCCTGTTATGCAGCTGAATTTCTGTTTCCACGCTCCCAGAGGCTCGCTCAGGTGCTAAAAATATGTGAAGGCAAACTCTCCTGCCTCTGTTTCATCACATCAGACCACCTCATTTCTGGCAACATAGCCCAGTTAAGATGAACTGATTTTCTGGAGCTGCCTAAAGCCAGACCTGAGTGAGGTGGCACCAGAGATGACACAAAGCAGTACAAAAGACTCTGCAACGGAACGGGGTCTTCTTTATCTGAAAATATGGAAAAAGGGCTGGAAAAGACCATCAGGATCACTGCATTTTCCTGCCATCCAGGCCATGTATTTAGTGCAGTAGGGTCTCGAGGAAAATCCGCATCCATCAGCGAGGACGTCCTTGGACTCCGTATAGCAGTGCTTAGCAGCATAAAACCAAGCCATCACCCAACGGAGTGGAGCAAAGCACAGATCTGGAAACAAGCAGGACCAGCAGCGACAGCGTGAAGGGTTGGGTTAGAAGCCCTTTTAAAGCTCAGGGTCTTGGGACAGTTGGGGTTTGGTGGAGCTGTTGCAGCCCAGGGGGTGGTGAACGTGCCATTGCATCCCCTTTCCAGGCTGCCACATGCCCTGCAGTTCTGAAGATGATGCTGTGACCAGGGCCACCAGTGGCACTGATGGGAAGGAGATGCGTAAGGACAAGGCTATTTTTTGTATAGTCAGGAGGACTCGGAGGAGTTTGCAGATGAAGAAAGGCTTGATGTGCAAACAAGATAAAAACTCTGCTCAAAAACAGTTTAGGGGAGACTTGTAACATACCAAGAACTGGAGGCTTAGTGCAGAACTGCATCTCTGTGGCGGAGAGGGCTGACCCCGCCTGTGGGTCCTGACCCCTTATGTTCAGAGGTCTGAAGTGCCTTTCTTCAGCCTTCTCTTCGCTGCCATGGAAAATGCTGCAGAAGTGTGAAAACACCAGCCAGAGACGTTATATCTAAAAGCAACGTACTTGTGAGCCTCAGCCACATCAGCCGCTGCTCCTGGTTTGCCTTCCCAGCCATTACTCTTCATCAATCCTGCTGCCCCGTTCAGCTGGCTGAGAACTCCTCCAGAGGATTTGAATTAAGTGGGTGGTCTCCTTTAAGGATGGAGCTGGAACTGAATAAATTGGGAGAGTGCATTATGAGAGCAGAACCGATGCACAGCGCAGCATCCCCATTTATCTGATTCAGAGTTTGTTTAGGGCTTTTTTTTGTTTTTTTTGTACAGGAGACTCAGCTGTTTAATTCTTTCCCGTGGGCTAACTCCAGAGGTAATGGACAAAATGCCAGGGTAAACACAGAAAAATGATGACATCCCCCAACAGAATAAATACATTTTTTACAAAAATAAGGAAATAAATAGAATTAGGAATGGCTCTGCAGGCTGCAGACTGGCTCAGCCACCCAAGTGGAAGCAGGCTGGGAGTGCTGCACAAAAGCTCTCCGGGAGCCAAAAAGCAAGAGGATCAAATAGATTCACAGTAGGAAAATCTTTCTGATGCAGCACAATTTTACAGGCACTAACTGTGCGTGTGGACAGAATAGGATGGAGGAGAGTGTTTTTATAAAGCTCCCTCTGGTCCTTCACTGTCATCAAAGCACTGGGGAAATGCAGAAGATGCTCTGCCGACACCGTACACAGAGCATTGGTGTGGGCAATGAGAGGGGGAAAAATGGGGAGGTTATTGCCACAAGGACTTGTATTGCCCCAGGACACAGGCTGGGTGATTGCCCCGTGCAGAGGTGGGGAGCTGGGGGTGAAGAGTGCAAGGATCAGTGCCCAAGGGCACCGGTGCCTTGCGGGGTGGAGGCAGCCCCACGTTCCCGGCGCTCCATGCAGATGGAATACGATTGCTCCAACACCCCCCATGCTCCTTCCCTGAGCTTCTCTGCATGCAGGATGGACCAAACCAAGCTTGGCTCAGTCTCACACGCCTCCCCTGGGTTGTGCACTGGATGTGCAGAAGGTGGTCCCATCCCCAGGGTACCTGGAGGTTGCTAATGCTTTACTGCAAGGGGAGGCTAAAGCCAGCTCCTTCCTGAACCACTCACACCAACGAGGGGAGGCAGCTCCTGACTGTAGGTTCTTGACTAAACAGCAAAACCCAAAGATGGGCACTAAAGCTTCAGACTGAGGGGAGATCAGTGGAAATCAGTGTTTGGGGCTGTGGAAAACTCACAAGAGGCAGTAACTCCTCAAGCGTGGAAGCTTGGAAGTCAGAAGTGCCAACCTTTACGAAAACCACACAGCAGCTCTGCAGGAAAATATGGCCTCAATGCAAAACTTGTGAGTGCAGGGTCATGGTCTCTTTCTTCTATAGAAAGAAGTAAAAATCAACAGATCAAAAGGCAGTTTTTTTCTGAACATGCTGGAAATGGCCACAGAGCAAGTCCAGAGCAGCAGCCAGAAACACCACTGTCATTACAGGGAAGGGCTGCTCTCTTGCTATCACACTTTCCCCCAGCTCTTGCTATCACAGTTTCCCATCAGGATTGGGATGCTTATGATTAACAGCTCTTGGTCTGCCCACTCTCTTGACTCCTGGCTCTTGTCCTGGAGCTCAAAGACCAATAAGGAATGATCCAAAAGGGACGCTCTGAGCTCAGCAGCACAGAACAGAAAACATTGGACTAAAAAACAAACAAAAACTACTGAAGACATAAAGAGATGTCCAAATATTTATCTGTGTTGGAGCGCCCAAGCGGAAAGACTGCTCATACAAGGCTCTGACTAAACCTCAGCCTGAGCCTCAGCAGAAAATAACTCTGAAAACTACAGGGTGGGAACAGAGGGAAGGGGAGGGGGTTCCTTCCCCTCTATACAGGCAAATATATGGGAGCAATCACAGTGACCCCCTCCTATGTTGCTTGGTCCTTCTTAGACATCAGTTCCTGCCTTGCCCCTCACCACAGAGTCCCTTTTATAGGTTCTACCCTTTTCAGCTCTCCCGACCCATCTGGCCCCCTCGAGCTGTCTCCTCTAGAGGCACACCACGTTCACACCAGCTCGGGGCAGAGGGAGCCCAGACACTTGCATGGATGATGGGAAGTCACCCAAGCAGCTCTTTGGAACTTGTCCTTGCAGCACAGTGAAGTAGGTTTCACTGGGAAAATACTTCTATATTGTTGTATGCTGTGAGTCACTGGTGAAACGTCAGCTTGGTAAGCTATTGCGAGCAAAGCAGTAATTATATTTTTCACAATACTGGGAACTGGGCCACGATTGCCTGGTGATTAGGAGAAGCAATTTGCAACCAAAAGTGAACATTGCTCCAAATAGATTGGGTAGGTGGCTACAAAGCCAAGGCTCTTCTGGGTAATCTTAATGAGGATGCAGTTACAGCAGGAGAGTGCAGGAATTTCATTTTCCAAGAGCATTTCATTTTCCAAGGATAGCAGACGACAGAGCTGCCTTCCAGACAACTAAGCCAATACAGGTGTCCAGGGGACAGATTTCTGAGGGATCAGGGATCTGACTAAGAGGAAGCATGAGGCAAAAAGTAAAAGAAGCCATGAGCCGCAAGGCCAGATGATGAATCTTTCCAAAACTATCTGTTAAAAGCCCAGAGGATTTGTTTACCTGCTGTTCCTGAGACTTATATAGTGATGTGACCTTGAACTTGGAGGAAACAAGCTACATTAGCAAAAAAAACCTTGTTATTTGTCACTGTTAAGCCTCATCGCTCTGTTCATACCTTCGCTTTTGCTTTGCAAGATCTAACACTGCAAACTGCTTAACCAAGTTTTTGTTCCCTTCGAATTCACAGTCTGTGGCACCCGAGAGACAGACCGAGGTCTCGCCTCCCTCGCGGTCTCTGCACCAGCACACCTCGGCCGTGCTCTGGGTCCGCAGCCACACGCGCTCTGCCAGTGTACTCTGGCAGCAGCCAGGAGTTATTGCTGGGCATTAAGTACCTGCAATTTAAAATCACAAAGTGAGTGAGGAGTAAGAGTACTATGGTGTTGGAAAAGGGTAAGTTAAAATACATGGTAGCAAAGCATCCACGTTGTGCCGTCTTGTCATGCTGCTCATTGGAATTAAATCATTATTTTTATTCCATGGATCATGTATTATTTTACTAAAGCTTTCTGTAAATGAGCCTTTACAAATTCACAGGGAGAGGTCTTCATTCCTTGGTTTACAAACAATTTAATGTTATGGCAAACAACGGACAGCTAGCGAAGGAGTTCGCCTGTGTGGAGACAAAGACTAATTGGAAACCTCTCCCTTCCAGTTCTGCTTTGCGTTGCTGCTAATCAAGATCATAACTCCATACGAGCACAGCTATGGCTGCAGAGTGGATGTGGGATCAGGGCACAAAAGGTTAATCAAAAAACTCAGACAAGAACAAGGAAGATGATTGTAAAGCAACCCCAAGCAGCAGAACTACCTATAGCTTTACAGGATATTCTACAGCTGGTCTTTGCTAAATGAAACACTATGTCTACATTGCCATAAATGACATTTAATTGTTCTGTTCGCTGCAGGATTTGCTGCATTACTATCTTCTTTCCAGTCCAAAATTCACTGGACTTTTATGAATTCTTTGAAATGCCTTTTGGTTTTTTTCCCCTTTTTTGGCTGAGTTTTGCTGAGCTGAATCACTGCAGGGACTATGCCAGCCGTTTACTTTCTGTTTATGGCTACGTGCCTCCTACTAAGGACACTGGGCATATTTTGAGATCCTCTTTCAAAAGCCCTAACCAGCTGTCATCTCTGCATTTTCCTTCTCCAACCAACCTCCTTCTCTACCTCCAGACACACAAAGGCTCAGGCAATCTGTTATAAAACCGTCGCTTGTTCCTGTGCTGCACAGTCCCTATCCCCATCACAGGAAGACGCCGCAGAGCTGAAAGATTTTGTTTTGGTTGTTGGTTTTTTTTCATAGAATCACAGAAACATTAGGGTTGGAAGGGACTTTTGAGATCAAGTCCAACCATCAACCCAACACCACCATGCCCACTGAACCATGTCCCGAAGCACCACATCCACACGTTTTTTGAACACTTCCAGGGATGGCAACTCCACCACCTCCCTGGGCAGCCTCTTCCAATGCCTGACCACCCTCTCAGGAAAAATTTCTTTACTAATATCCAGTCTAAACCTGCCTTGGTGCAACTTGAGGCCATTTCCTCTCGTCCTATCACTAGTTACTTGGGAGAAGAGACCGACCCCCACCTCACCACAACCCCCTTTCAGGTAGTTGCAGAGAGCGATGAGGGCTCCCCTCAGCCTCCTCTTCTCCAGAGTGAACAACCCCAGTTCCCTCAGCCGCTCCTCATAAGACTTTTTCACTTTTTCTTTCTTTTTTTGCTGGTGGCGTTTTGTTTTTTTTTATCTGTTTGGTTAATGTTAAAGGCTGTGCAGAAAGCCTGTGACACCTTGGGCTCTCCGCTAACAAAGAGACCATCATGCTGTCACCGCATCAGACCAGCACAGGGTATCAAGGAAAGATTGCACCATCCCTGTATGGCTGTGCGGCAATCATTTTCAGATGTTCCTCTTTGGAGGTCTGCTTTTTTTGGCCATCCTGAGCCTTAATTTTGTCAGCACAAAGCACATGCTATATCCCAAATAAGCAGTCCAAAAAAAGAGAAACCTGAAGTTTCAGACACCCAAAAATCAAATGCTCCATGAGCCACCATTGAATATCGGGATTTAATCACTCTGGGTACTGACACCCTACCTAAACCCTGTAGGAATGAACTTTCCCTACAGTTATGTTAAATTATGGTATCACTTTTATTGTATGACATGAAGACTACTTTGTGTTGAGACAAACTCAATCCAACAACCAGAAATTTCTTGCCTTTACTTTAAGCTATAAACAGACTTTATTTTTTAATAAAACCATATGTTGCAATCTGTTGTTAAGCAGGACCTCCCCACTAGACCACATGCAAACAATGCTAAAAACTCCCAATATATCCAAAATCCCAACGTAGCTTCTTTTCAGAAGGACCGAGAGTCTCTGTGGGATCCCTCCAGCCAGATGGAGACAGCGACCATGTGAGCACCAGCAGCTGAGCCGGGCATCGAGACTCCAGCAGCGTGGGAGGAACGCGTCCCTTCCAGCACACAGTCCGTCTCAGTCTGGAGCCGACATCCGAAGTGGATCAGGTGAATCGTAACCCAAGCCACTGGTACAAAAGGAGCTGGGGCCGTCTCAGTGTGCCAGGGAAATCTGCAGCCCACGGTGCAGCCAGACACATCCTACACACCAGGACAAATCCCTCCTGCTGAATGAAAGCACTAAAGGAGACCGGTCCCCAGGTCCACGTGGAACAACAGGGATGAACTGAACCCGCCCGCTACAGAATGCTGCGCTAGTCCAAAGGATCTTTCCTTTTGCTGCATCAACACCTTAGCCAGGGAACAGTAACAAAACCAGAAAAAAACACTAAATACCATGTAAATGGTCCACTCAGCTCCTGCTTTCCACTAACAGCTACCTTGGTACGCTGAAATAGTTACACACTTCAATAAATAGTCCAAGGGAGGTGTCACAGGGCCGGCAGCAGAGCACTGGGCAATACAGAACAGATTACAGGAGCAGAAGGAAAGCCCATGAAACTGGATCCTAAAGCTCAGAGGGGGTTCAAGCCAACAGGGACCCCCCAAGCAGGGCTGAGGAGCAGCAGTTTGGTTTTTGCTCCCCCGCAGCAGCAGTAACCTTCCCTTCCCCGAATCCCACTTTCCCCGAATGCCAAGCAACAGACAGAAAAACATTTTGCCTTTCTCAGCTTGTCAATGCTGTGAGCGCTTCTCCATTTGTCAGGATTTCAAGTTAATCAAAAGATTTTACTCCCTTTTATTTCTTTAAACCACAGAATTTATTTATAGCTGGCTGCTTCTTTTTGCATAAGAAAAAAATGAACCTTCCAACACATTCTTTTCATTCTGATCTTTCCTGATCGATACAAATCCCCTCAATCCTTACCTCTCTGTTTTGAACAGTTCATCACATTCATCATTAAGGCCGAGTCTTACAACATCAACCTGGTTATGCCAGTTGACTTCCTCAATTTTATCCAAACCAAACCAACCTGCCAAATATATCTCAGTCACGGTCCTATGCTAGGGCAGTCTGACAAATTCCCTTGGTTGAAGTGTTTGGGAAATAGATAGACACGATATTTTTTGGTAAATGTTTGAACCTCCCTTTTGTTGTCAGAAACCCAAAGCCTTTTCCAGTAGGTTTACCATTTTTTTTTTTTTTTTCCAGTCTGCTGGTTAGGGGGACACTGATGTCCCCAACAACTTCTGTGCTATGTAAGAAGCAGTTACAGATTATGAAAGGCAATCTCTGAGTTAAGTAGGGGTCTGTGGTGATATGGAGATTACAAATCAGCTGCTAAACAATGTAGAAGGGTGACTTTGATAATTATGGGGAGTGTGGAAGCATGGGTGTCTGTCAATACATCCATCCTGACCTCCTGCAGTGGGTAAACACATCCTAATTTCGGGGTAGGAGGAAGGGGGCCTGACATATCCTCCTTCACCTCCTCACCGATGGTCTGATGATGACTTCTGTAGAGACCTGCAATTATTGTTTTGTTTGACATTTTCCCTTTAGCAAAAATTAATCTAGAGATGGGGGTAAATCAATCCAGATAGGTCACATAGCCCACATGAGATCATGCAGCAAATGAGTATAAGAACTGGGATTAGGGCTTTTGCTCTCCCACTCTCATATCTAAGAGCGCCTAAAGATAGAGGACCCAGATGATTAAGCACAAATTTCGGGGGGAGCAGGATCATGACAGTCGTATTAATTCCTCAGCTTTCATTTGTATTTCACAGGAGCTTTCCTCTCATTAAAAACAGATCTGGCATTTTCTTAAACTAACTGAAGTTGTCTTCATTAATAACATAGTCACATCCATGGAGTATCAAAATATGCTACTTGCTCCATTATTGTCAGTATTGTTTGTTTCATTTGTATGAATTTGTCCATAATTGGCAATATTTCCATAAATTAGTTGATATCGTGCTAACAAAATGTTACAGCTTGGCACAAATGAAAAGATTTATGTCTAGAAAGCCTCAATTCATCTTGAAGTTTAATTATAAAAATTTATTGTTAACTTTCTGGGCTTTTTCCTTAGTAAATGCCCCAAGACAAGAAATAATTATCATAAAATGCAAACATGGCTCCCAGAGGGAACCAGCACAAGGGTTATTTATCAGCTTATAGGGTATCTTAGCACTTGATATCATGCAAATCCCTCATCATTATGGAGATTTAATTTACACCTTTCATTTCTTTTTTCTTTAGTAATGCTTTACTAAATCTATTTCAGATGCTGAATGTTATCTGTTATCACAATAATTATACTTCTGATGTATTCCTTTTTGGACATGTGGCGTTGCAAGAAAATAGCTTATCACTTAACAATATTAAGGGTCCAGGGTTTTGCAATGCTTTCCTGCAATTCAAAAGGCATATTAAGTCATAATTTCCACAAGTGATAACCATTCTTGGGCATTTTGATCTTTGTGTGAGCGTCTCCGAAGCTCACCAGTTCTCATCCCTCCTTCCAGCAGTTCAAAAACTCACAGGCTCTCAGTTCTCCTTCCCTTGAAGGTGGTACAAAATCAATGTTCTCCCCTTGCTGACAGCGCTAACCCCTCCAGGCTGCATAATAGCAACCCCTTGATATTAGCTGTGGGACTCCCAAAACCCCAAGCAAACTACCCTGCAACTGCGTCGCTCAGGTTCATTTACACCTAAGGGCTGAAGCGAAGGAACAGGCGCCCAAGCAATCATCTCAGCATGGACTCCCAAAGCCAATCAAAAGATTATCAGGGTTTTGCACTGGCTGATGGCATGGGCGTTTCTTCCTTACCTTGTTTCTTCACAAGGAATATTTGCAAAACAGAGAACAGGATGATACTTCAGCTTTAAATAAAAAAGTCAGCGCGCTCTTCCAGCAGGTGGCTAGCCTTGCAAAACCCTCACCGATTTGCACCAAGACAGCGATCCCACGTGAGCAAATGCTGCTCAGTGTGTTCATGGTTATACTCAGGACACTGCCAGTATGTCGTTTGCAAAGACCTGACCTAGCTTCACGCTCAGCTCAAAACTCCTAGGAGAAACCAAGCTCCATGTTCACCACTCATGGGACCTACCCAAGCCAAGCAGAGCTAGCTCACAAACATCTGCAGGAGCTTCAGGTCCAGCTTTGCTGGAGGCGTAGGCAGCACTCCGGACTTCATGGACCATGGAGGGAAGCCTTTCCAGTGCCCAGTATGCAAAACCCTGCTTACAGGTCACAAGCAGCACAAGGAAATCCAGGTTGGAGATGAGACTGTCCCTGATGCAGCTCGTCTCCAACTTCTCCCCTCCATGCATCCCAGATCAGATGTATCCAACATTTCCCACTGCCACCTGGAACCTCCACACAAGAGAAATCAAATGTCCATGGGTAATACACACCACGAACAGCTATGCTTTTCCCAGTGTAAAGCTAGTGCAGTTTACATAATTATTTCCAGTCCTTGACCACATGTAACAGGTACATGCCCACTGTCAGCCATTTTCTAGCTGCAGCGCAGATGCTCAGACCATATTGTTGTCAGTACAGTTCCCCGTCCTGATATAGTATCCTAATGAAGCATATAATGTGCCAATTTACAGTGTGGATGGGTTGACATCTTTATAAGGATCAGCGCTGCACACGGCAGCTGTGTGCTGGCTTGCTGCTCAAGGAGGGATTTCTCTTCCGTTTTCTCACCAAAAAGACATGGAGCATCCCCCAGGAAGCCCTTGGGACTGCGCTCGCCACAGCCCCCAGGTGTTTGCCACACACTTTCCAGTCCACGTCAGCAGCATGTGGCAGATCAAGGCTGCTGTGTTTGCTCTTCAAAACTCTCTCAATGGCCATCTTCAGCAAACCATCCCAATTATGAACAGGCTTTGCTGATGCTTCACTTTTCTGCAGCTGAAGGTCATTTTACTACATGTAGCGAGAAGAAATGTGGCTACGGGTTTAACATCAAGAATAGAGGTCAGGACTCCTGGATTTCTATTTCCAGCTCTTACAGAAATTCAGAGTATGCCCTAAACAAGTCATTTGGACCTGATTGTCCGAGAGCCCACACAGGGGCCGAGAGACTTGCGGAGGCTCAGCACTTCTGAAAATCATAACCTTGCTTTGTGCCTCAGTTAATCCAGCTGAATAAGGGCATCGTGCTGCCTCAGCAGGAACATGGAGAGCCTTTCCAAGGCTTGTAAAGCTCCAAGATCATCTTTTGGAAAAAAAAAAAGTCACGTAAAAGCGCGAAGCGCTGTTCAGAGCGCGGTTGTCCCTGACACAACCCCTGCAGCAGCTTTTCACACGCTCTCGCTCTCAGCGCCGCTGCCTAATGCCAACCACAAAGCCGCAATCACAAAGCGCCAATGGTAACTATTATTCTACTATTTTTCCTGCTTACAAAGCTGGGCACGTGCTTTTTAATCATGAATGAATATTCATGTCAAATATGAAGGAGTGCCTAGAATTCGGGGGTACATTTTTTACGGGATGACAAAGAGAACCCTGTGATGGTGATTCATTTTGACACGACTGTAAGTGTACCGCCGGCAGCGCCCAAGTTTGGCTTTTGCTAACACAGAAATGATTCACGTTTTTGACATCGTTCTCAGAGGGATATAAACTTATGCTGTAGAAGAATAAGTAGCATGAGTCATCCTTTTTTCTTTCTTTTAGAGATATTTTTTCAGCGCTCTTAACTTAATTGTGCCTGCATTTCTACGAGTAGTCTTCAGAAAGACAGACAGAAGAATTATGTTCTCTGAAGATTTATGGTCTGCCTGTAACCCCTCCGTGGTGAACTGGAAATGGTACGAGCACAAAGCATAAAGCAGGACAGCACCTTCTCCTCAAATTTTGTACTTTCATCTGTTCCCTGTACGTCTAACGACCCTACAGTACTTAACACTCAAAATCAAAATATACTGAATATAGATACACAAAATCTGTGACATTTATTCTAGGCACTGTCAGACAACAAAAAAACGCTATATGGGAATGGCTTTTTTGGGACTGTTGTAAAGACTCCTAAAAACAGGATTTTCCATGCACGGGGCGAGGGCTGAGGTAACGACACAATTAAGAGACTGTGAATGCGGAGGTGTAGGTGCACAGCAGATGCACAGACCTGCCCTGCTCCGCTTTATATCAGCGTAATTATGCTGCCCACTTCAGAATAAAGGCTCAGCTGAATGGCGCACTGAAATGGACACACTCGGAATCGCCCTTGTCCTGATGCTCAGAAACCATTGCTTCCAAAAAATATTTAAAACACAGGAACCAATCCCATGCAAAGATGTAGAGAGCTGCTGAAAGCATAAAACACAGGGAGTAAATCAAGGCAAATGCAAACTAATTCCTTTAGAAAGTTTTGCTCGAGTCCTAAATTTCCATAATCCAGTGAACAGGAACTGATGCCAGCACTTCCATTAAAAGAGATGATATAAACAAATTTTTGTTTGAGGACGGTTGGGGGTTTTTCCCCCCCCCCTTCTATTTCACTATGATCGCTATTCATAGCCCTCTTCTCACCTTCAAAGCACATTAATTCTCTGAATATTCTTGAGATGTAAGTGATTATTAGTCTCATTTTATGGATGAAGAAAATGAGGCAGAGAGGTTAACTGACTTGCCCATAGGCCCAGCTCTATAGATACATAAAGAAAGATACAGAGACATGTTTTACATTTATTAGCTTTAATATCCTCTCAATCCTGCAGAGTTGGGCTTGTGGTAATTAAGGCAACTGGCTTTAACAAGCAGTGATGTGCAAGGTAAGGAACCAAGGCAGTTCTTTAAAGCCACTATAAAACAATTCCAAAATAACTTTCTTGTGCTGTACAGGCATGTGCAAGGTGGAAAGCTTTTTATCCCCTCTCATATGAAAGATATGACCTACCTGGTGCTTGGGTGCTCAGGACCAGCCTCTGACCAGCTTTCTGCAGAGGACGTGGGATAGCACTGCTCCATCATGGGAGCCCTGCAGGAGGCATCTCCTGTACTTCTCAAATGCAAGGGAATGCTCCCCAAAGCAGCACTTTTCTGCAGCACTTAGCAATATCTCACCTTATAATTCAGTTAATTCATGTTGTCCCTTCCTGAGCTGTGTTCTGTCAAGAAACAATTTGTGTTTTCATGTAGAAATTCCCAGAAGGGCAAATGAACAGAGGTAACATCTAAAAATCAAATTAGTCATAAGCTAAAATCAAGCTGTCTTAATGGCTAATTTTTTCAAGGTGCAACCAGCGCATGAGAAATATCATAGAAAAAGACTTTAGTTGTTAAAACAACCCATAAACCTCTAGCAGTGTCGTTCAGATCCCTGTAACCTCTGGCAAGTGTCTCAATGAGCACCACTACAGCATCGTGCTGGGCCTGCATAAGCAGCCAAGTAGGACACTCAGACCACTGCAAATGGATCAGTGGGTTGTGGTGTGGTCCTTTACCTTCCTGGGAGACAGTTTTTGGATAATTACAGAGGCCTCATCCCCTCCTGAGCCAGGGAGCTTTGTGCACAACACTGTGCGCATGGTGCTGCACATATTCCCAGAGGCACCAGCTGTCCCTTTGCGAAACAAAACTATGCCAACCCTTCACTCCCTCCAGGCAAGATGAAAGAGATGACTTAGGTGGTTATTAAACACTAAGACACCAACCTCGGGTCAGAAAATTCCCAAGAAGCAAATTCCTGGACTCGGTGATAGTATTTTGAGGACACATCTCTACCTGCTTGCCTTACTCTGTTCTTCTCTGGGTTGTGCTTTTGATCACTGTTGAAAACAAGGCACTAGGAAAGATTAGGATTTTTCTAATCAGGTGTGGCTGATCTACTGCTTTTATGTTGCACCCTCAGCAAGGTTGCAGATGACACCAAGCTGAGCGGTGTGGTTGACACGCCTGAGGGACGGGATGCCATTCAGAGGGACCTGGACAAGCTCGAGGACTGGGCCAGCATGAACTTCATGAGGTTCAACAAGGCCAAGTCCAGGGTCCTGCACCTGAGTCGGGGCAACCCCCAGTATCAGCACAGGCTGGGGGTGAAGGGATGGAGAGCAGCCCTGCCCAGAAGGACTCAGGGGTCCTGGGGGATGAAAAGCTGGACAGGAGCCGGCAATGTGCGCTCACAGCCCAGAAGCCAACCATGTCCTGGGCTTCCCCCAAAGCCGCGTGGCCAGCAGGGTGAGGGAGGGGATTCTGCCCCTCTGCCCCGCTCTGGGGAGACCCCCCTGCAGTGCTGCGTCCAGCTCTGGAGCCCTCGGCACAGGAGAGACATGGACCTGCTGGAGCGGGGCCAGAGGAGGCCCCAGCAACGCTCCGAGGGCTGGAACAGCTCTGCTGGGAGGACAGGCTGGGAGAGCTGGGGGGGCTCAGCATGGAGCAGAGAAGGCTCCGGGGAGACCTTCCTGCAGCTGCCAGGGCTGAGAGGGGCTGAGGAGAAAGGTGGGGACAGGCTTTTTAGCAGGGCCTGTAGCAACAGGACAAGGGGTAACGGTTTTAAACTAAAAGAGAGTAGATTTCAACTAGATGGAAGGAAGAATATTTTCACCATGAGTGTGGTGAAACCCTGGCCCAGGTTGCCCAGAGAGGTGGTCGATGCCCCATCCCTGGAACCATTCCAGGTCAGGTTGGACGGGGCTCTGAGCAACCTGGTCTAGTTGAAGATATTGCTGCTCATTGCAGGGAGGTTGGGCTAGATGACCTTTAAAGGTCCCTTCGAACCCAAACTATTCTATGATTCTATGATATATGTTACAAAGTCAGTGTGCAAACAGAAACAGTAAGACACACAAATGGGCAACCGAAGCATTTGCTCCCCATGCTGTACAGTGCAAGAAAGCTATCACTAACAAAACCCTTGCATAGAAAGGAAGAGTGGAAAGTGGCATTCAGACAGAAAAAAATCATAATCTTTCCGAACAAAGCAACCAAAAGCCCTAGGAACAATTGTTCTGGAAAAGCACATAACCCATTTCACCTCCTGTCATGAGAAAGAGGCAACTCTTCTTTCCCAAATAACACAACATGCCTGGAGAAACTTGTAACCTGCCTCCTGTCTTTATATTCAGAAAAGGAAGTGAAGTATATGGTGCTTTGCCTCTTCTTAAAGTCCCTTCCAATCCAAAGATTCAATGATTCTATGACTCTTAAGCATAGAAATGAAATACAGCCCTCATGTACAGAAAATAAGAAGCTACTTGAACTCAGCAACAGCCTCCTGCTGCTCCTTAGACCTCTCAATGGATTCACACAGCAAAAGCCTGACTGTCCAGTGGTGCTAAAGAAGTATTTCTGTTAAATATCTCTATTCAAGCCCATCAAAGGCAAAGTGCCTCTAATGATGATGCATGATGGTGTTTTAAATACACAGTGCCAACAAGATCTGAAGATATCCCAGGAAGAGGAGGACTTCTTCCTCAGGAAGGTCATGTAGGGAAGCATCTTGCACCAGACTGGGCGGTTTAACATGACCAGAGACAGGATATCACATAAAAGTAGCAGTTTCCTGCAAATGGTCTTGTAAGTCATACTTTTATAATTACGGGGTTTCTAATATACTGCCATCTCATTTCTCAATGCAAGCTCTGTAATCAATTAATTACACAGTGCCTGACCCACAGCCTCTGGTCTAATCACCCCAATGTCAGCAATCCCTTGTATTTTGAAGATGTAGTTGCCATTTGATAAGGATCCTGCTCCCTACTAATTGTCCCTTGTAATGAGCTTTTATGAAATTTAATTTCTTTAATGCATTGCTCTGATCTGACTGATTTGGACAGTCTGACACTTGGCTTTGTGTCAGCATTTATTAGAATGCTTGCTCTGCCTGGCTGTTTCTCTTTTAAAAATAAAAGTAGTAGCAATGTTCAAATGCATATACAACATCGATGGAAACAGTTTGGAGCAAGTCTATAAAAGTGACAAATCGGAGGGGGCCCAGTTTGGAGCAAAATACCAAAGCCCTTCTCCACTGCAGCAGAAGAACCTTTTCTCATACATTGCCCAGTTTACCCCATCTAACCTGACAGGTTTAGTTTTCAGTAGATGCAATGATGGCATTGATTAGCACACAGTGTATTAATTAAGCAGGTTTCTCCATCTGCCCGCCCAGGCTGAGCACCTCCGCTGCATCTCCCATGATGCCACGACCACCTGACCAACCCCTGCATCAGCCTGTGCCTTCATGCCCCTCATCCCATCAGCACCAGCAACTTCATTCTCTAGACAAATCAAGGAGGTGAACAAAGAGTCTAACAAACAAAGAGCACTAGATTTGGGTTTATACTTTAACAGGAGCATAAGGCACGGGGCCAGTCAGGTCTGCCTGGTTTCTTTTGGAGCAGCTCGGTTGCTGAGCGGGAGCGTTAGCCCACCTGCCAGAATACATGACTTTCAAAGACCTTGTTTTCTTGAGTCTTAAATTATTAATCAATTCTCTTCAGGTTTGCTATCAAATCACCTCAATTGTTTTCCAGTTTATTAAAAACGTCCTGGATATCTTGTCTAATCAGCCAGAGGAGCATCACTGAATTTGATTGTCAATAGCAATCCCAAGATATCAGCTTGGTAATCACAGCATTTTCCACCTCACCAGCTCCTGGGAAGGGTGGTTTAATCACCTCAGATATGGAAAGGACTCTCAAGTGCTATAGGCTCAGTCCAAGCAATCGTACTGCTCTCTGTAGCCCCAAAGCCAGCCTTTTGGGGTGGAAAATATGGCACAGCAGATAGAGCAGACATCACAATCATCAGCAGTGCCCATATAAAAGTCCACCCATGTCTGCCATCGCAGACCAACTGCAGCTCCTCTTCTGGACCATGGGGTATCAGACAATGCAACTTGTGGCACTACCTTTCCTACACACTACAAACCCCCTCCAAGTTTGGCATTTCATGTGCTTACATCTGAATTCAGACAAGCCCTGCAATGACAGCAGCTCGAGACAGCACGTGCCAAGGACGAGCCATCCGAGACTTCTACTGCCCCTTTTCACACCTTAAACGTATGCGGAAAATATGAAAAGATTATAGCAATACTGGAAAGTTTTGAAACCCTCTATTCCCTCCTTTGCCAGCCTGACCTGGAATGAAAGATTTGATGTGGAATGAAGAGCCTGTTTTCTATACATTATCTTTGTATTTCTATGTGCAGTTTACATATACACATTATCCTTGACACTGAGGAGTTCATAAGAAGTTGGAGAATAATCACTTGCACAACCTGCAGCTATTCACAGGAAAGAAGAAAAATAACAGGTTAGAGATATCAGCAGGAAGATTTACTCGCTGCCATTAGAAGTGCCTCCACCTCTCCAGTAAAATGCATGTGGAAAGCTGGAGCCTCACCATCGACAGCAGAATATTTATCAACATGCTCTTGAACCTGCCATTACTCCAAGCACGAGTCATTCAGAGAATGGAAACACACTGTCAATAAACATCCCTAAATAAGTCATAGCCTATACATATCTTTTCTTCTCAGCTGGGACAACCTTACCTTTTGTTATATCTTCTCAATCAGTTTCCGCACTTAAGAAAAGTTTGCTTGATGCTTTGAAGAGTTCATTTGTGTTAAATGCAAGTGCAAGGAGTTTGCCCTCGGGAAAATAAGGGGGAACATGATATTCCTGCTTGATGCATTGGTGTAGAAACCAAAACACATTACAGTGCACGATTCACCTCCCCATGGGAGCTGCAAGTGCGTTGCCTCTGCCATGTACCATAGAAAAAGACCTTGTTAACGTTTTTTTGAGAAGCAATGAGTTATCTGAGGGAACTGAAGCCTTAATGTGAAAATACTGAGGCATTTGCTTTCTAGTTCAACAATGAGGAGTGCAAAGTCTGGGTAAGAACATTCCCATGCACCAATATATGCTGGGGGGGCACCCAGCTGGAAAGCAGCTTGGCAGAAAAGGACCCGGGGGTGATGGTGGACACCAGGATGAACGTGAGCCAGCAACGTGCCCTTGCTGCAAAAGGGAGCGATACCCTCAGCCGCATTAGCCAAAGGATTGCCAGCAGGTCGAGCGAGGTGATCCTTCCCCTTTATTCAGCACTCGTGAGGCCATGGAGTGCTGTGTCCAGTTATGGGCTCCTCAGTAAAAGGGAGACACAGGCTTACTGGAGACAGTCATTAGAGGCTGCAAGGATGATTAAGGGTCTGGAGCATCTCTCCCATGAGGAAAGGCTGAGAGAGCTGGGACAGCTCTGTTCAGCCCAGAGAAGAGAAGGCTCAGTGGGATCTTACCAATATGTATAAATAAATGAAGGGAAGGTGCAGAGAGGATCAGTGGCAGGATCACAGGCAATGGGCACAAACTGAAACGCAGGATGTTCCCTCCAAACATCAGGAAAAGCTTTTCGACAGCGAGGGTAACTGAGCACTGGCACAGGTTGCTCAGGGAGGTTGTGGAGCCCCAGTCTTTGCGGATATTCAAAAACCTTCTAGACGCAGTCCTAGGCAACTCGTTTGAGGTGGCCTTACTTGGGCAGGAGGCTTGGACCAGATGACTTACAGAGGTCCCTTCCAGCCTCAACCAAGCAGTGATTCTGTGGTTCCACATATGTTTTGGTTGTTAACATATGCACAGCAGTTATTCTGCAATAGACTTAGCATCCAGACAGCTGCATGGGACAGGCAAATCAAGCATAGCAGGCGCAACACAAAAGCGGCAAGGCTTAGAGAGAGCACACGCAGGAGCTGCTCACACTCTGCGCTGATGAAGGGCTACCAGCACCACAAGCAGCCAGTAAGTACCTACGAGTCAGAAATGGGTCATTATTTTCAATGAACAATTTAATTCATTAAACACAGCATTTCCCTTTCTGTTGCCAAGTGCTCTGCGATCAGATGATGATGCTTTTAAACATGATTGCTGTTTACAATTGTCCAGAAAGCCTGTTGCTCCCACACTCCACATTTTTCAGTATTTTCCCCATGTGAAAGTCACTTACTGGCCAGGGTTATTTTCCCCCAGTTGCATATTTTGAAGAAGAGGATTTGTAAAGTGCTAAAGACTGGCAATTATGAGCAATTGTAAGGATCTGTTCTAGATCCAAGGTATAATAAGAGCTGCATAAATGGCCGTAAAAACATATTCAATGTGACTCCTCCTGTGTTACTTAAAAGGGCTTTTCTGCAACAGAAAACCTCCGTTACCCGAGATGTATTTCCTGGGGTCATTGTGCCCATAGCACAGCACAGGATGAGGTGGCCCAGGTGACAGAGACAGCTTGGAGAGGTGGATGAAGAGCTGGTGGCATGCTTGGTGAGGCTTGAGCCGAGAGATGGGTGTCCATGAGAAGATACCAAAGAGAGAGGCAAGGACTTGATGGGAACAAGGAGACAAGCCTGGGCTAAGAGGTAGGCAGGTGAAGCATCAGCATCAAGACATCTAATATGCACTGGAGAATCATAATTCATGACCTCATGACTGGAGATCAGCAGGACAACTCTCTGAAGACCCAGGAGAAGAAAGAGATCTTATAGACTCTCAGAGGTATTTGAGAGGCAGAAAGGAAACTGGGAAAGCGTCCTGAAAGTGAGGAAAACATTTCAAGAAAGGCGATCCCATGTCTGGTGGTTGGTCAGGATCTCTCAGTGCTAGGTACTGCAAGCACTGTCAAAGCTGAGGCAATTCAGGGTGCTTTTAGGGTTTTCCTCAGAGTTTCAGACCCAGGTATCACCTAATGCATAGAGGATCTCTGTTGAGCTGGGCCAATGAGCAGACTGACCGATGCTGAGCACACCCTGTAAAAGCGATCAAAGCACACTCCACAGAAAATAGGAAGGCTCTGACACTTATTTGGTGATTTAATTGGGTTTTTTTTTAAATCTCATTGTTTTCAAAGCAAAGTAGTGATTTAGCCAGCCTAAGCAGCTCCCAGATGAAAATGTCACCAGGAATCGAATTTTTAAAAATCTAATAAATCAATGGGGATCTTCTGGATTTCTTCAGCTTCTTTGGCCTTGGCCTTCAGAGAACACACACCTGTACAAAGTACTCATAAATTAAAGTGAAGGTTGCAAATACAAAGTACCTCTGTCCTCAGCATGTACTCTGTGTCACGGACAGGCAGGCTGGTGACAGAGACCAGACCCTATCAAGTCCAGTCTTTTTAATGGATTATTCTTTGCAAATTATATCGGATATCCTGGGGAATTGTAGGATGAGTAGCCTACCTTAGCAGGGTGCAGGGCTCTGACTCAGGAGGTCATTTCCATTAATTTATCTTTTACATTAAGCCAATTAATCATCCATTCAGAATTGCAGTTGCATGCGAGTTGAAAGCACATAGAAAATACTATGGGCAATACAGTCTTTAGAAGAGCGCAGGGAGAGCTGAGCTTTTCAGTGCTGCATACAGGCACTGAAGAGCAGTGTCATTTTTCGATGAGTGGTATTAAGCACTGTTCTTCCAATTTGGGAGATTTGGGGTGGGGGAGCAACAGGACAGGATAATCCTGCCTGTTCCCTTCGCATGGTAGAAGCTAGTTCATCCCTCCATATCCAGAAGAAGCAAACAAGCTCAGCCACATAAGCAAGAGACAGTTACCACTTCAGAAGCTTTGCAGGGTACAGTCTGCAGACAAGACCAAAAGGAAAAGTTTCCTAGTTCATTTTCAATTAAGGGTGAGCAGTTGCACACTGGGAACAGTCAAGCCCTACACTAGATTTCTATATAACCATTTTTAATTATAATTTCATAACGAGCACCTTGCAAAACAGAGCCATCATCCCATCCAAGCACACGAATGTTCCAGTAATGAAGATAAAACTAATACCCTTAATCTGTTTCTTCCTCTTCTCACTGCTGCCCATCCCACCCCTACCAGGGCTGGAAGTCTGCAGGAGCAGAGGCACCAGAGTGTTTCATGGCAGTTTGTCACTTTCTGCTAATCTTCCAACACTGAAAATCATTTTAAATCCATTCCTGTCTTTTTGCATTTGCATAACTGTCAAGAAGGAAAACTCTAAAAAGGCAGAGTCTGATTTAGTGTGAATGAACATGTCATAAAACATTTCCAGCTCTGCAGAACTTGTGTAAATCTTTCATGATTTAAAAGTTTCCAAGTTACCAATACCATGAGTATTATAAAGTACTGGGCTTCACACTCAGTGTACATACACACACACACACACACACACACAAAAGACAATTTCAAGTTAGGCTTCCCTTCTCAGGAGCAAAGTTTCTTTCTGAAAACAAGGATGTTATACACTGAAATTATTTATCTTCAGTGCCAAAATAGATTTTGTGAAGGTTAAATATCTGCTGACAGTTTTGGTGAAGAATAAGGATGCCCAAAGCCCTTGGGCTGCTCTATACAGATGTGGGCTGCCCAGCCTAAGCATGGGGTCACACCCAGCTGCTGGCCATCATGAGAAGGACCCAAAGCTCTCCTGAACAAGAGGTGTTAAAAAAAAAGGTCCAACAACGAACTAGCGTACAACATCCGTGAATCCCAGCTTGGCTTCCCCCGTTTACAAGAGTCAAGACCTTACCGATGTGCTGCACAACATGTAGGAGTGTCATGCTGCAAGTAAACTGGAAAGTATTTATGTCACCAGAAGGTCCCCTGCATGCACCTATGGATCCTAGACACCAAGCAGCCCTCACCCTGCAGCAAGCCGCAGCGGTGCCTATTAAACACCAAAGTACTGGCACAGGGCGCTATGAATAGAGCAAAAGCCAACTTTTTGCCTCTAACAGAGGCGAACCTGCCAGCAACACGCACCCACCCATGCTGAACGTCACACACAAGGACTGCTCAGAGGTGCTGCACAAGGTGAACACGGGGATCTGCTTCACACCACCCCCAAAAGCAAACCCATTTCTGCCCCTGAAAGCTTGTAAAAGCATGGTGACAAAGGAGTCCCCTCCCCACCTGGAGGCCAGGAGAAGCCTATTGCCTGAAACAAGAGCCTTAATCTTTCTCCCCCTAAACAGAAATCACCCAATATGCCTTATTTCCTATTGCACTCTGCACTACAGAACGCTTTTTTCATTTTTTCCAAGTACAAGTCTTTTTCCCCAGCGTTCCTCACATTCAGATACTTGCTGCAGGATTTATCAGAACTATTCTTTTCCCCCAAACTCACAGAACACCTCTGGCAGAAAAGCTAAAAAATCTCAAATACAGATTTTTCAATGAGATTTTCCATAGCAAGAAAAACCTCTGCTCCTGAATAAGAGATGATCACAGTCCCTAAAGTTTCTCTCAACGCTTGCAGCATGAGCGATAATAGACATTTTTGCTTCGTATGCCAGCACAGTAATATCAGGAAAATCATTGTAGTCCCGTCTAAGAGAAAAATTTAAACTGCCAGCACTGTTTGTTTCCATTAGCTTCTGAACGTTGTCATCGTAGGTCCATCAAACCCCATCACCAGTTTCTAACCCAAGCAGCGTTACAGCCTCAAAATCCCTGCTCCTCATCCAACATGCATTAGGATGTGCAGAATCTCTGCTATATACCTGTAAAGATTTATTAGACAGACCGGTTTTCAGAAAGAAGCAGTATCTTGGATTTAATCAACGGGATGCAGCTGAAAGTGTAATGAGCACACTCACAGGCACAGGAGCTTCTTCCCAAGTGTGGCACACAAGCTGAAAACCTCAAGCTAAGCACAGATTAGAAACAATTGCTCCAGGTTTAAATTAATTATATTGACCAGTTAAACAATCAGAAGGGAAAAATGCACCTGAGGAGCACAGAAATGGTGTCGTGGTTTAGCCCCAGCTGGCAGCTAAGCCCCACACAGCCGCTCGCTCACTCCCCCACGGTGGGATGGGGGAGAGAATCGGAAGAGTAAAAGTGAGGAAACTCATGGTTTGAGATAAAGACAGTTTAATAGGTAAAGCAAAAGCCGCGCACGCAAGTAAAGCAAGACAAAGAATTCATTCACTACTCCCCATGGGCAGGCGGGGGCTCAGCCATCTCCAGGGAAGCCGGGCTCCGTCACGCGTAATGGTTTCTTGGGAAGACAGACGCCATAACTCCGAACGTCCCTCCACCCCTTCCTTCTTCTTTGTCCCAGCTTTATATACTGAGCGTGACGTTATATGGTATGGAATATCTCTTTGGCCAGCCTGGGTCAGCTGTCCTGGCTGTGTCCCCTCCCAGCTCCCCGTGCACCCCCAGCCTGCTCGCTGCAGGCCAGCATGAGAAGCTAGACTGTCCTTGACTACTCAGCAACAACTCAAAACATCAGCACCTTATCAACATTTTCTCATCCCAAATCCAAAACATAGCCTCACGCTAGCTTCTATGAAGAAAATTAACTCTACCCTGGCTGAAACTAGGACAAATGGTCATCACCCCTTTTTGTGATACAGAAAGAAAGGCAAAAAGTTAGCACAGGTGAGGGGGAGCAAAAAGCATGCAATGGGGAAAAAAGAATAATGCCCTGAAGCAAGTATTTCCCTTGAATTTAGGACTTTTATATTCAGAGCTATAAATTTTTACCTCTCTGGCTGCCATTGGAAGATTTTATAGGTCTCCTTTGAAGAATGAGTTTCAAGTCCTAGTGTTTGTCTTTCTCTTGTAGGTGTTCAGGCTGAATCGGGGTCATCGGGAGGTTTAGTTTAATTTTTATCATACTGCATTCCAGCACTGTACTGAGAGGAGTCTCTAAATGATGATTCTCTAAGCCTGTTCTTAACAACCTCCCAGCACCTCATGGGAGTGATACAAACCCAACTGACCATGCCACGGCACAGGAGGATGGACCAGAGGACTCCATGTCCCTTCGAGCACTTCCCGTTTGCGGATTTAAGTACTCAGATGAGAATAGCCATGAGTTTACTACACGAACACATGCTTCGAATCAGTGCGGTTTAAATATAATCTATAATGCATTTTTTTCCACCTGTTGTCCACTTAAAGTTCTGTAAAATCCTCCAGAGATTTCTCTTATTATAAGTTTATTGACTTTATGCCAGAAGCATCAGTGAAAACAGAGCATAGAGTCTGTTAAAGCAAGACAGATTTCACAGTAGAGCTGCTAAAAATAAAACCCAGAATATGAAACCAAAATGTTTTTATCAAAAAGGAATAGGCTGGTTATAAGTATTTTTGAAGGAAGATCTTCTTCACAGCCTGCACCTCTCCTACTTCCCAGGAGACCAACTGCAGCATGGACTGGGCTGTGGCTCAGTCCTACACGGGACCACTCCTCACGAGCAGAGTACTCCATGAAACATAGTTAGCAGCAGTGGCTGCTGCATTTACTCTGATAGTACCTACTCCCTGAATAGGCTATGGCTACCGTAACCCCGGAGAGCAGGACTCCTTATAACTAAGTCTTCTGTTGTTTTTTTGACAGTATTGCATTATTCACTTCTAAAATCCAAGGACTCTAATGCAACAATATAGGCAACTACTTCAGCACGCGTAGACAGGACTTGATTTCCCCAACATCCCCATCAAGGGCTACATTAAAGACATATTTCTCAGAGCAGCAGAGCAAGTGAAGTGTGTCTTCACACGCATTTGCATGTCCTTCTGTCCAATAAAACTGGAATTTAACAAATTGGGGATCTGCTAGGATCTTGCAAAGCCAGTCTCAGGCACGTGCCACCTGTGTCCCCAACATAGGTGTATTTTTATGTGCAGACAGTCCTGTTAGTGTTCTCTGTGTGCTCACCTGGTCCCATCACACAAACAGGATCCAGGTTAAGCCCATCCTGGCTGCATACAGGTGTGATGCTACTGACCACACTGCTCCCCCGAGGAGGGGCCAGCAATCTTTCTCCATGGCCAGTTTCTTGTGGTGAGTTGGAAAACATTGGGGTTTCAACATCGGGCTTGACGGCACGAGCTCAGTGTTTCCCCCTCTCCTTTCCAAAAACAAATCAGTGCACCACCTCCAATGTGATGCAAAAAAATAAAATAACAAATGGATTCAATAGAACCGGGAAAGGACAGATTCTAACATACAACTCTGATTTTCTTTTGCAGCTCACAGAAACCAGTGTAAGAGCAATAATTATATGTGCTGGCTTAGAGACAGCAGAGCATCACATTGAGTTGCATCCACAGCACTCTTCCCCTCTCTTAGAGGGGGCCAGTGGCAAAGCTGAGCAGCTGCTGATCCTTCAAAGCTCCACAGGTACTTTCCCAAGTCTCTTCCACCCACTCTAATCCTCCCCATACTCTGTCTGCTGCCCAGGTCTCTTCCTTCCCATTCCCTTGCTACTAACACGCGTTCCCATTTTCTCCCCTCGAGATGCCTTGAAGTCACCCATATAACCACTGACCCTTCCCCGTTCCCAAACCTCCCAAGGACCGTCCTCATTTCCAGCTCAGTCTGTTCTGCCACCACCATAAACTTAAGAATTCTTGGGCAGCAGGATTAAGTGGACAAAACGGAATTTCCCAATACAGAGATGAAACCTTGAGGTGACTCTGACCATACTACCTGATACTATTGGATTCCCAAGACAGGAACAACCTGGGTTTTCACTATGCCCACACAACACAAGTTAATGTGGTACTATTATGTGTTGCATTAACAGTGACGTAGTTACAAACACAGAATTTGGCAAAGGTTTGAATTAGCTTCCCCGATTAAGAGCTGCAAAGAAGAAAAGAAAGAAGCAGCAGCAATTTTTCAAGCCAAAGGGCAATAACCAATGCCCGTAGTTTCAGAATAGGCCTGTTTCTTGTTATATTACATTACTATGGCTGCATGCTGCAACATGTCACATTATATTAAAAATAACAAAACCTGCAATTTGTTTCCAGATCAGACATCAATAATAACAACAATAACAATCAGCACTCTGGGTACCTGTGAGAAAACTGATAAGTTAATACCTCCAAGAGCTCTTTCTATTATACAGACACTGGTAAAAAGAAAACCAAACAGCAACTCTGAACATACGCATTTCTGAAAGCCTTTCACAGTACACAGGGACAAGATCAACTGAATGGGACTGGAAAGATGGGTGCCAGCCCCTGTCCCTGCCAAAGGCAGGGCAATCAGTAAGAATGCTGTAAGGATACTGTTGCATTCTTCCAATTCCTTTCTGAGGGTAGCAGCAGGGAGGTTTTCATTGAGCTACCTTATAAACCTGAGCATCTTCCATCTTCCATCCCCATCACCATCTGGACCCTATTGGCCTCAGAAGTAAAAAGTGGGCTCATGGAAGATGTGCCCCATCGTGCCCTGTAAGGGGGACTAGGACAGGCCAAGTGAACTGGGTCTAAACTGATAAAGACATCTAGATAACTAGCTCAGATTCATACACAATATTGCCTGTGCCTGAAGAGAAAGGAAGATGACCTCTGTCCTTCCTCTGAGTCTACTTCCTAACTAAGAAGTATTTTCCTGATGAAACTCACTGGTTTTTGGCCCTTCTGCTGCTTAGCTCAATGGAGATGTCTGTGATGGAGCGCTCTGATGCCAGTTCTCCTCCAGCCAAGAGCTGTAACAGATCAACATGGCCACACTGACATAGATGCAATAGGGGATTAGTGCCCTGAAGGAAAAAAGAGGAGAAAAAAAAAAATCATATCTCCGACTCAGAGACCCACTGGAGAACAATGTTGCAGGAAGTCCCGTCCACCAGGACTTACCTCAAGGGGACAAGGTTATAAAGACAGAGGATGTCCATCTGATGTGCTGTAGTGTGAGGTATGTCTACAACCTGCCTCAAATCAGTACAGCTCTTCAGAGAGAAGAGGAGAAATGACACTGCTGCTGGTTGCGATGTATTCTCAGCTGGCCTTCCCATCCTAAAACAGAACGTTTCTTCTTTCAAAGCCATGCGGCTCAAAACATTGGGCTTTTCCACACTGTTAGTATGCTCCAGGAGGTTCCCTAACAAGTCTTTGATACATGGCAGTGATGAAGTTCGATATCTAGTTATAAAAGTGTTTCAGCAAGGCAAGCTAACCATGCCCCCATACTCTTATTCTCTTTGCATTACATCCTGATGGGAGAGCTGAAACCTGGACCATGGATAAGAAGTTATGCCCGATATGATGTGGGATGGTTTACACTCCAGGAACCTCCATACCAATACCTCAAGAAAACCAGCTTTTCTCCTCCAAGCACATACTGTCCTCCAAGTATTTGGCTAGAGGTTAGTGAACTCATCCGGAATAAATACCAGGATAGACACATGAGCTACCCAGAGTAAATACTAGGGTAGGCAAAAGGCAACTCACCTTGCACTGGTGAGGCCACACCTCAAATACTCTGTTCAGTTTTGGGCCCCTCACTACAAGAAGGACATTAAGGTGCTTGAGTGTGTCCAGAGAAGGGCAACGAAGATGGTGAGGGGTCTGGAGCACAAGTCTGATGAGGAGCAGCTGAGGGAACTGGGGTTGTTCAGTCTGGAGAAGAGGAGGCTGAGGGGAGCCCTCATCGCTCTCTACAACTCCCTGAAAGGGGGTTGTCGTGAGGTGGGTGTTGGTCTCTTCTCCCAAATTACCAGCAATAGGACAAGAGGAAATGGCCTCAGGTTGCACCAGGGCAGGTTTAGATTGGATATTAGGAAAAATTTCTTTACCGAGAGAGTGGTCAAGCATTGGAAGAGGTTGTCCAGGGAGGTGGTGGAGTCACCATCACTGGAAGCGTTCAAAAAACGTGTGGATGTGGTGCTTTGGGACATGGTTTAGGGGACATGGTGGTGTTGGGTTAATGGTTGGACTTGATGATCTTAAAGGTCCCTTCCAACCTTAATGATTCTGTGATTCTGTGAACCTGGAGCTGTGCTCAGGAAGGGCTGCTTTACCACCACCCCTTTGGCTAATGGCTCACCAAGTCCTGTTTGAGCAAGTAATTCAAGGCCACATTTGTGCTAATAGCCCTAACCCCAGACACAGGTTTAATTTGTTTAACATTAAATTTAGGGCTTCAGGGGCCTCTATAACAAATTTCATTAAACAGAAAAATTCTATAATGTAGTATTTTATGATTAATTAACTGTGCATAAAAATGGTAATTATAATTATGCTCATAATTCCACTATTGTGTCATTATCATAATAATTGATCAAAATGTTTTACCCCACAAGCATTTTAAAAACCTCAGTGCAAGAGAGAAAACTCACTTAAGCCCACAAACACAGCTTTTTCAGGCAATCCCCAGATACTGTCTCTCCATCTCAGGACTTCTAATGCAGAAGCCTTTTGAAGAGTCATCACAACTTTACCAAAAAAACTGTTGGGGGGGGGGGGGGGGGCGGGGGAGATAAAAGTTCATTTGTAGATGGAAGTAACCTATTTCTGATCATAACGCAGTCAAGGAACAGACTGTAGTTTTGCTTTGAAAATGGCCAGCTGCCCTACTTTTCTGCTTTCATGAGTAGCTTCTGATCACAGGCTACATCAAAAGCACCCATCACCTGTTTCTGAAGATAATGGAGATTAGACTGGGGAGATCAAACAGATTAGATAGGCAGAGGAATAATTATCCCCTTACCTTTATGCTTGCATCATATCACAGCCAAGGATTGGAAGGTGCTTTGCAAAGGTGTCAAAGTATTACTGACCCAAACTGCCAGTAGCTCTAGCTCTGGAATAGAGGGATTAGACAACTGCCTACGGCAGCCAAAACCTAGATCTCCTCATTTCAGCTCTCTGCTCCAAGCCACATAAAAGGGAATGCTCTTGAACTGCTCTGCTGCCTCTGTTTTGGTCCTGGCTCTCCTCAGCAATATTCCTTGACATGTTTTGATCACATCAAGCTTTCCTTTTGTCCTTCCTTACATCTGTTGGCATCTCTGCTGCCTCTCTGGATGATTTTACTTGGAAATCCATTATGTTCCCCAGCATCCTTCCCATGTCTGTAGTGGCATGGGTCAGTTGTTCCCTAATTTCCATGAGCTCTGGTCAGAGATCAGGTCACTGTACTCACTGGTTTAAGTAATCCACAACAGGCAGCAGACCACTGCGAGAAAAAAAAAAAAAAAGAAAAGGAAAAAAAAAAAAAAAGATGGGCATTCACTTTTGGTGACCACAAATATACCAGAAAACAGGCCATTTTCATGTCCTGACAGCCACAGCTTGTTAGGAGCACACAGCATTTTAATTGCATGTTTTGCAGCCAGTGTGATTGCCCCTTGAGCAAATCCCTTGCAAGCAAATTTTGCAAAGCCCATGGCACCAGCAAAAGCTGAGAATCCTCCAAAACAAACATTAGTGACATCATAAGTCTGCTCTGTGGTACTGAGCAGTGTCACAGAAGACCTGTGCCTGTCAATGGTTTTGAGAGCAAGCAAAGGAGGCAAGAGGAGCCACGTTCTGCATGTGCCTCAAAAGCCATACAGCTTGGCCAGGCATGCCAGGAAGATGTTACTCTCCTGAGCCGTGGAAACCAGGGCAAAAAACATGAAGTGACACACAGCAAGACTTCTTTTATCTCACCACATCTTCCTTCCTTTGCCTTTCTACTCTTCTCCCTTCAGGTATCTGTTTTTCCTTTGACCAGGGCTTTGTATCTCCATCCACCCCAACAGCCAACTCTGCCAGCCTTGTATTTTCTCCCCCATCTCCCTGGATCGTTCTTCTTTTGCTCCTCTCTAAGGGTCACCCAAATGCATTTTCAGAGCAAGCATGAAAGGGCTGCTCTCCATCACGTTGGTTACCCTTCCACCCCTCCAAACCATGTACACAACTCCTTTTCCCACTGGCTTAGAGCTTGCTCTCGGATCACTGTATGATGCTGTGGCTATTCCCAAAGCACTGCTGCCCATCCCACACCAAGGAGCAACAAAATTGGTGGGACAAACTTTCTTGCTATCTCCAACACATGGCAGAGGTTTGGGATGGGTTCAGCTGCCGGGATCCCTGTAGCAGAGCTTGTTGGTAAAACCAACCTCTGCAGGCACAGCTCAGAAAAGTCTTCTTCACCTCCACCATTAGCCACGCTCGTCAACCTCTCTCATCCCCAGCTAATGACCAGGCACAGGGTGCATTTATATCACTTCTCGGCACGGAGCATGGCTGCCAGCTTGGGAAGGGAGCAAGTCTGTTTTCCAGCGCTAACATGATTAATGAAGCCTCTCTACAGGCTCCAGATATGTGTGGATAGGACCAACTTATATTTTACTTTTGGTTCAGCTTAGGCAGAGAAATATTAACTGCATTTGCAGGACAGAGAGGCTCAGACACACCACTGCCCATGCTCAACACAACATGGTGCAAACCATGGGTTTTTTTTGTGAAGTGCTATTCAGGAGTGAGTTCACGGTCCCGGATATTAAACTAAAAGACAAGGCTGAATTTCAGCAGAGAAACAGAATATCACAAGCCCTCAGCAATTACAGATTTAACAGTTCTTCTCATATCAACTTTCTCCTGTACTTCTGAATTTACCTCTCCCCTGATGCAGAGTCTAGCTTTTGCCAAAATGGTTCCCAGATACTTACGTGGGCATCACAGGCAATTTAGGTCCCACTGTAGGATCGTGGCTCCTTCCATCCACATGCTGAAGTTGGTGTGAGTGCTCAGCACCCCTGAAAAAAAAAAAAAAAAAAAAAAAATCAGCCTTCCCCAGCAAGGAGGTCATTGGCGAACAGAGTGGAACAGTTCAGTCTCCCACCAGCAACGTTTTCAATCATAATCTTAAAGAGATTGAGCAATGGGGTGTGCCCGGGGAATGGCAGGGCCCTGTATGCACTACTAGGATCACAGATGCACTGTGCTCCTCCCTGCAACCCCAGTAGTGTCAACTCAGCACTCGGGGCCATTTCACACGCATCTAACCGGACAGAACCCCCACGCACCACCACCACTGCCCCAGCTGCCTATCCGGACTTTCTTATCCCTGCAAAGCAGTAACCTGACTTGTACTGGCAGTTTTCTCAGCAGAGAACCCAGTGGGGCAACTGGCTGTAAGGCAAGAGCAAGCCTGACAGTTCAGATCTCTGCTCACGCTTTAGGTCCAGCCATTCTGGCATGTAAATGGCTAACGTCCAAAATCCAGGCTTCTGTTTTCCCAGGCCTGCCTTCAAGACACGTTATTCCCTCATCTTCCCCAGTGGTTAAACCATCTCCTCAGTCTGGCGGGGCACCTTCAGTGAGCTGGGACAGGCTGCTCATGGGGAGCAGGCTGGGAGTTTCTCCCACATCCCTGGGGCCCATTTGCATCAAGGTAGTACTTAAAACTTGTGAGCTGTGATGCCAAGGAATCAGATCAATTAAAAAAAAGTCTCTACAGAGTTTTAACCTAACTGTCAGCATGTAGCTGGAAATCAGTAACAAAGGTCCCTCCAGAGGCTACACCTGGGGCAGGACCACTAGATTATATTCATCCATGCTCTAGCAGTCCAAGGCTCAGGACTTAAATGCTTAACTCTGCATCCAGGCTTCGGCTGAGGCTTCCAATGATTTTTCAATTAAAAGTTGGGTGGTGAAGGTTCATAAGAGATCACAGGAATACCTGACTGCTGATAGCAGTCCACTGGTCCAAAACGTTTGGCAGCTATGCCCATAAAGTCTTCAAATGTTTAGATGAATAAGGAACCAGCTGGACAGCCAGAGCTGCCCCCTAAATTGCCAGGACAATAACACCTCTCCTCCCTCTCAGGGCAGACCCAAACGCTTGCCCACAGAGCTCTGTTGCTATCTTGGACTCCCAGAACAATTCTTTGAAGATGTCCAAGACCTCGCTATCCCTAGGAAACTGCCTGCATCAAACACCTGTGGTGGGATGCATGAAACAAGATATTAATCACTCACCAGGAATAACCTGAATATCTGTCAAGTGGGTTGCAAAGGAGTACGGCTTGCTGGGGCAATCGGTCTGTAACAGTAGCAGATGCTGTAGCTGTGCTCTGCAAGTGCATCTGGGTACTGCAATCCTCCAGGAGCTGTCAGGTTTCGAGAACTACACTGCAAATTGGTTCCAGCCACCATCCAAGAGTATTCAGCAATTTGTTAATATTTTATGTGGCAAAGCTCCCTGCTCTGCATGTTCACTGCAAGTTCTCAAGTGTGACATATAGTTAAAAAAAGACAGTTAATACAGAAATATAGAAAGCCAGAATAGTTTAATAGGACTGAAGAACAACCCAGTACCATGCTGAAGTCAGCAGTTTTGCTCCAGTAAATGTGCTAGGAAAGCTCTCTGCTTGCATAACAGGAAATAAATCCAAAATGTAGATCTTTATAATCCTTGGACAGCCACTACAAAACCAAAAAGGAGCAAAGACTTTCTATTGACACGAGTTTTCAACTATAAAGCCCTCTTGGTTCCTAAAGATTTGCTGTGGGCATCTCCAGGACTACCATGACTTTGGCAGGAATGAGCAGTTCAGCACATTCCTGAGCAATGCTCAGCTGGGAAGGAAGCTACAGCATCTTCTCCCTCTCTTTCTTGAGATAATTGCTGCTTTTGGTTAGCCCAGAGCTCACAGGCAGAGCTCTCCCGGGGAGCTTGTCAAAATGGGTTCATTTTCTGGGGAAACTAAGATTTGCTTCTTCCTCATCACTGCGTAAGCATCCTATGTGCAAGTATTCCAGGGACTGGACTCTTTTTGCTCTTTTGGACTCCCCTGCTCTTTTGGGGCTGCAGAGCCCTTTCTGCTTTGCCTAATTAACCTGGAAGCCTTACACTGAGGGTCTGGCCCTGTGATTTGGGCAGTCATTTAGGCAGGAGGAGATCCTCCCTCTAGTTTCTATATCAATAAATGTCAAAGGAATTAACACTGGGTAAGTTTAAACAACTCCTTTCAGTGTGTGTGTCGGTGCCTCGTACAAGGTGCTGAATTCCTCAGGATGACGAGGCTGATATCAAGAGGTGGATCTTCTGCACCTCAGGTCCCTGCCCACAAAAGGCAAATCTGTCCTCTGTCTGTGCAGGGTGCCAAGAGGGTCACCAAGGAGGTCAAGGCACTCTGACAACCCAGAGCATCTCTGGCAGGTAAATGCTAATCCAGTCAGACTCCTGGCAAGCCTGCCTGCAATTGACAGGTCTAATTTTTGTTAATGTCTCACAACTATAGCTCTGGAGGGTATTTAAAGATCCATAGCCTTAAACTCACCCCTCCTCCAATGCAAAGCTAATTTTAGACACGAGAAACCTAAGCAAGGTGCCCAACACAGATGGAAAATGCCCCAAAATCTCAGTGGGGTACCAGATGGATGGGAGGGGACAGACACTGAACGTTAAGACTAAGGCACATAGTGTCTTCAGTGGGCTTTGATCAGGTGTTTGCAGGAGAGACAGTACACACCAGTATTCTGTGTATCATATATATTCAACATCATCATCATCATGGGCACATCGAATCCCTCTGACACTAATCCGACATGACAACTGTGCTCCAAGCCAGCAATTCATCACGCTCATGTGGTCCCCGGCAAAGCCACTGCCAGCACAAATGGGAAATCAGCCAGCATATGACTGCCACAAGTGTGTCGGAAACATCATGAGCTACAACCTTCAAGTCTTGAAAAAATAAATTTGTCCTTCAAAATTAGAAAGCTGCTCACTTTCTAGACAGCATGTTATAAATAAGCAGCAACGTGCTCACATGCTGCAGAGGAAAGTGTGATGAAAGCCACAGCACAACGCTGCCCGGCCTGGGAACCCTCACATCCAGCGAAGAGCTTGCAGCACTGACTGCACAGAGCCTGAAGCAGATGCTTTACGAAAACTTGGTTTTGCATTGTTAGACATTTTCTAGGCCTCCTTATTCTAATAAAATATCTGTCTTCTACCTTTTCTTTGTAAAGTTACCCCCAAAGTGTAATTTGAAATATATCCATTTACAGAATAAAATACTGAGGAGGGCAGCTTTGAAAATACCTCCACTGCCCTCCTCACCCTTGCAAGCACAGGACAAGCAGAAGAAAACATTTATGTAGGTTATTAAACTGTTTTGTTGGCTAACCCAACTGCAGAGAAGGGGCTGCAACGGAGTTGTACAATTGACCGTACAGTTCGACTCCGGGCTGTAGACACCCTCTGCATGAGAAGGTACAGCCGTTCCCTATCAAGATACAGAGACATCCTATGGACATCTTGCCTCAGACTGTCTCCATCCATCTTTAACTTTTTACCAGGTCTTTTTTGACAATTGGGATACAGTTTTGTGACCGGGGTGAGGCCGGGGGGTGGGGGGGTATGGAAATCATCCCTCCTTGTTCCACAAACCTCTACGAATATTTATTATAACCACCCTGGAATGAGGATCACCAGGTCCCCACTTGGTCAACAGGGAGACTGCCCTTCCTTCCTGTTGAAGCTGCTGGTGGCAGATGAGACCCAGCTTCTATGTCAGCAAGTAGTAGGCATTCCTGGGAAAAGTGAAGGTCTGTCCTACATGGTACCTTGGTGTACCATGATAAAGGGGGAGAAACCTCTGAAACAGGCCAGCATGCTTTGTAGTCTGCACATGGAGATGTGAAACAGGTCATATTTTGGATCCTGTGACTGAAGAAACCATAAAAATCTCTAAGTGACCACAGATAAATTACTGTTCTGAAACCATAAACTTTAGTGCATATGAGTAAATACACTATTTGACTCATTCCACAGGCTACTTTCATGGGTAAAGTCAAGTCCAAAATTGAATTCTTGAAAGAGTGAAGTTTTATCTACTCTTTTTTTCCTCCCCATTAGTCTTACCAACTGTCAAAGCAAGTGACAATTTTAGTGTAGTGCGGTATTTGAAACCTGGATGAGCAATAAAAGCCACAAAAGCACTAATACAGCCACTTCAGTATGAAAGCTACCCTGGACTACAGCTGCAGATTCTCTGGGACATCCCCCAACAAGCTGAAAAGAAACAAAAAGAAAGCTCATAAACTTGTCGCTTTGGGTTACTCCAACAGCACCCACGCAGGAATGACCTGCTTTAGGTCAAGTCCCATCTAACACATCCACGCTCATTGTTGCTGCTACATTCATTCAGCTGTCAGCTTTTTCAAGCCATGGAGAAGCTGGCAAATCTCACAGTCAAATCTTGATCACATTAGGGGTTAGTTGGCTCATTTTGGTTTACTTTTGTTTTGTAGGCTGCGAGATCTTCTCTACTCAGGGCAGGTGCCAGTGCCAGATGTTGGTACTGCAAGTCTGCTTGTTTGAAAGGAATTTATTTATATCCTATAGTCAATGTATTTCCTGAAATGGGCAGAGGCTAAGTAACAGTATTGTCTCTGCTGGCAATTCAGATCAAGCACAAGACGCTTTGTCTGAGAAGTACTTGAACTTTAAGAAACCTCTGCAAGATTTTGGTTGCATCATTAAGCAACAGGACATTGCCTCTGCTTCTGCCTGATGTGCAGGAGAGCACTGGCTGGGAGATACCATTAGAGAGGACCCCAGCAACTCAATTGTATGTGTCCCAGATCAAAAGAAGTGCTACAATTTAGTTGAATACCTGATTCTGTATCTAATGAGATATTATTTATTGAGATGCCACAAAGTCTTACCTCTGCCTCATTTTAACTATAAACCACCTCAAATGTTTCTATTTCTTTTCATTATGAAACAGACAGTCTCAGCAATCTCAAAACATCACTAAGAGGGGAGAAAAAACAAAACGTGTACATTTAAAGTCTAGAGTGATTCTGGCATAAAAACAAATGGGACAAAATTGACTGTGAGTATAGCTAGGATGGAAATTAAAAGAAAGTTTCTAACCATTAAAGCAGTGAAAGTCTGGAACAACCTTTCTGTGAAGGGTAGTAGAGTCTTAAACTACAGAGCTAGATATGTTTCTGAAAAGAATTATGTGACACAGTCTCCTTGGTGGAGATACTGGAGTTGGTGATCCAGAAGGGAGGGATGTTCCCATGACTTCCCTCTGATCCCTCCATGGGCAAACACCAGGTTCACAATACCTGTAGGACCGATAGCTGTGCTAAGGCTGCCCATCAGCCCTATGCAGTAACATATAAGTATGTATACACAATATAATATATTTCTACTGCATATCTAACCAGAAACAGCATCTGATATTACTCTCCATGTTTCCACTGCCTAAAGGGGGTTATATGTCAGTGGCACCTACTTTTTCCTCTTTACATACCAGTGGGACCCCTGGATGCCTAGCCCATATGTGCTCTTTAAGCTATAATCCTCTACAATCAAGGGAATCCTCTGCTAGCATCCAAAGGCTTCAGGGGCATTTCTGTGCTTCCTAAGGGGTTTGCAATGTACAGGCCTGGAAGTGCCAAATTCAACTAGTCGTTTTCATACAAATGCAGAAATCCCGGGGCAGGTATTATAACTTTAGATCCATGAGTAATTTAAGTGAATAAGGTTGTGCAATAAGTTTTTGCAAGTAGGCTATGAAAGGGCATCCTCCTTTCAAAATTCACTTATATAGTGTCATCAGTTATTCACTTCCAAATGTCTTTAAAATGAACTAAAAAAGTTACTTCAACACTCCCTAAAATCATAAAGACTGTGCAGAAGGGCCTAGCGGGCATCTACTTGAAATTAATTATGCTTCTACAATATTCTGATTTCTCACCAAGCTGTCAAAGGGAGCAAAAGCACAGACTACAAGACCCAAAGGTATGGGAAAACATCACCCACAGCCTCATTCACAGCGGTGTTTGGTCTGGCCACATGCCATGCATGGCAAATCACTCTATGCTTCTCGAGCATTCTTGAAGGAAAGGGTACATAAAAAGCTGGTCAAGGTCTTCCATTTGACCCAGAATCACAAACTGGTGGGAAAAGCCTATTCCATCTCCTTGAGGACAACTATCATGATAGTACTTAAACAGCACTGTCACCAGCTATTTCTCCAAAAAGGAAATATATTTTAAAGAATGTATTATTTGAAGTAGGTAACTAGAAGCTTCCTGGCTCTTTTCCTTTCTGCAAATGCTCCGGATATTCTTGCACATTAGAGGAAGGGAGCATGAGCTTAAAGTGGCAGCCAAAGACTCCTGGGAACCCCCCCTGGGGCTCTCACACTCACAATCTGCAGAATGCAGGAGCAGCAGACCATGGACCTTCCCCCACTGAACGGCAGAACTGAACCAGACTTTCTCCACTTTCCCTCCCAAGAAAAGAGTCGTCAGTGTCCCTTCCCCCTGCAGAGCCTGCCTTAGCTGGCAATATTATGGCTTTGACATATTATTATCCACTGTAGAGGCACAGTACAGCAAATATGCCTGAAAACTGAGCTGTCTAGACAGTCAAGTCTGAGTAACAATGATTCCAAAGGGAAAGGTCATAAACGTTCTCATCCTAGAAGAAACCATTACAGCAGAAATAAACCCATTCCATATAAACTGGGCCCAATTCTAAACCATCTTGTGCTCCAAACTGTAAAGCTCTTCAGACTGACAAAATATCATCCCTATTCAGGAAACACTGAAACAAAGCACTCAGAACAAAACCACTTTGGCGGCTCTGCTGCAGAAAAGCTATTCCCTGGTGGCACCCTTCTCTCTGCAGAGAGGCTTTGTACATTAAGCTGAGCTGCAGGAAGCACTCTCAGGACACAAACTCACAAGCAAGAAGCTGTGAGTGGCTTATTCCAGCAGCTAACACCAAGTCCACTGTGCAAGAGTGATGCATTAAAACCTAAGGCTGCTGCAGATCAACACTGTGCATTCAACACCATTTGTACCGAACCCTGCCTGCTTCATTCATACAAGGGTATCCTGAGCATTAGCAAGAGCTGTCCCAATGTGCAAGAGAAAAAGCTTTTCCTCCAGAATCTGCAGGCAAAAAGCAGGAAAGCACTTATTCTAAACTACTGAATATTTATTGCTCATAAATTATTGGAAAAATCTGACTGCATCCTACTTTCCAATGCGCAAATCCAGTACGTTGGTAGACTCCATTTTACTAGTGTGCCATTTGGATTTTAATGAGCCAAATCTCAGGCATTAGCTTCTGGATGTATATGCAGTCATTACGTATATGGATTTTATATGGAGGCATTTAAGCCAGCCAGCCACAGTAAAGCAAATTGCTGTTCACGCAGTTTGACCTACAGCAGAGGTAAGATAGACACGTATGACTGCTAACTGTCCTTAGCCGCCTGGGGCTTCACAGATGGCTCAGGGTGGAGGCTGTACAATTTCAGGACACAACCTCGCACCCTTCAGGTGTTGGTTAGCAATCATGTTCCAGAGAAGCCTTCTCCTTACTAGAATTGTCCTATGATCTTTCACGCAGTACCACCAGATCCAGTTTTCTCTACCAGTGTTTCCTAAATCTACCTCTATCTACTGCTCAGCAAAAGTCCATGCTGGCTTTCCCTCCCTTATTTCTATCTTTTTTCCTCCAGGGGGAGGAATATTTTCTATTGGATAGAGAACTGAACTGCAAGCCAGAAGTCTTGGATTTTATTCCTGACTAAACTACTAACCTTAGGCAAGTCTGATTCCTCTCCCAACCTTCTGTTTCTTTTTGTCCATGTGGACTATCCATTAACACATTTGGGTGGTCATCCTAAGCAACTCTCCAAAACTACTTCATCAATGGGGAGAAAAAGATAATTCCATAAGATAACTCATGTTCTGCTATGAACTTCTCTCCATATGTTTTTTTTTGTTTCCACTGATTATAAAAGGAAACTAATGGTTGGTTTGCACTAAAAAACAAACAACTAAAAGTAGGTGAGTTGCATAACATCTTTCTCATGTATTTTTATGGTGCCTGCTCCAGTGGGAGTTCTTGTTTCAGTTGAAACCTCCGGCTGCTACTGGAGCACAAAACCAAATGCAAAATTCTGGGTACTCAGCTCCACCTTCCTGTAACCTGTGGAAGCTGCTCTACAGAGCAAGGCCTCCTCCCTGCCTCTGAGGCATTTCTTCAGTGATTTCACTAAATATGCTACTAAGGTCCACACATGGTAGAGATTTCCGGTATTAAAAGTATTTCAAAAATGCTATTTCAGTTTCCTCTCTCCCAAGGCAAGAGAAAGGGTCTGGAAACCAGTTCCCAACTCCAAAAAAGTTAAAAATTTGCTGATTGTCAGCTTCCAAAGTGTGATAGGCATGTTGAAAGTTGGGAATCAGGAAACGTTGTTCTCATGTAGGACTAGCTCACCAAGAGCAAAGTCTGTCTGGTCATTTAGATGGCTAGTTTGAGCTGCTTGGCTGTTGTTGCTCAGACACTTACCAGCACCATCTCAGCCCTCTGAGCCTACAGTAAAGCACCTGAGAACATGTATATATTTCTATAGATAGAGATATAAATATCTCAGCTTTTTAAAGATGGTGCTTGTGCAACCTGCTTCCTCAGGCAGCACAGAGCCATTCACCTTTGAAACAGCACCTAAACCTGCTGTGTGAACCTGTATTTCATAAAAGACTTTATTACACGTTTCCTTTTCATCACCTAGATTCAGTTACCTGATGCCTTCTTACAGGTATCAAAAGCAGAAGAGGGCTGAAAGAGGAGTTGAGAGACAATTGACTACTAGATTAGCTGGGAAATGAGGACATTGCAGAAGGAAATACAAGGCCTGTGGCAGAAAGACAATATGTGTGAGAAACCATCAGAGAGAATATGAGAGGGTGATGCACTAGGTAAAGACAGGTAGAGGGGAGGAAAGCTTTGAAATTACTTGAAAGTAAAGATGGGATGTTTAGAAGTGTGATGGAAGGGGGCAGCAGCAGAACACATTGTCACTGGGAAGCAGCAAAGGAATCACAAGTGGATTAGGTAGGAGAGGAACACATCAGAGCAGCCACGACATAACAGCATTGGGGGATTGCAGCAAAGAAGCAGCGGAGGAACCGTGGTGGGAGGAGACCACATCTGGACCCTCCTGCAGTCAGCGTGGGAAAGCAAGAAAGAGCATTTGAGGTCAAAAAGAGAGGGGGGAAAAAAAAAATAACCAAATAAGGAAGGCAAGGAGGGTTTAGGAGGCAACATTTGTCCAAGCTCAGTGCACCCTTCTCTGGCATTTCCAGGCAAGTCTTGAGATGTGCTATAGGAAGAGACAGTTCACTAAGGAAAGGCAAGTAAACAAGTGTTTGGCACAAGAACTTCGCAACGTGAGGAGATAAGATGTGCACCCAGGACAGGGCTAGAGAGAAAACAGCGGGCAAAGAACATTATGTATGTATACACCCACAAACACATATGTATATTGTGCATATACATATGTATGTATACATGTGTGTATGTGTCTGTATGAGAAACTTTACATATGTAAAGTTTGAATATAATAATTTTTTATATATTAAATATTTAAAATCCCGAAGCCAACATATCTAGGAGGAATTTTGCAATCAAGTCAGCAAGGTCAGGATTTTCCTCGCCTGGGTAACACACTGGATTTTTCCCTTCTACAGGGCATCTCCAAAAAGAGAACTAACCTACCTCAGAATGACCTGTAGATAACATTTCTTTGAAAGTTAACACCTAGTGAGATCTTCCATCATCATGGTTCAAGAAATAGCCCTTTAGTGAGCACACATAGCCTTTCCATGCAGCTCTGCTTGCCCTTCAGTTCGGAATCTTTGGCCCATGGCAGGTTTTCCGCATCACATGGACATGTTGGTTCTGCCCACTCAACTCACCGCCAGGGCAGCAGGATCACGACAGGCTGTGGTCACATCCCCTTTCCTTAGCCCTCCAAGGAATATACTCCTAAAGTATTGATGCCAGATACACACCAAGTAGTCCATATTCAAATATCCCTAAGCCAAAAGACTGAGGCAGCTTGATTCCTACTCTTGTGCATTTGTTTCGTATTCTTTGACAGATCTGCACTTAGAGCAACTCGACAGTCCCATTTAGACAGCTGCTGCAAACTACAGATTAAAAAAAATCTCTTGAATATTGCACAGTAATTAAGATCAAGTATGAAGACCAGGGCGATAAGTAGTTTAAGGCAACCTGACCTTTCCTTATGGTTGGCATCCTCTGCCCAGCTGTCCAGCAGAGGAGGGCAGGAGGGGCCATCTCCACACATACACAGCCTTAGCAAGGAGGATTCCTTCTCATTAGAAAGGAAGGGAGGTTTACCTCTCTTTTTGATAATCTACCTATAGAAACAACTTTTTTTTAGCATTTCCAGAGGAATGAAAGCTATTACACTGATAATGACTTCTGAGAATAGGTAGTGAATACCAATCAATATTTAAGGGGTAAAAAAATTTGTTCTCAGATTAAATTTGCCTCTTTCACCACTCTTCTGGTGTTAGTGGGAAGAGTTTCTTCTTTTCTGCTGTGCAGGGATGAGGGAGCCAGGTGGGCTGCTCCACACAAGCCCCAGGCACCGCTCTGGGGCTTCCAAGTTAACGTAAAAGTATCATGCGGGCCTATTTGGTGAACTGGTAATTTTAAAAAGAAATTTCATTTGTCATCATTGAACAAAAATGAAATCTCCAGAGGCCACAGAACCTAATAGGCAATATTTAGAAATTGAGGCTGAAAGTTAAGTCTGTCTTGTGGGAATTATTTCTCCAAGGCTTTAACATATTTCTTCATGAAATTTAATGTCACCTATAAGGGCATTCAGTGACTAGATTTTGTTATTATTTACAGCCCATTATCTAAAGTACAACACGTATAATAGCTCCATACAGAATATGAGTATTTAACACTAGTCAATGAATAAAACTGTCAGCTCACCGTACCTTACCAACATCGGTGTCTTTGCAGAATAATGGGACATCACGAGGTACAAAAACATTGAGCTTCATTATCCAGAATGAGAACATTCTGAACTCGGCAAGCAATAAAATGAAAAGTATGATGGTATAAATAACCCTGCTTAATAGTACCATCATAAAACACACCACCCTAATTAGCACCACTGCCAGTGTTGCCTGAGCTATGCCGCATGCTGGGGGTGAACTCCCAGGTTCGAGAGAGGCCAGTGGTGAGAAAGATTTGCTTCATGTACAGTGCATCTGCTCTTGTTATCATTATGCTTTTAGCCATCATGTTCATTTGAACCTTTATAACTTACCCTCGGTTGATACCATCTAGTTTCTCTGTCCCTTCCCCTGTTGCATCCTGCAACCTGGTCCTTTTCTAACCCATTAAGGCTGGTGAAGAGTCTCTACACTTCCCATTTCACATATAGGTGTATATATAAGTGCACATACAAGATCCCTTTCTTGTCTTGCACTATGAGCAGTTGTGTCTTCACCCATCTTCCCTGTAAAGCTCTGGTGTTCAAAAACTCCAAGCAACACAAAGCACAGAACAGAGAGGACAATCCATGAGAAACCTTACCCAGATCCCAAGCAGATCAAAGGAAAGCTTTCCAGCAGTAGCATAGAGTCAGCATGGCTTTCTCCCTTCCCAGATGTTATAACTGTTCCATGCACAAACTCCTGGGATTGCCCTGTGCTTGCAGAATGATGGAAGTGCCTCGTGAGAGAGAAAGCAGTACAGCCGTACATCTTCATGTGGTTGAAGTTGCGCAGGATGCACAACCCTTCTACAAGAGGGAACTCATTTTCATTCCTTCAACATTTTTCTCACACTCACTAAAGCTCCTATCTACAGGCAGAAAGACATCTTGACAAAAAGTGACAACAAATAGAGATTCACAGCAGTAGCTCCAGAGATGAATTCAAATATTTCAAGAATTAAAAAAAGAAAGTCACATTCATAGGAAAGCATGAAAGGAAAGAAATGTTATTTGCTGGAAACACCAACAAGTATTTAAGTTTAGATGGAAGCCAGCTTTTTTCCTCCCACACTGAGCTGCAACTTTCCTTCAACACCTAACTGTACTTGCTGTCAATGGATTTTTTTTTTTTTTCCTCCTCATGGCATTTGCCAAGGGTTCCCTTGAACAGTTCACGTAGGCTGCTGTTCTCAGTGGGCTCCGTTTAACAAAGTATGGAAGAAACCTCTCCTTACATATAATTTTCATTCTTCTACAGTTGCAGATGTACACAAATTGGTGACTGTATTGCCCTACAGTCTAAACTAAGAAGATTTTAAGTACATTTGCCCTTTTCTGTCCCATCTGAGAAACAGACAGTGAGTTATTCTCGAATCTAGGATTTTCCTCAGAAGCCACATCTCCCTCCATTTCATTGAAAAATTCAGAATTTCTCAGTGAGATCCTGCTACCAATCACTATTCTATAGGATCACACTAGTCCTGGCAAACAGAGAAACTTAAAGAACATTTTTAGCTGGGGTGGTCTAGTGTATAAATAAGTATACAACTATATAAATACAAACATCCTTTAAAAAAAAAATCTGAATTGGTACCCTCTCTTTGAGTAGCTGATGTTTCAACCCACAGACCCTCAAACACAAGACTCAGATGTGAATTCCTTGTACTTCCAAAATGAAGGTAAAGACAAACTGGAGTACTTATGGGAAAGCTTATCAAAATTTCACATGCACTCCCTCCTTTCCCCATATTCTCAGGTGGCATGGATCAACATCTTTCTTGAGAAAAAGAGACCCAGCTGAAAAGCTAGACTGGTAGTGCCTTCCCTCTTTTGTTTTAAATAATGTGGTTTATTCATCAGGGAGGGAAGGGGTTTCAATCCATAGGTGTGTAATTGTTTTTCTTGCACACACTCTCATTTTGCAATTTCTAGATCCGTTCAAGCATTCCAACTCTGTCTTACCAAGGATTTGCATTCAGCGTGGGAAAAAAAGTTCTCACACCACTGAATAGTTTAATCAGATCATGATTTCTCTATGCTTGCTGATTCTTTGAAATTATATTATTATTATTTTCTCACTTGCTAACAAAAAGTAGGAAAACTGTTTCTGGAGAACAGAAAATTTGCTAAAGGATGCAGTTAGAAACTATTAGAAAATTGAGGTTGAATTTACTAAAACACTTCAGTAAAAAGTTTACTAAACACTTTCAGATCAAAAAAAGTGAGAGGAGAAGGACTCAAATCCTTCCAAGTTGAGGGCAGTGACAACAGTCACCATAAATCCCAGTCCTAGATCCAATAATTTGGTCATTAAACAGCTTTCTCCAGATTAAGGAAGCAAAGCCCAAATCCAGTCCCTCTTTGTGGTGATTTTTAACCCTTCCTACTTTTTCCCCCGTCCAAGGCACTTTTCTCCTCCCTTGGGTACCAGGAGCTCAGGGTGTAGGTGCAGGCGCTGCCAGTCGCCATCCTGCCTGCAGGAAACAACCTCTGCTTGAGGTGTTGCATTTTGTGTCCTACAGATGGACAACCCACAACTCCCAGGACACAGAGGCTCAGCTCAGCATGGGCAGCAGAGCAACTTAAACGAGCATCCGCAGCATCTGGGTGAGTGGCTCCTGCCGCTAAAACGCCATGGGCAAGGATTTGTCCGTTGGCCACTTGCTAACTTTAGTAGTCTTGATCCTTTATTAATACTTTTTAATCTGCCCAAAACAAAGCCCTTTTTTTATTTGTTGTATGGAAGGACTATGTGAAATTAATGCATTTTCCCCCCCTCTCCCCAAGTTGTTTAAAGGAAAAAGGATGTAAATTAGGTTGATCTTAAAACTGTTCTTGATGTATTCCATCTTTTTTGATATTAAAAACTGCACAGGAGCAGCAAGCTCAGATCCCCGTGCTCACTGGCATGTATTACAATCAATGGTGCTGCACACGTAGACGAGACACTGCTTGTAATCCCAGACTTTATTTCAACAAACCAGCCCTATCCAGAAAGTTATCAAGTGAATTCCATCCTATCACTCTTTACGGATAAATTTTGTTCCTAAAATCCCGATGTTGCAAAAAACGTGTATGCACACACACATCAATAATAATTTAAATGTAGATACTAGAAACAAATGTGTGCATTAAGCAGCCCTAGATCCAAAGCCTAAGCATGGGAAATGAACAGCAAACCCAGGGGGAGCAAAACAGAGCACAGAAGGTGAAAAATAAAGATGTGAGTACCTGGTCCATGAAGATGCCCACTGAAGTGAAGAAGATGCTACAGAGAAAAAGTAGTCTTAGGCAACTCTAAGTACAAGACCAGAAATTTCTGTCCCACTAATTTGACAGACTCAGAGCCTCAGGAAACTTCAGGCTGAACCTGTATCAGCATTTTCTTGCCCTAACTTGTTTGTAACCGAGAGCAATGCATGATTGGTGTGTGTAATTAGTCATGGTCACAGCAAGGTAGTCCCATAGATACATCAAGATTAATAACATGTGTATGAACTGATTAAACACACCCATTGTAATACCTGCACCTTAGGCTGCATATAACCATTTATCTTTTTCGTAAATATCACTGTTTTAAGCTGTATTTTTTACCCCCATAATTTTTTTTTTCATTTTGCTGTGTATTTGCCAAGTTGTAAGTAATAAAAATGTAACGGTAGCTGCTCATTAATCCTAAAGAATGGGACACACATCATAGAGCCTAGCGTCACTTAAAGTACTAATTAAGGGAAAGACTGTTTCGAATATACCATGCACTTTTCTCTCTGGCACTTTCCTGAAAAATTATTCTGCTATTTTCCCCTAACTTACCCAATGCTCGTGTTGAACTTTTCATAGCCACTGGGCCAGACATTCTGTCGATGCATATTCATGCAGCACTCATGAAGCTCTGCCAGCATGCACCAGCAGAGGTTGTGGCTTTTTGCTTTTCCTCTGACTGGCATCCAGGAGAAGTTGTCACTCACTCACTGGGGCTGGAGAGGATTTTTCTGAGGATCTCCAGAGAAAGGAAATTTAATGATTCACCAGAATAACCATTCCAGCTGGTAAAAGTTCACATTGCATATTTATGCCTGGAAGGGTGACAGCAGAGAAACCTTAATGTGTGCATTTCTTATCCTCATTACACCAGCTAGAGTCAGAAGTAAACAGTGGCATTTAAAATTTAAGAGTGCTACAAGAAATTATGGTGTCCATTAATGAGGTTAACTTTTATATCACTACAGCTGCCATTCAAATTTTAATCTATATATAGGAAAGAGAGCATTAAGTGCTACCAGTCAGGTATGTGGACTCAAACCTCTTCAAAGCTACTGGTAAAGCTGGCTTGTCCACTAGTATTTCTATTAATTTCTCAATTACAGCCAGTTTATACAGGACAACTGCCTGACCTATATGTGTCCCAGTAAAACTGTCACATGCACTTCAGGATTTAAAACCTCTTCCATTTTGACTCTGGCATTTGATATACAATTGTTATTTATCATTCATATCAAATCTCTTCCTGGGAGAGACAGAGTATGTCCTTTCAGATACAGCTGTGTTCACACCACCTCTATTCACATTTGAAAACCTTGATCCCATGACCACGAATGAAGCTCACCTCAATATTAGGTCCTATAAATATTTTGTAGCCAAACCCTAGCAAATATAGCCAAGGCCCGATAAATAACCCATGCCCAGACTGGTTTTAAACGATTGCCACGAAGAGATCCTTAGGCTGTCTGATTCTTAATTCACAGGTTATTATATTCCCAAATTATGGTGGCCTGAAGTTTGCAGCAAAAGCTGAATCGCACAAAGATGATGATTGTGTCATAAAAGTGATCAATGAAAATTAGTATTAGGCCACGAGAATTGCATCTCACAACGGCTCAAGTGTTTTAAATTCTGTTTGGTTAACAGGTAATATCACATTGCTATAAATGCGTAATAGAAATGCATTTCCAATTGGACCCTTATCACCGAGGCTTTAAATCTTTGTGACATTTGACATTGAGCCTGATAAGAAGTAGGGCGATCACTGAGGTGGGTTTGGTGCTCCCCTGCGCTTTATTTGAAGTCACTACCAACGACACAAGAAAACTTCAGATGCACAGTTTGCTGTTTCTTCCTTCCTGCACATCTGTGTCAGATTGTTTAATCCCAACAAAGGTTTTCCCTATTCACAGCTCAAACACAGTTTACTTATCCATCACGTTCATAATGATTACAGCATACTGTATATGACAGCCATTGGTTTAACCTATACTTTATTTCAAGAATGTAACAAGTAAAGATACAGTTGAAAAAACATCCAAGTAAGTTCTCTCTGTCTGTATTAATACATAGATTTTTTGAATTGCTTCTTAAATATTACCTTAAGAATTCCTCCCCGCCCCGGTCAGAAAGCTATTTGTCCCTACTTGGAGCGTGTAGTTCTAAAAGCTGTAAAATAACATATGCTCCTACAAGCAACATTTAAATTTTCATGTTGTCTTTACCAGGAAACCTGGGATTTAACATTTAAAGATCAGAATCACCATTATGTGAGTCGCGATTATAGAGTTAATAAACACATTTCTTACTCAAGTCCTATTTTGGGGACTTTAATTAAAGCACCGTATAAGTTTTACCATACAGCAAAGACATCTAAGCATAAAAGCAAAATTGTTCCCAAGCCCTATATTCACTCACAATATATATTTTGCCTACCCCCTACCTTTCATCTGTTTGCATTTCCTAATGAGCTTGCTAAAATAGCAGTATCTGGTGCATGTATCATTCCCAGCATAATGGATCCCTATTTTGACGGGATTCATGCAATCTAAGTAATGGATGCATTTCATAATCATCCTAGTCACAATTAGATAAAACTGTACTCCAGAAGGCTTTCACTTAGCAGGTGCAGTACGCTCTGGGAAAGCATTTCAGAAGCAATCACAACAGCTCTTGTGGTACAGATCCATTTGTCAACTTGAATCCTTGAAATTAAAAGACATCACTTTCAGGACAAGACGCTGAATCTTAACTCCCAAGATATCCTTTCCTATCAATAGGATTCCTGCCATCAAAGCATTCAAGCAAATCAACACACCAATTGATTTCAGTGACCTAGGTCACAGACTTAGGGCTACACATGTTTCTGGGACGCTTCCCGGCACAAACATCCAAGAAATATATGCATATACTAATGAAAAAATGGAACAGATGCCGGGCACCAGTTTTTCCATGGATACGTAATTATTGCTAATTTAAAAAAAAAAATATATATACAATTATTTTTATCCTTTTGATACTTGCTGTCAAAAATCCACTTTCTAGGACTGCATCTCTATAAAAAAACAGCTTCTTTTTTTTTCCCCCATGTTAAATACTGCTATTACATCCATGGAGTGTCCACTAGCAATAAACCCAGAGCTAATGCACCTGGAGTACTAACAGTGACTGTAACTTCCACATGTCCAGAAAGGACACTGGCTAGTTTGCTGACATAGGAATATCTTGATTGATCCACTGTATTTTCCAATTTCACACAATATTGACAAATTCTGTGTCATAAGACCACTGGTGCGGTTCTTTGCTCTTCAGATCTGTTGTGATGGGATCATTCTCCTGAGCTGTAGGCTACGAACATCTTGTGCCGACTACCGACGCTCCCTACAGACAGCCCAAAAACATATACGGAAAGTCTGCTTTGAGAAAGAGAGCCAAGTTCTGCCTTAATTTACAATGGCACCAGCAGGTACTGAGCTACCAGAGGGAGTGCAAGGATAATTGAGCCCTTGAGTCTTTTTACCTTTGAATACTCCAAGGTCATTGGAACTATCACTTTTCTCTGCCCCATCCATCATTGCTAGTTTATAATGATTATCAGCAATTAGCCTGTCATGACATTACATTGTAACGTATGCTACTGCATGCTGAATATTTTGGGATCCAAGCCTCAATTTCCTACTTAAATCTTAAAAACTAAACTGGGGGGAGGCAGAACCAATCAACCAACCACACCAGCCAAACCTCAAACCCAAAATTACAGGGACCTAACTAATCTTTTTTTCTTGGTCATCACAAGGAAGCACAAGATAAAAAGTTAAATGAAAGTTTTTGACATATCTCATTTTCATTTAAACATTGTGTGTGGGCTTTGGAGAATTTAGTTCACAAGGGAAATGCTGCAGCATCTGTTAAGTAGAAATAACAAGCAGCAGAGTCCCCAGTAACTGTCTTTGACAGAAGCATTGACTATGCCCATCCTTCCTAGATCATATATGACCTACCAGGCTCAGCCATTCTGCTTTTCAGACAACAACTAATTTTCTACTGCCTTAAATATCTTTGATATCATGCCATAGCTGCACTTGTTTTGCTGGATGTCACCCAGCCCCTTTGGCACCTTTTTGGGGTGCAAGTGCATGACAAAGGTAGCCTTCTGACTATATCTGGATGGGATCGTCCAAATGATCCTCAACCCTTCAGTAGGGAGCATTTCCATAGCACCAAATGTTAACATTGCAACAGAAATCAACCCAGCTCTGGAAGCTACAATACAGAGGCAGTGGCTTAGATGTTCCATAACCCTTCCCAGAGTGTTCAGAAAACAAAATGATATTTTGTTGTCCTCAGGCTTCTTGTCAGCACCTAGCAGTGAGGTGTGATTACACTGAACTACTCCTCACTCACATCTTGTGTTTCACATAAAACAAGTCAGGTCCTTTTGTCAGGTCCTTACAGGGACTAACTTCTTCCTTCCTCCCACAGATAGGTTTCTTCACCTAACAGAACAAGCAATTCTACTATACTATCAGCCTTTGCATTAAGACAGGTTTAAACAGCTGGGTTGACTCTAGACTTTGGCTTTGTCCTGCTCCTTAGATATACAAAGCGAATATATACAAATACAGAAAACTTTAGTAAGAAAACAGTGTAGAAACATTAGTGTCTGCAGTGGCGAGGTGTTGTAAAGACATGCTCAGAGCTGAACAGTGAACTTCAAAGCCCATCTCAAGTTGGGCAGTTTCCTTTCAGCTCTACCGTCACAGGGCTGAGTCCAAGCATCAGGTAACCACCATCAGTCAGCAAGGGAAAGGCAAGCCATCCTCCAAGATGAGCTTTTAGGAATACACATGGAGCTGTGCAGCAGTAAGCAGGGATAGGCAGTCCCTGGTAGCACAGTCATGGCAACCTGCCACCTTGAAAACCTGAGGATGCTCCACTGAAGGGGTACATTTGGTTCTCATTTGCTCCAAGAAAAGGATGCCTTATAATAATCTTCCTAGTTCTTTGTCTAAGGCTGGTAATGTCTCTGCTTACTCATCACCCAGCGATTAGGCTCTTTATCTCCTGTATTGCTTAGGAATTTGAATCACTCCACGGCAGCTAATCTGCTCGTTCCTTGCTTTGCTCTGGGCACAGTCACAGGTTACTCATGCTAACTGTTGCTTATCTCAGTTATAGGCTAGGCAGCCCACAGACCTGATCTGGTTAGGGGGGGGCGGGGGGGGAAAGCTTCTACCAAGAGAGAAAAAACACTTTGCTGATGAAGTCTACAGAGAACACATAAAAAGAGTTTTGTAGAAAGAGGTTTTGACAGGTGTTTGTTTGGGGTGGTTTTTTGTTTGGTGTTTTGGGTTTGTTTTTTTTTTAATAATGCTGTAAACTTCTGCTGGTGCAGAATACTATGACAACTGTTATGTTTATGGAGTTTACTCAATGGGTAAAATACATCTCACCTAATTTCATATGACCAATAGTTATACATCTAACTTGGCTGCTTTTCCTTACTCTTGGAGTTCAAAGATAGACACATGCAAAGAATGATTCATCTGATATACCTTAGACATCTGCCGGAAGAGGAGATGAATCACTTTGAAGGCAAATGTTTCACTCCATTGGCTATAAGTGAGTTCAAGGTGACTTGCCTACACAGAGAAACTAAAAACTTATCTAAGGCTGAGTTGGTGTATCCCACTCCATGATTTAGTCCTATTCACAGAAAAGTTGAGTCAGGAGGTCCAGGGCTGAGATAAGGATTCTCTCGTCTACATTCAATAGAAAGCTAATTAGGAACATTTAAAATGGATCTATCCAGCTGAGGTACCAGGACACTCACAGCAAGCATGCACATCCACCTCGCCTCCTTCCTCTACCACCAAAACCACACAGGGGAGAGAAATTACTATTCCCCAAGGAATGGGAAACCTGGTTTCATCATTTCATACTACTTCTAGCAATAAAAAGACTACTTATCACTTTTTAGACAGTCTTCTACATTTTTACAAAAATATTGTCAATTTGACCTACTCACAAAACATCAATCATATTTTTGTTCTCAAAAATGCTTCTAACAAAAAATGAATGTGATCCTTTCCATATATCTATGATGCAAAATGCTTGCAGGAGCTATTGGGCCACCACCTCCAAAGGAAAAATCATGATGCTTTTCAGAGGATATTTCTGCACAGCGATGTGAAATTAAGCTTGCTCAGAGTCCTCCAACTTCTGCACAGCTGACGTGACAGCACTCAGCCCTTCTTTAGTTTGGGTGTACAGCCTCCACTTTGTACTTAACCAGGCCCAGACCCAAGGGAGATGTATACTAGCAAAGGGTAGTGACATCTGAAGCCTCTTTAGAAAGGACCACAACACTACATGGCATGTCTCCTGCTAACCGGGGCCTCAGCAGAGTCCCAGCCCAAGCCACCCCAGCAAGCAAGAATGGATTGATGCTGAGGTGTGTGAGGGGCTCTGTACTTCCAGCAAACTCCAGAGCCAGAGGAAAAGCCACCTCCCACAGCAGGCTTGGGGAACAGCCAAGGCTGCTCTTGAGCAAACACTCAAAGTGCTGTTTAACAGGCACTGTAGGTACCTCCAAAGAAAAATTATACATCCTCCATCTTTCTGAATTGGCAATAGATACCAACAAATCCCAGTTTACCTGTGCTTTGCCAAAAAGAAATCCATTTCACAGGGCTGTCGTGGTTTAACCCCAGCCAGCAACTAAGCACCATGCAGCCACTCACTCACTCATCCCAAGTGGGACTGGGGAGAGAATTGGAAGAGTAAAAGTGAGAAAACTTGTGTGTTGAGATAAAGACAGTTCAATAGGGAAAGCAAAAGCCATGCAGGCAAGCAAAGCAAAACAAGGAATTCCTTCACCACTTCCCATCAGCAGGCAGGTGTTCAGCCATCTCCAGGAAAGCAGGGTTCCATCTATGCGTAACATTTACTTGGGAAGACAAACGCCATCACTCAGAACATCCCCCACTTCCTCCTTCTTCCCCCAGCTTTATATGCTGAGCATGGTGTCATATGGTCTGGAATATCCTTGACAATGTGACACCCGTCTACAAGAAAGGCCGGAAGGAGGATCCTGGGAACTACAGGCCTGTCAGCCTGACCTCTGTTCCAGGGAAGATTATGGAGCGGTTGGTTTTGAGAGTGCTCACAGGGCATCTGCAGAACAGCCAAAGGATCAGGCCCAGCCAGCATGGGTTCATGAAAGGCAGGTCCTGCTTGACCAACCTGATCTCCTTCTATGACCAGGTGACCCACCTAGTGGATGAGGGAAAGGCTGTGGACGTTGTCTACCTGGACTTTAGTAAAGCCTTTGACAGCGTCTCCCACAGCATTCTCCTGGAGAAACTGGCGGCTCGAGGCTTAGACGGGTTTACTCTTCGCTGGGTGAGGAACTGGCTGGATGGCCAAGCCCAGAGAGTTGTGGTGAATGGCGTTAAATCCGGCTGGCGGCCGGTCACGAGTGGTGTTCCCCAGGGCTCGGTTCTGGGACCAGTCTTGTTCAATATCTTTATAGATGATCTGGATGAGGGAATTGAGTGCTCCCTCAGTAAGTTTGCAGATGACACCAAGCTGAGTGGGAGTGTTGATCTGCTGGAGGGTAGGAGGGCTCTGCAGAGGGATCTGGACAGGCTGGATCAATGGGCAGAGGCCAACTGTATGAGGTTTAATAAAGCCAAGTGCAGGGTCCTGCACTTTGACCACAACAACCCCATGCAATGCTACAGGCTTGGGGAGGAGTGGCTGGAGAGCAGCCCGGCGGAAAGGGACCTGGGGGTGCTGGTTGACAGCCGGCTGAATATGAGCCGGCAGTGTGCCCAGGTGGCCAAGAAGGCCAACAGCGTCCTGGCCTGTATCAGGAATAGTGTGGCCAGCAGGAGCAGGGAAGTGATTGTGCCCCTGTACTCGGCACTGGTGAGGCCGCACCTTGAATACTGTGTTCAGTTTTGGGCCCCTCACTACAAGAAGGATGTTGAGGTGCTGGAGCGTGTCCAGAGAAGGGCAACGAAGCTGGTGAGGGGTCTGGAGCACAAGTCTGATGAGGAGCGGCTGAGGGAACTGGGGTTGTTTAGTCTGGAGAAGAGGAGGCTGAGGGGAGACCTTATCGCTCTCTACAACTACCTGAAAGGGGGTTGTGGCGATGAGGGTGTTGGTCTCTTCTCCCAAGTAACTAGTGATAGGACAAGAGGAAATGGCCCCAAGTTGCGCCAGGGGCGGTTTAGATTGGATATTAGGAAAAATTTCTTCACTGAGAGGGTGGTCAGGCATTGGAACAGGCTGCCCAGGGAGGTGGTGGAGTCGCCATCCCTGGAAGTGTTCAAAAAATGTGTGGATGTGGCGCTTCAGGACATGGTTTAGGGGACATGGTGGTTCTGGATTAATGGTTGGACTTGATGATCTTAAAGGTCCTTTCCAACCTAGTGATTCTGTGATTCTGTGATCCCTTTGGTCAGTTGAGGTCAGCTGTCCCAGCTGTGTCCCCTCCCAGCTTCTTGTGTGCCCACAGCGTCCTCAATGGTAGGGTAGTGTGAGCAGCAGAAAAGGCCTTGACCCTGTGTAAGCACTGCTCAGCAATAACAAAAACAACCCCATATTATCAACACTGTTTCCAGCACAAATCCAAAACATAGCCCCATACTAGCTACTATGAAGAAAATTGACTCTATCCCAGCCAAAACCAGCACAGGGACTTAGCCACAACTGACCCGAGTTTGTTAAGCAACCATATAGCCACTGAGCTAGGGCGAGCAGTGTTGACCAATGCTCCATGAAAAACAACACCATTGAGTTTATTCTGCACTGACAGATAATTAAGTGGTATTATTTTGATTTTGCTGCAAAGTAAGAACATGCATATAGGCTGTTATCTTACCTCAGCTGATGTTTGGTAGTTGGTTACACTATGCTAACAATATTTTACCAGAGTCTTGGGTGCATTATATCCTCTATAAAATTGGTAGGGGCTTCTTTTCCACACAGATCATTACAAAATCAGCAATACGCCTTGCTTATGAGAAACCACTGGCCTGCTGAAGAAGTCACCAAGGCTTCCTCAAGAAAAAAATATGACCCATCCTGTACCCCACAGCTAAAAGCTTGGCTGCTAAACTACCATGTGCTATAAAGCAGAGACTGGGTCAGAACATCTAAAATAGATCAGTCATGGCCCTTTACTTCCTGCAGGACTCACTCAGTATCTACACAGGTCCAGACAGGAGATGCTACTTGGTTGTCTACATTTTTAACTATCTCCCAGGCTCATGTGTCTCTGGTTTAAAGTCACCATTCTTGTACTGCTAAACATCATATATGTTTCATGAGGTTCAGGTGGGATCACTGAGGTTGGAAGGGACATCTTGGGATCACCTTGTCCACCCCCCTGCTAAAGCAGGGGCAGGTAGAGCAGATTCCCAGAAAAGGGGTCTGCATGCACTCTTCTTTTTAACGTCCATCCATGTCCCATTTCTCCATCCTCCAAGTTTTTCCAGGGCCAGCTCAGAACAGAGCAGAGAGCTCAGCATTGAGTCAGATGCAGATTCCCACCCAGGGAGACATGAAGCATGAGAAATGAGAAGCACTGTCACTCTCAAACAAGGTTATTTACAGCACGCAACAGGAGGTGGGGGCATGAACTCTCCAGAAATGCTGAAATATAGATCTGAGTCTGGGCATTGTAGTGCCTCACCAACAGTGCACTCAATCAAAATCAAATAAGAAAGATTTCACACTGCTGCTGTCGCTGTTGCTTCTATTTTACAGTGGCATTACTACCTGGACCGAAGCCTACAAGAAAAATTTCTCTGCTGTGAGCTCTCAGGTAGCAAATACTTAAGAAGATAATCTCCAAAAACTAAAAAGCTTTCCTGAAATGTAAAACCAGTGGTGTTTGCAAGGCCAATAGCCATACATTTAAAGTGGAAAGTCAGATAGCAAAAGGCAAACAGTCCCCCTATTCCCAAAGGACATCCCCATCACTTGGCTGGCTGCACTGATGTGGGCTGGCCTCTGAAACCCCTTGCTGTCCAGATGTGACACACTGTGCTCCTCAGATGCTAAGGGATGACCTTCACCAGCTGTGGGGCAGCTGCTGGCAATGACTGTTGGATCGTGGGTTATCCCAAGGAGTAACCCACAGCAGAGATGAGAGACAGAGATGAATCTAACGGAAGGTGAAAGCTTTGGCTGGATAAAAGAAGCATCTCCCAAACCCAGCCCTGCTGGAACATTGGCATTACAGATTTTGTCGAAGTCGCCTCTTTGCACAGACCCATGGGTCTCTGGCAGTAACTCCTGTGCCAGCTGAAGTTTCCAGTTGCTCTTGGGATTAACGTTACTCTTTCTAGCACATGTGGCGGGAAGACACACAAACCCTCATCCCCAACCCTCTGGCTCTTAGGGAGGAATTAAATAAAAAAAAGTAGTCCTTTTCTTCTGGGACTGCTCTATTATTACCAACAGAAATTTGTCTTTCAGCAAACTGCACTTTTCATCCAAGATACTCTTATGTATCTTGAAGGTGCTGATATCTTATGCAATGGTTACTATGTCCTGTAAAATGTAGAATACTTGGAGAAAAAGCGACTGAACTTCCCTAAAAGCTTTGCCACCTGAGGGAAGAATTAGGCAAGATGCTCAGGAGCTAATGACTGGCTTTGAACAGATTGTCCCAAGAGAGAGGACAGGGTAAAGACAAGCAGGATGTCCCACTGCTGGACAACAGAGGCATCTCGTTTCTGAGTCAGAGAAGGGTGACAGCAGGTTTCTTTGACGCCAGAGGATTGTGTTAGCCAGGGAACCAAGCAAACACAGGTCTGCGGCTGGTATCCAGGAGTTTGCTTATGCACAGCCAGCTCAGAGCCAAGACCAAGGTGTTCAGGTCCTTCTGCCCCATACGTGTTGCCTGATGCCCAGCCTGCCACAACGACAAGTGAGATAATGTAAACCACACACTTTGGAAGCACAGCCATCCCCTAGTACACCAGGATTCGGTCAAAGTTGGCGGGGGGGAAGATAAAGTAAACTCCTTTCTTCAGAGAAAGATCTCCTTCTGGTCTCTTTTCTTGCCCACCATGGACTTTCCCATTCAGCAATAAAAACCTGCTAAATCCAAAACATCATTGTGCAGTTTCAACAAAACCAAAACTGTCCCGTAACCAAGATTTGTCATGGAGGACCTTCATGATCCTCCTCCAAGCAAAACGAGCACCTGGTCATGGTCTGAGCTTCTGGATACTCAGAGTTAGAGATCATGAGACACACTCCCTGTCCTCCCTTCCCTAACAGCAGGAAACACCATCAGAATAACACAGAGAAAGCCTTTTAACATATTGAATTAAATATTTTGCAGTACTGAACACCTTCTACACCATTTGGCTGAAAGACCACTGAGCACATAAGTGCAAAATTAACAGAGTTTCCTTTGCGGTTTTCCAGATCACAATAAAAACAGCCTTTAAGCTAGTTATTGTCCCATGTCTTATACCCAGCTCAAGAAAACACAAGCAGCATTTAAGGCCCTGCACTTTAGTTCAGGTGGTACAAGTCCCTAAATCAGCTTGCAAACAAGTGGACTTTAGAGCAGCTTTATTCTCACATGCGTCCTCATGACACCATTACATACACAGGAGCCAAGGATCATCTCCTGTCTCCAGCTCACATTAGGAAATCCAGGTTCTTTGCTTTCTACGACATACTTTTGCCAAACAGGGCTGGTTATGCTGTTAAGTAATATATCAACATAAGGGTGGCCTTTTGATCAGTGTTCACACAAATACATCATTAAAGCTCTAGTGATCCGCAGGCTGCGTTTCTGATGATGTATTAATGTAATACATCATCAGGATGCAATTTGGGAACGATGAATTAGTGGGCTATGCCATCAGAGCTCTGTTGCTGTAGGGACGCATTACTCTCCAGCAGGCCTTGGCAAGTCCAAAAGCACTACAAATAATGTTTTAAAAGATTTTCTTCAAAAACATATAAATGAGATGAGCGCCAGTGAGAGCAAAGACTACTTAGAGTCAATAATATGCCTGAGGATCCCACATGCCTTTAGTTCCATATTAAGCACCAGCATCTCTCAGCTCTGGTCTAATATGAGACTGATGAGAGATTGTGATAATTTGATCTTCTTCTGTTAATACACAGCCTGGTCTTGCAGTTGGAGCTGATGAGCGTGGACTTGGTTGCAAACCTCAAAAGGCAGCTCTACTTTCCAACCATCACCTCTTCATAGTGCTCAGCTAATAATCTCAGGGATGGCTTAGCATTTTTGCATTATTTATCATTTTTATTTGACCGATTAAGCCCTCTCTCTCAGTACTATGTGGCAGCAGCCCTGGACTGTTATCCTTTAATATACCAGCACTGGGAAGGTGGGCGGCACCATCCCATCAGCTTCTTACAGCTGTGCTGCCAGATGCTGACTGGGTCCAAAGTGGGAAATGTGGAACAACAGGTGGATGCCTTATGTTATAACATATTTTTTGGCCCAAACCTAAGCAGCATGTATCAAAAAATCTGTTCCTGCTAGGACAATGCACAAGTCTTCCAGACTCTTGAGTCCCAGCTAATCACACCAGCTGTGGGTAGTTATCTGACAGGATGCAGGTGTTAGTCAGGTTATCCAGAGCCCCGCTGGAGCAATGAGAAAAGCCAACAAGGGGAGATGCTGTCAGCAGGACAGAGGAATTTTTCTCATCACAGTTGTTACTCAAGTCATAGTCCCACCGACTGCTTTTCTGTGGCCAAGGTGGCAATCTCCTGTCTGAGACCAGGATTAGCCACACCATCAGACATCAAGATGCAATCACTTCCCAGGAGGCTGACTCATCCCCACAGGGCTGACGTACACCACCAACAGACCAGAGAAGACCCCATAATGATAGAATCATAGAATACTTTGGATTGGAAGGGACCTTAAAGATTATCTAGTTCCAACCCTCCTGCAATGAGCAGGGACAACTTCTACCAGATCAGGTTGCTCAAAGCCCCGTCCAACCTGGACCTGAACACTTCCAGGGATGGGGCATCCACAACTTCTCTGGGCAACACGTTCCACTGTCTTACCACCCTCATAGCGAAGAGTTTCTTCCTTATATCTAGTCTAAATCTACCCTTTTTCAGTTTACATTACCCCATGTCCTATCACTACATGCCCTTGTAAGAAGTCCCTCTCCAGCTTTCTTGTAGGCCCTCTTCACATACTGAAAGACTGCAATAAGGTCTCCCCGGAGCCTTCTCTTCTCCAGGCTGAACAACCCCCACTCTCTCAGCCTGTCCTCATAGGAGAGGTGATCACCTTCATGGCCCTCCTCTGGGCTTGCTCCAGCAGGTCCATTTTTTTCCTATGTTGAGGGCTCCAGAGCTGGACACAGTACTGCAGGTGGGGTCTCACCAGAGCGGAGTAGAGGGGCAGAATCCCCTCCCTCGACCTGCTGGTCATGCTTCCTTTGATGCGGCCCAAGATACTGTTCGCTTTCTGGGCTGCAAGAGTGCATTGCCAGGTCATGTTGAGCTTCTCACCAACCAACACCCCTAAGTCCTTCTCCTCAGCGCTCCTCTCAATCCATTCTCTGCCCAGCCTGTATTTGTGCTTGGGATTGCCCTGACCATGTGCAGGACCTTGCATTTGGCCTTGTTGAACTTCATGAGGTTCGCACAGGCCCACTTCTCAAGCCTGTCAAGGTCCCTCTGGCTGGCATCCCTTCCCTCCAGCGTATCGACCACACCACACAGCTTGGTGTCATTGGCAAACTTGTTGAGGGTGCACTCAATCCCACTGTCCATGTCACCAACAAAGATGTTAAACAGCACCAGTCCCAGTACCAACCCCTGACAAGCACTTGGTGGTCTCCACTTGGACATCGAGCTGTTGACCACAACTCTGAGTGCAACCGTCCAGCTAATTCCTTATCCACCAAGTGGCCCACCCATCAGATCCATGTCTCTGCAATTTAGAGACAAGGATGTCATGCAGGACAATGTCAAATGTTTTGCACAAATCCAGCTAGATGATGTCAGTTGCTTTTTCCTTATCCACCAACACTGTAACCCTGTCATAGAAGGCCACCAAATTTGTCAGGCACAATTTGCCCTTTGTGAAGTCATGTTCGCTGTCACTGTCACCTCTTATTTTCCATGTGCCTTAGCATAGTTTCCATGAGGCTGACTGGGTGGGGAAGTCAAGCAACCTGCTTGGTCTAGGGATAGTCTCACATGTTTTGGAGCCCATTTGGAGTCCGGACACAGATGATGGGCATTACCAGCCATGGCCATATTATGTCGATACCCCAAATAACACCAAGATTTAGCAAAGGGGAAAATGTAGGAAGTGCTCTGATAAAATGTTTTCTGTCCAAAAGTGATTGATAATAAGTTTTAAAAGCCACAAAGGACAGGTACCAAAACTTCATGCCAGAGAAAACTGAGCATCCTCCCCCTAAAAATCATGTTCCATCTCTCCCAGCACTGAAGCTGTCACCATCTACATCCCTGAGAGGTATTGTAAACAGAAATCTCTGCCTGAAGTTTTGATGACCAGTTCTCTATTTGATGCTGCCCACCAGAAATCAGGAGAGCTACAGAGATCTTCTCCACCCTTCATTTCAGTTTCATGACAGTGTCCCATCACGCTTATGGATGTATCATGAGCTGTGGAGGCACTCACAGCATTCCAGCTTAACATACAACCTCTAAAGCACTTCATTTAACTACTATTGAAGAGAAATTAGAGGCAAATAATTTTAATTTTCAAGACTCAGATTACTCACATAGCATTTCTGTCTTAAGCCCATGCCAAGCTCAGCCTCATTAATTGCTTATTTGGTCATTATTATTAGAGCTGATAATCTTAATCACGTATTAAATGAGTTGACAAAGAGTGCATATCATATTATAAGCCTGCCAAGACTGAGCTTGTTTTCTGAATTTTGAGCCATCCTTGCACGTGAAACTGGAGTCAAGTTTTGATTTTCATAGTAAGTTCACATTTATGTTGCTCAATGACTTAATGCACAGGCAAAGGAGAGGGAACGTTGCCTGTATCACAGAGCAGCTTTCCTAATGAATCTCTTATTGTCATGTAGGACATGCTGGCACTTGTGAGCACAACATTCAAGGCTCTGTAATTAAGTTCATCCTCCAATGGAACAAAGCAAAACACCCATTTTTACAGCCAAGTATGGCAATAATTAGAGATCATTACTACAAGACTGCGTGCAAAATACTGTCTGATGCTTTAGCTGTATCTATTGCAAAAAGAGAAAATGTTCCACTATACATTGCAATTAGGGTGACTGTGCATTCCTGATTCCTAAAGAAGTCATAAGTAACCAAGTAGAGACAATAATCCCCCCGTAGCAGAGCAGCTCACCAGAGGGGGAGCATAAGGAGCCAATTAAATGTGTGGGATACACTTACTCTTCTAGTCCAAGTCAATATATCCTCATCTTTGTTAATGGAAAGTACTTTAGTTTGAAATCCAGGAACACAGTAGTCAGCACCACTGTCCTCTTACCAAGTCAGACTAAAATTAGGAGCTTAATAGTGCACAGCTGATAGAGGAAGTGGACTACTATAATTTATTGCCCACTCTGCTCTCTTAGTATGCTTCTCCAATGATGCCAGTGCAGCTCAGTCCTTTCTAGCTACTACCTGTTCATTTCAATGTTGAAAGAACTGAAATTGTTGATGGCATCATATAGTCAATGCCATCGACAGGGTACTGATGTACTCTGAGAGCGCTACGCCTAATTATCTTACCACCATGTGATCTACTTTTTGTTTCCTTTCAAAGCTTGTAACTCTTCTTCTCATAAAGCTAGAGCTACCTCCAGCTCTGATAGGGTTTTACCACACACCTTCCCAACCAATTTCTTTGCAAAACAGATGTTGTAAACCAGAGACATGCGAGAAAGTTTTTCCGCAATGCTTTTTATGGGGAGAACTGACCCAGGGAACAGATGGCCCTGGATCAGTCCCCTGCCTAAAGCACATCTGATCCCAAGAGCCAGCAGCATTTCTGCAGCACACTGCAAAATTCAACACACCCCTCTGTGTCACACCAGCTGCGCTGCTGGGTGCCAACACATCTGGCTCCAGTGACATGTCCAGCTGTGGTCCAGACAGCCCTGCCATCAGCTTCATTCCCCAAAGAGGGATCTGATCCTCCAATGTATTGCTGAGCAGAAAAAGTTCTACTGAAGCATTTTTCCAGTAAAAAATACTGTTTCTATAAATACAGAATTAGTCCCATATTAATTACATTTTGCTCTATAAAGAAAGAACTCAAAATATCACCTTCAAAAGAATCAACATCCTATCTTCTGATTTCTCATTTTTAAGTGGCATATATAAAATAAACATTTTGTAAGACCCTTGAAAAATGAATCAGTGATGAAAGGTATAACATAAACCAAACATTTTTCACTGATAAATTGTGCTCTTTCATTTCTGTAAAGTCTTTTCGTTTTTCTTTTTACTTTCCATTGACAAAGTAGCTAAATTTCAAAATCCCCTTTCCTCTCCAAAAAACTTTCACAAAGCTAAACCTCTGCTCTCTGTACAGCTTCAGCCTGGGACTCTAATAATCAAAAGTTATTAACCCTCATGAATCAAACATTTAAAACCGGTGGAAACCCTTATAGCCACAGTTATGTCTTGGGTTTGGCATGAAACACTCACACCTCAGCTGACTCCAGTACAACCCAGATATTTGTTCAGTGATGACTCTTCACAGTGTTATAAATGATTTAGTCCCAAACAGGATTCCAATTCAAATTTACAATTTATTAAGCGAATAGAGGCAAGCAAACAGCGCTGGGTGCTCTGGGAGTCTCTGCTCCACCAAGACGCACGTGGTACAGTTCCTGTTCCTGGTTTATATCCTGTCCATTAATACATATTCATGAATAGGCGTGTCTTCTTCGGCGCATGCCCTCTTCTCCTTCTAGAGTCTTCTCGAATCTTCCTCAGTGTGATCCTGTTCGCTAATACATATTCATGAATAGGCGTGTCTTCTAATACATATTAATGAACAGGCGTGTCTTCTTCAGCGCATGCCCTCTTTTCCTGCTAGAGTCTTCTCGAATCTTCCTCGGCGTGCCCCCAGGATGACCCCAAACCTTATGCATGCACTTTCTTTACGCAATACTATGCGGTCAGTGGTCAAACTGGTTTGAGCTGATATACCAGCAAAGTAGTTTAACTTTCTCCTGTAAAATACTCCTTTTTATGGTGCAGGAGAAATCCATAAAAGTACAGAAGATTACACTTCATCACACGAATCAGATGAACGTATTTCACAACAGGTTAGATCTGGATTTGCATAGGTGAGACAGGGTGGGAGAAAGCATCTGGAGGAGAACAGAATTACCTACAAACCTACAAAGTGGTCATAAAACACCAGATTATCTCGCCCTTTCTCCAAAATGTATTCAAAGCAATAGTGCTGAGATGCAAGGAAGCCAAAGCTGTTTTGCTGAGCCTGAGAGCTACTCAGCTTATTCAATATGCAACCTACAATAAATATAGCCCCCATACATCGACTCGTAGCCAGATACAGCATGCAAGTATTTCAAAAGAGTATCCAATACAAGAGAAAGGGTCTGCTTTAGAAAGTGATGAGTGCCCTTGTTTCATAGGATTGAAGAGTACTTCTGAAGACAGCATGCTGCGAGCATAGGAGGATGTCATGTATAATAGAGCAGCCTGCTGCTGGTGGTGACCTGCTGAGTTACCAGACCTTTTGATGTAGAAACAAAACAAAAAAGACCAAAAAAAGCACTTCATATCTCCCACGAAACACTGAAGCCTTCATAAAGAAAGCATCCGTTTGAGAAGCTGATAAAACACTGAGGGCTTGTGCGGCGAGGTTGTTATCATACACGAAATAGAGACTCACACAAATAGCCATTGTGGAGTGGGTGGAGTGGAGGGAAAGTAGTTACAACTGATCTCGAAAGAGGATTTGAGTAAGCTCTTGACTGGCTAGGAACTATCTCTAAGGCCAAGCGATTTTATAGTCTCACACTTACGGCCTCAAATCTTATCCAGCCAAACAGGAAGGTAATCTCAAGTACAGGGAAAGCCATGTGATAATGATATTTCTGGAGCCATGCCTGTCAGAAACAGGAATTAGTAAAAGAGAGGTCTGCTTCACATCTCAGACCAAGAAAAGCCCTTTTTTCCCTCTCCCAAGGTACATTGACCCAGATCCACACCTGCAACACAGTTGGGCAGAAAACCCCTCAAAAATGGGTTGAAGTTAGGTGAAGTCATGCAGGCAGCATTTGTCCTGTCACCTATGCTGATTTAGGGTTGTAGTACCTGGGCTGTGCTCTGCCCTTTGCTCTGTCCCAGGAGAGATTTCTTTGTTGTTTTGCAAACCAGCATTTTCCCTGCAGACAAACTCATTTTGTGTGGGTTCCTATAAGCTTCCCTCCACCCTCTGCTATCACCATCTCTCTAATGTGCCTGCCCCCCATTATTCAGTAATATATACAGTATTATCCCAGCAAAATTATCCAGCTGCAGTAAATGCCTCTGTGAATCATCAATACATCTCCATAATTCAGCATCACCCAGGACTGGCCAGCACCCTTCCTGGATGGCCCAGTGAGTCCTACCTGCGGAGCACACATTTTCCCTTAGCCACAGCAGCTGGAGTCAATCTGACAAACAATACCAAAAAAATCTACTCTTCAAAAGCATAGCTTGGCAAGAAATGTTACTGATGGCCATCTTTCATTCTTGCTTTTCTGTATAATGCATTTTCCACTGAAACTGGGGGGCTAGTTTTGGGAATATTTTGCATGAGACTGCATTAGAGCAGAAACCAAACCCTGGTATCTTTATTCTGGCAACAAGGAAATCTTGGGCGTTGCTAATGATGTTCGAACACTCTGCCTAGGTCTTCCCAACAGCAGACAGGGATAGTAGAACTGAACACAGAATCAGCCCAGGGTATGATTGGTTTTCTGGGCTGTAAGCATACGTTGCCAGCTCATAGCAAATTTTTCATCCACCAGTATCCCCCAGTCCTTCTTCACAAGGCTGCTCTCAATCCATTCATCACCTAGTCTACTGATACTGGTGATTGCCCTTATACAGGTGCAGGATCTTGCACTTGGCCTTGTTGAACTTCATGAAGTTCCCACGGGCCCACTTCTCAAGCCTGTCAAGGTCCCTCTGGATGGCATTCCTTCCCTCAAGCTTATCAACTGCACCACTCAGCTTGGCGTCATCCACAACCTTGCATTCAATCCCACTGTATCATTAATAAAGATATTGACCAGTACCAGTCCCAGTACAGAATCACAGAATAGTTTGGATTGGAAGGTCATTCACTCCAATCCCCCTGCAATGAGCAGGGACATCTTCAACCCAATCAGGTTGCTCAGAGCCCCATCTAACCTGACCTGGAATGTTTCCAGTGATGGGGCATCTACCACCTCTCTGGGCAACCTGCGCCAGTGTTTCATGGACCCCTAAAGGACACCACTCGATACTGATCTCCATTTGGACATTGAGATGTTGACTGCAACTCTTTGGATGCAGCCATCAAGCCAATTCCTTGTCCATCAAAGAGTCCATCCATCTCTCTCCAATTTAGCGACAAGGATGCTGTGTGGGGCCATGTCAGAGGCCTTGCAGAAGTCAAGAGGGATGACATCAGTTTCTCTTCCCTTATCCATCAACACACTCTATTGTGGAAGGCCACCAGATTTGCCCTTTGTAAAGCCACGTTGGTTGTCTCTAATCACCTCCCTGTCATCCGTATGCCTTGCTTGATCTCCTTTATCAAGTGCTTTGGGACTGACAAGACAAAAAAGCATTAAGAGGGGGACTAGGCAGGAATCATCACTAACAAAAACAACAAAAAAAAAAACACATTCAGAACTGATCAAGGCATTGGCTTCAGTGGCCAAAGCAATGCTGAAAACAAACAGTACTCCCCAGTAGAAGGGGAGAGCCTACCACATCAGGGAATTTTGGTTTTAGGCGATTCCCAAATTCTTACAAGTTATAGCTAAAGATATACAGAAAGTTCACATAGGAATTGAAAATCTAATTTTATCTTGTCTATAGGTATACAGCAATGTTGAGAAAAATTGCTGAGATTTGTTTGGCCAGGAAATCTATGTTCTTATCCAAGTCTGTTATTGCAACCCTCCATTACAAGAGGACACAACACACATATGCTAGAAAAATAGATTCTCTTGAATGTGTGCATCAAATCCCTTTTCACAAGATATGGCATATTCAATGTAGTATTACACTTGTCCATGTTTAACCTGTACACTGGTAGCTTGAACTCCTGCTTGAAACAGCACTTGAAAAGAAGCCTTCAGACAACTTGCAAAAACGTACATTTAAGCAATTCCCACGGAAGAAGCTATTGCAATATATAACCGCAAGACATCACAATCTCCAGAATAATGGGCTTAAGAAAATACAATAAATCAAGTTATTAACACAATCAGACTCTGGTCTGTGTTCAAAGCTCTGAAATGACACAACAGCTCAAAAACAGCATGGCTTGGCACATACAATTAAAATCTTGTCACAGAAGGGGCCTTTTGTCCTTTCTGCAAGAACAGAGCAACACCCAGAGGCCTTGGTTCACACCAGCCCATATAGCACGGAGGTAGCACCAAGTTATGTAGGGCTTAACCCCTGCCTCCCACTTGTATCAACACAGCATCAAAGACCTCTGCACAGAGCCCACAGGCACCTACAGCAGCAATTCAGGACCACCACAGCTTTGAAGCAGACATCTGGAACATCTCTTGATAAGTAGTATAAAGTGGGTTTATCAGAATATTAGTGAGGATAGGTAACACTTAAAGCAAAGAAGCACTAAGCAACTGGATCAACCACAAAAGAAGTGCAAAGGGCTTATAAGTCCATGTTTTCCTACCATGTGTCACTGCAGGGGAGATTCTTGCTTGTAGATTTGGTTCCCAGCATCATTGTAGCTTACCAAGATGAAACAAAACCTGTGAAGACATCTCTTGCTCCAGGAAGATGCCTAATTTCCTCCCCCTAGTAACCTCTAGGTGTAGATCACCCACCTCACACCAAGCCCTCAAGCCCTTCAATGATACAAAGCAGCCTAACTGAGGAAACTCATGCCTGCAGCTTAGGCAGGGCATACTACAACCACAACAAGCTCCTACCAAATAGCAAAGCCCTGAAATCAATTTACACTTTCCCAGCAGGCTGATTCAGAGCCATTATGCACCTGTGGTTTAGGCACAAAAGCCCCTTAGGGCGTTTTCCCTAATAATACAAAATACATGTCCATATGGGCATATTCTGGTGGGTGCCCTTTGCTTACAATCGTCATAGATATCAAGAAACTGAAATAATAGCATTCTATTTCCTTTTTGGTCTATCACAAGAACATATATTTCCCCCATGTGTCCTTTTCTGTGTGTGGTGTGCCAAGTAAAAGAATATGAATTAATAATCAAAGAAGCATACCAGCCTCTAAAGCTAGCAGCCCACACTGAGCCTGCTCAGGACATGACACATAAATGGTTTATTCCACAAGCTTATTCACTGTCATTTTCTCTCCTTACAGGCTGCTCTTTTCTTACTGAAGTGCTAAACATGATTTTTGCACTCTGATGATGCACTTTTCCCTGCTTTCACGTGCTTAATTCCCTGTGATACCCAAAAAGAATCTCAGAGGAGAGAAAATGGTGAAGAAGTGTAAGTAGTTCAACCCAAAAAGCATTACTCCTGAATTTATTGCTTCTCAAGCAAGAAAGCTGGTAATGATACTGAAAGCTCTCTGCACCTTACAGCCCCTTCACTCTTAGCAGCCATGTCTTCCTATATTATTTTGCTGGGTTTATACTACACATTTCAGCATACAAGCAAGCCTTTTGTTGTAAATGCATCAGGCATCAAAATACAGAAATCATCAGTGGCAAATTGTATCACTCTCTCCCCATTCTTGACTTTCTTCTCTAATATTTAATAATAACTAATGAAATATAGATTTTGGCCCAATAGCAACTGGCAGTATCCAGCAAGTTGCCGCCTTTAAATTTGTTACAAACCTTTTGCAGATTAGTATTCCACATTTATTCTTTCATCATGTATAAGATTTTTTTTCTGTACTTTCAGTGATGTTTTTAAGAAATAACTTTGGTATTTTAGAACAAACACAGAGAGTGTCAATAATGAACTCTTAACAGTTACTAACTGCTTGGTGCAGATATATTGACATATGTCAGTACTTACCTGTGTTGAGAAAAGGGGATCATTCCAATATCTTACATTCATATAATTAACATGTCCATCTTTATAAAAGAAAGGCAGAATCCTCCCAACATTCCTGACAACTGCAGGAAGATGTGCAGCTAACTTAGGTATAAAAACATGGAGGTGGGTCTAATTAAAGCAAAAAAGAAACAGCATTTTTTTCTTATAATCTAGCTTTTTTTCCCTTTAGCCTTGAAATGAACACCAGCTACAACAATCCAGCATACTTGTCCTTAAAACTAGACTGACAAACAGTGTTGAATAAATTAGTGGAAATATCTAGGAAGACAGGATTAGGGAAAAATTCAAGTAGGCTGAGTACAATTTAAAGTAATTCTCTGTGCTTTGGATGCTTTAGAAAACTCAATAGCCCACATTGTGTTCAGCAATATCCATTTCAGTCCTTGGAGACTGACTTCACCATGTGATAAGAGAGTCGATACGTAGTCATAAATGTAGCAGAAAAGAGTAAAAAAATCTGAAAATTCTTCTGTTTCACAAACTTTGCAAATCCATTGGGAAAAAAACCCTTATCTTTTCTAAGGAAAAAAATACACAAACAACAAATCTATTGGAGAAATATGAAAAGAACAGTTTCTGATAAATGTTTCAATAGAATCTTGTGACAAATTCACAAAAAAAAAAAGTATTTTTTAAATAGCAGTTGATTGTAATTAAGAGAGTCTGACATTTTTCCAAATTTCCTCCTCAAGAGACTGAGGCTAAAATATTCTGATTGCTACATGGGGTAATATGCAGTCTTAGATGGGGACTTTGACTGTAGACCTTATGTCCGTTCTTCCATGTTGCTTCTTTACCAATAAAATCTGATACAGCATGAACTAAGAAGGACAGGTGGTGTAGGAGGACATGGTCATGGCTGGACCATGCCATGGCCTTTCTCAGGGTCCCCCCTAATGGCTTCCAAGGAGACCCTGGGACTGGGTGCATAAGCCAGGGAAAATCTCCCTCCAAATGGGGCTCACAAAGAGGAATGGAGCTGCAGGCAAGGGAAGATGAGCTCCTTGGATGCCTACATGCAAAATGGACAAAGCCGCCAACTTGGGGCAGCAAAACACCTTTCACCTCGCTCTCCAGTTTGCACCCACAGCCAGCTAGAGAGTAGGACTGGATTCATGGGGGCAGACTGCTGTTATAGTCCAGAGTCCTCCTGCGCATTGTTTGTGCTCAAGGCCCCTTAAGTCACTTTTGATCTGCTTCCTCCCTGCAAGGAAGTGGTTTAGATTTACTTTTGGCCAGCCACTACCTCTTCACCTCCTCCTTCCTTAGCACCCCTCAGGTGTATGGCACAACACCTTCACTCTGGAGCAGCCCTCCGAAACCGCTGGGGCTACCGTCTGTTATCATCAGAGGTAATGAGTTTTCTTCCTGAAAGAAGAAAATTACTTGTCAGCTCAGACCTGACAATATCTGTTTAGCTCCAGAGTGAATATAAGTCACTTCAGTGATATCGGCAAGAATGTAATTTTCTGACAATGCACACTAAGAACAATCATTTCAATTACTGAAGGAAAGGCTGCTGCCACCTAAAACCAGATGTCAATCTGCCCAAGTACAAATTGGCTTTCGTTGACACAATAATTATGACTGGCTCAATAATGCATCAACAGAGGCTAGCAAATAGTACGTTGAGCACAGGTCAGCACTGCCCTGCTCAGGAGGAGGCTTAGAAAACCTTAAGTGACTTATGTTGTCATCACATACAGTGCTTCGGTAAGGGGCAGATTTACATAGCAGCTTCAAAGGCTTGAAATACCTGTGTTGGCAGAGCAGGCACCACGGCAGGATAGTTTGGGTTGCATTTGTTCTGGGACTGGGCCCTGGATCAGGAGCTGCTTTGGGCAGGGCACTACCAGATGATGCTGGGACGGTGACACACTGCTAAAGCAGTTTAAGGGTGGGATTGATCTTATGACACATTAGACATATAAAGGTAGACTTTTAAAGTAAATGAGTTGTTTCCACTTCCTCCACAGTCAATAGTGTGAGATACACACCTCAAAAGACAACTTCATCTATCTGAGATGCCTGAGTTGCACAAGAAAATATTCATGTAGTTGGGTTTGAGTATAACTGAATTAACATCATTTTCTGCTAAAGAATCCATTTCGCATAAATGAGGTCATGTGCTGCAGTCTCTCTCTCTTACACTCCCTGTTCAAAGATTCAAGGAATCAACGAATCATTAAGGTTGGAAAGGACCTTCAAGATCATCAAGTCCAACCATTAACCCAAAACCACCATGCCTCCTAAACCATGTCCCGAAGCACCACATATACACGTTTTTTGAATACTTCCAGCAATGGTGCCTCCACCACCTCACTGGGCAGCCTATGCCAAAACTTGACCTCTCTTTCAGTAAAGATTTTTTTCCTAATACCCAATCTAAACCTCCCCTGGCGCAACTTGAGGCCATTTCCTCTTGTCCTATCACTGTTACTTCGGAGAAGAGAACCAACCCCCACCTCACCACAACCCCCTTTCAGGTAGTTGTAGAGAGCGATAAGGTCTCCCCTCAGCCTCCTCTTCTCCAGACTAAACAACCCCAGTTCCCTCAGCTGCTCCTCACCAGACTTGTGCTCAGACCCCTCACCAGCTTTGTTGCCCTCCTCTGGACACACTCCAGCTCCTCAACATCCTTCTTGTAGTGAGGGACCCAACACTGAACACAGGATTCAGGTGCAACCTCACCAGCACCAAGTACAGAGGCACGATCACTTACCTGCTCCTGCTGGCTACACTATTTGTGATACAGGCCAGGACGCTGTTGGCTGCCTTGGCCACCTGGGCACACTGCCGGCTCATATTCAGCTGCCTGTTGACCAGCACCCCCAGTACCTTTTCTGCCAAGCAGCTCTCCAGCCACTCCTCCCCAAGCCTGTAGCGCTGCATAGGGTTGTTGTGACCCAAGTGCAGGACCCAACACTTGGCCTTATTGAACCTCATACAGTTGGCCTGGGCCCATCGATCCAGCCTTGCCAGATCCCTCTGCAGAGCCTTCTTGCCCTCAAGCAGATCAACACTCCCACACAACCTGACGTCACCTGCAAACGTCCTGAGGGAGCACTCGATCCCCTCATCCAGATCATCGATAAAGATATTGAACAAGAACAACCACAAAACTGAGCCCTGGTGAAGAACGCTTGTGACCAGCCAACAATGGGATGTAATTCAGCAACAACGCCCTGGGCTTGGCCATCCAGCCAGTTTTTGCCCAGTAAACAGTACACCTCTCTAAGCCACGAGCTGCCAGTTCATCCAGGAAGGTCTACTATTCACCCCTGACCTCCCAGCTGTAGGGAATGACAGGGAAAGAAACAGACCGATGCAACTTCTCAATACCTGGCTGTGAGGCTCGCGGCAGTGGCACAAGTTGGGCTTTTTCAGTCCTGGGAAGGTGTACGGGAGGCCAGGCTGGCTGGGGCCTGACGAGTTTCGGTGTCCTCAAGGGGGGAAAAGTACTTTCACTCACAATTAGCAGGGTCGATGGAAAGAGCTTGAAACCAGGTTTGAAGGGGGGGAGGGATAAAATCAGGCTCACTAGTGATAAGCCCTGGGCGGCACGTCCATGTTTGAGGGATGGTGTGCTAGCGAGAGCTTTCGCTCTGCTCCACAATGTACCGAGTACACCGGAGCGCACTTGAAGGGTTTGTACACTAATGCACACGGTGGCAGGAATAGACAGGAGGAACCAGACGCCTTGGCTCAGTCCCAGGGCTACGGCATCATTGGCAGAAGTGAGCCTTGTTGGGAAGAGTCCTGTGACCGCAGCGCTGTGATGGACCGTCATAGGCCCTTCAGGAGAGAGAGATGCAGGGCAGGCGAGGAGGCGGGGTAGTGCTGTCCATAAAGGAGGGCTTGGACTGTAGAGCGCTTGCAGCTGAGGGCGACATGGTCGAGAGCCTCTGCGTACAGATTAGGGGAAAAGCTACTAAAGCGGATGTTCTTGCAGGAGCTTGCTATGGATCACCCAGCCAGGATGATGACAGCCTTGTACGATTCTATAAGGAATCAAGGGAAATCTCTACATCAGCCACCCTGTGTCGTCCTTATGGGCGACTTCAACTTCCCAACTGCTAAGTGGGACTGTCATGGAGCAGACGTGAAGGGGCCCAGGAACTTCCTGCAGCCCACGTTGAAGATATCTTTTTGATACGGGTGCTATGGGAGCCACCTAGGAAAGGTGCTCTCCTCGACCTGTTGTCTGTACGCAGAGATGGTCTCGTGGGTGAAGTCATGACTGGTGGCTGTCTTGGCCAGAGTGATCAAGAAATGGTTGAGTTCAACACCTTTGGTGATACGGGAAAAACTGTCCGCAGACATACTAGCCTGGGCTCGGGGAGGGCAGACTTGCGGCTGCTCAAGGAACCAGTTAGGAAGGTCTCCTGGGAATCTGCTTTCGAGGGTATTGGTGACCATAGCTGCCGGTCAGTTTTTGAGAGCCATTTCTTAAGAGCACAGGGGCGGGCAGTTCCAGTGTGTTGCAAGTCAAGCAAGAGGGGCAGAAGGCTGGCTTGGCTGACCAGGACTCTCCTTCGGGAACGTGGGTGGCAAACGCAAGTGTATGGCCTTTGGAAGGGGCTCGGGGGTGTTTGGTTGATGGCAAGCTCAACAGGAGTCAAGAGCATGCCCTGGCGGCCAAAAGGACCAGCCCTCTGCTGGGGTGCATTAGGCACGCTGTAGCTAGCTGGTCGAAAGATGGGATTGACCCGCCATACTCAGTACTGGTGGCGGCCTCAGCTCGAGTGCTGTGTGCAGCTTCGGGCTCCACATGACAAGCAGGCTATAAAAATACTTGAATGTGTCCAAAGGAGGGCAGCAAAGACGGTGAAGGGACTAGCGGGCATGTCCTTATGAGGCGTGGCTGAGGACGCTGGGTTTGCTGAGCTTAGAGGAGAGGAGAGGAGACGGAGGGGTGACCTCATTGCTGTCTACAGCTTCCTCAGGACCGGGAGCAGAGAGGGAGGGAGGTGCCGGTCTCTCCTCTCTGGGTTCTGCTGAGAGGACGCGAAGGAATGCCTTAAAGCTGCGTCAAGGGCAGTTCAGCTTGGCTGTTAGGAAACAGTTCTACACTGAGACAGTGGTCAGGCAGTGCAACCAACTCCCCCTGGGAAACGGTCACTGCCCAAAGCCTGTTGGCATTCAAGAATCAATGGGACAATGCTCTTAGGTATATGGGAGAGAGGTGCGGTGAATGGAGTTAACGCTCGCTGGCAGCCGGTCACAAGTGGTGTCTCCCAGGGCTCCACACTGGGGCCGGTTCTGTTTAGTGTCTTTATCAAAGATGTGGATGAGAGGATCGAGTGCACCCTCAGGACGTTTGCAGATGACACCAAGTTGGGCGGGAGCGTTGATCTGCTAGCGGGTAGAAAGGCTCTACACAGGGCTCAGGACAGGCTGGATCGATGGGCTGGGGCCAAGAGCCTGAGATTCACAAGTGCCGGGTCCTGCACTTGGCTCGTAACAACCCCATGCAACGCTCTAGGCTTGGGGAAGAGTGGCTGGAAAGCTGCCTGGCGGGGAAGGACCTGGGGGTCTTGGTTGACGGCCGGCAGTGTGCTCAGGTGGCCAAGAAGGCCAAGAGCGTGCTGCCTTGTATCCGAAAGAGTGTGGCCAGCAGGACGAGGGAAGTGATCGTCCCCCTGTACGCGGCACTGGTGAGGCCACACCTCGAACAGTGAGTTCGGAATTGGGCTCCTCACCGCAGGAAAGACATGGAGGTTCCGGAGCGTGTCGCAGGAAGAGCAGCAAAGTTGGAGAAGTTCTAGAGCATGAGACTTATGAGGAGCTCCTGAGGGAACTGGGGTGGTTTAGTCCGGAGAAGAGGAGGCTGAGGGGAGACCTTATCACTCTCCACAGCTACGTGCAAGGGGACTGTGGCGAGGCGGGTGTCGGTTTCTTTCCCCAGGTAACAAGTGATAGGAAGAGAGGCAACGGCCTCACGTTGCACCAGGGGAGGTTCAGATTGGATATTAGGAAGATCGTCTTCAACGAAAACCTTGTCAAGACTGTTGTGGAGCAGGCGACCAGGGAAGTGGTTGAGGCACCGTGCCTGGAGGTATTTAAAAGGAGCGTAGACGTGGCGCTTCGGGACATGGTTTAGTGGTGGAGTTGGCCATGTTAGCTTTGCGGTTGGACTCGATGATCCAAAAGGTCTTTGCCAAGCTGAATCACTCTACGGTTCTATGATCTTTTGATTTATCTTGAAGGTTGCGCGGTGTGGAGTCAGGGGTTGGACTTGATGGTCCTCGTGGGTCCCTTCCAACTCAGCATATTCACAGAATCACAGAATCACAGAATGGTAGGGGTTGGAAGGGAGCTCTGGAGATCGCCTGGTCCGACCCCCCTGCCAAGGCAGGATCACCTAGCGCAGGTTGCACAGGAACGCGTCCAGTCAGGTTTTGAAGGTCTCCAGAGAAGGAGACTCCACAACCTCTGCGAGCAGCCTGTTCCGGTGCTCCGTCACCCTCACAGTAAAGAAGTTTTTCCTCATGTTGAGGTGGAACTTCCTGTGCTGCAGTTTATGCCCATTGCCCCTCTGGGTGCTACTGAAGTACTTTATGCCCTACCACTGGGCGCTTCTGAAAAGAGACTGGCTCCCTCCTCCTGACAGCCACCCTCCAGATGTTGATAGACATCGATAGGGTCCCCTCTCAGTCTGCTCTTCTCCAGACTAAACAGCCCCAGGTCTCTCAGCCTTTCCTCATACGAGAGCTGTTCCAGGCCCTTAATCATCCTCGTAGCCCTCCGTTGGACTTCTCCAAAAGTTCCCCGTCTCTCTTGAACTGGGGAGCCCAGAACTGGACACAGTCCTGCAGATGAGGCCTCACCAGTGCAGAGTAGAGGGGGAGGATAACCTCTCTCGACCTGCTGGTCACACTCTTCTTAATGCACCCCAGGATACCATTGGCCCTCTTGGCCACCAGGGCACATTGCTGTCCCATGGAGAACTTACTGTCTACCAGGACTCCAAGGTCCTTCTCCATGGAGCTGCTTTCCAGCAGGTCAACCCCTAACCTGTACTGGTGCATGGGGTTGTTCCTCCCCAGGTGCAGAACTCTACTCTCGTCCTTGTTAAATTTCATGAGGTTCCCCTCCGCCCCACTCTCCAGTCTGTCCAGATCCCGTTGAATGGCAGCACAGCCTCCCGGTGTATCAGCCACTCCTCCCAGTTTTGTATCCTCAGCAAACTTGCTGAGGGTACATTCCAACCCTTCATCTAGGCCATTGACGAAGATGTTGAAAAACAAACAGACCCACTACTGGTCCCTGAGGAACACCACTAGCTGCAGGCCTCCAACTGCGCTCTGTGCCGCTCACCACAACCCCCTGAGCCATCATATTCTATGATGATGAGAGTGCCGCTGGCTGGCAGATGATCCTAAATCCAAACTACGGCACCACGCAAGCTCCTGTGACAAAAGCGAACTCCAGCCCAGCCTTAAGCAGCGCAGCGGGGCAGCGGTGAGTGGCCGAGCCAGGGTGGGGCCGAAGGGCGGGGCTGGCCGGCGGGCACGCCTCTGATGTGCGCTGGCGCCTGTGACAGCACAGGGGACAAGTCACAATGGGGGTGGTTAGACAGGCGCCAGCAGAGGCAGCCCTGCCCCTGTGCGGCCTGGGCCAGCGGTGAGTGCGCACGCGGGGGCAGGCTGTGCTGGATGAGGGCCGGGGCAGAGTCGCGGGCCCCCGGGGGGTGGGTTCTCAGCCTGCACCGAGGGCCCAGCCCCTCGCGGCAGCGCCTTGGGCAGGGCACGGTGCCGCCGCTGCCGGGCCCGGGCGCAGGCCTCGCTGCCTCCCAGCTGCCTCGCCCCCTCGCCGAGCTGCCCCCGGCTCCCTGCGGACCACGTCCCCGCTCCCCCCACTGCCAGCTCCCGCCCTCCTCGCCCCACTCAACCCCTTCTCTCCCTCCTCCTGCAGGCCATGGCTGACACGCTTTTCTTCACCTTGGCGATGCAAAGCATCATCCAGCACCCACAGTTGGTCGGTGAGGAGCTGGATGAGGCCACGCGCGAGCGCATGCAGCAGCGTGCGGAGCTGCTGAGCCGGGAGATGGCTCGGCTGCTGCAGGAGCTGGAGCAGAGCACCCAGGAGCAGAGCGGCTTGGCCTGGGGAGCCCTGCTCTTTGCTGCCTTGCAGCAGTGGCAATTCTGGGCGATTGCTGGAGTCCTGGTCCTGCTCTTTGGGCTCTGCTGGTGGCTCAGGACAAGAAGCCACCAGCCAGCCAGCAGCAGCAAGGAAGGCAGCGCTAGCAAGAAGGCGGGCAAGGAGGAGCAAGAAGCAAAAGCCAGTGTTGCAGTGGTCGTGGGCAGAATTTCGGCCAAGCGCCTCCCGCACCTGCCAGAATTCTTCACGCTCATGGAGGAGCTGGTGGATGAACTTCTCCAGATCTGCCGACAATTTTCCAGGAAGAGCTTCACGCCAAGACTGAAGCGAGCCTTCGTGGTGGGCAGCGCCTTCGAACGTCGGAGTCCTCGTGAGGGTGATGCTGTCTACCGCCTGCTCGTGCCCCTGCAGCCCCCCCGTGGGCACACCTTCCACCTGGAGAGGGGCACCGTGGAGAAGAGGCCGGCGAGGAACTCCAGGCTCCGCGTGGAGCTGGAGTGCACCTGCGCGAGGGAGCAGCTGGTGGGCCACATGCTGTGCTTCCTCCACCACCCCGAGGAGGAGCTGAGGAGAAATCAGGCTGCCAGCCTCCTAGGCACCCTCTGCACCGGCCCCTACCTAGACCTGGAGAAAACCACCCGCTGGTTCCAGATGCTGATGAAATCAGCCCTCAGGCAATATTTTCTTCGGTTGAGACACTGCCATCTAACAGTGCTGCCCTCCAGGCGCTCCTGCAAGCTCCGCCTGACAGACACGTCCAATACTACCGTCCTGATGGAGATGATGTTTGCGGTGCAGCAAGATCACTCAGACACCTTCCTGAGCATCGAGTAGGCAGAGGCCAGTGCTACCAGCAGCAGGACGTGGACGGTCAGCTGTGCTATGGCAGAGGTGCAGTTCTTCAGGTACAGGGCCAGGCCTGAAGACACTCCCCGGGGAGCTGCTGCTGCAGAACTGAGCGACAGACACTCCCGTTACCACCTGCACAGCTTGACCCTGGGACCTTTACCCTGTGCAAAGATGTCAATAAATCACTTGTTTGTTTAACACACAAAGGCTGCGTCCGTGAGTGTCCGTGCATCACTTTGTCAGGGAGCGTGGGCAGAGGGTGCCGACCGCTCCGCTGTCGCTGAGTCTAGGAGCATTTGGCAGAAGAGGTGATGCAGTGCGCTCTGGTTTCATGATTCACGGGGCTTTGGCTTCCCTGGCTTGTGGGTTAATCCCAGGAGGCAGCTTGGCATCACGCAGCTGCTCAAGCACTTGCCCCCAGAGGGATGGTGGAGGGAATGTAAAGGGTGAACGTGGGAAAACTTGTGGCTTGAGAGAGGACGGTTCGGTAGGTCGAGCAAAAGCTACACGCGCAGGCAAAGCAAAAGAAAGCATTCACTTGCTGCTGTCCTGGTCTGCTGAGCAGACTTTTCGGGAAGCGTTCTGCCTCCCTGGGGCTCACGTTGAAGGCGATCCCAGGAAACCTCCCAGCCTTGTACAGCCCTCAGAGCAGTAGCTGCTCTTGCTTCTTCACCTGGGTACCAACGAAGTCGTGACAAGAAGCCCAAGGGCGATCAGAAGAGACTTGAGGGCCTCGCGGAGATTGGTAAAGGGGTCAGGAGTGCAGGCACTGTTCACCCCTGTCCTCCCAGCTGTAGGGAATGACACGGAAAGAAACAGGCCGACGCACTTCCCAATACCTGGCTGCGAGGCTCGCGGCAGCGGCACACGTTGGGCTTTTTCAGTCCTGGGAAGGTGTACGGGAGGCCAGGCCGGCTGGGGCCTGACGAGATTCGGCGTTCTCAAGGGGGGAAAAGTACTTTCGCTCACAATTAGCAGGGCCGATGGAAAGAGCTTGAAACCAGGTTTGAAGGGGGGGAGGGATAAAATCAGGCTCACTAGTGATAAGCCCTGGGCGGCGCGTCCATGTTTGAGGGATGGTGTGCTAGCGAGAGCTTTCGCTCTGCTCCACAATGTACCGAGTACACCGGAGTGCAGTTGAAGGGTTTGTACGCTAATGCACACGGTGGCAGGAGGAACCAGACGCCTTGGCTCAGTCCCAGGGCTACGGCATCATTGGCAGAAGTGAGCCTTGTTGGGAAGAGTCCTGTGACCGCAGCGCTGTGATGGACCGTCATAGGCCCTTCAGGAGAGAGAGATGCAGGGCAGGCGAGGAGGCGGGGTAGTGCTGTCCGTAAAGGAGGGCTTGGACTGTAGAGCGCTTGCAGCTGAGGGCGACATGGTCGAGAGCCTCTGCGTACAGATTAGGGGAAAAGCTACTAAAGCGGATGTTCTTGCAGGAGCTTGCTATGGATCACCCAGCCAGGTGATGACAGCCCTGTACGATTCTATAAGGAATCAAGGGAAATCTCTACATCAGCCACCCTGTGTCGTCCTTATGGGCGACTTCAACTTCCCAACTGCTAAGTGGGACTGTCATGGAGCAGACATGAAGGGGCCCAGGAACTTCCTGCAGCCCACGTTGAAGATATCTTTTTGATACGGGTGCTATGGGAGCCACCTAGGAAAGGTGCTCTCCTCGACCTGTTGTCTGTACGCAGAGATGGTCTCGTGGGTGAAGTCATGACTGGTGGCTGTCTTGGCCAGAGTGATCAAGAAATGGTTGAGTTCAACACCTTTGGTGATACGGGAAAAACTGTCCGCAGACATACTAGCCTGGGCTCGGGGAGGGCAGACTTGCGGCTGCTCAAGGAACCAGTTAGGAAGGTCTCCTGGGAATCTGCTTTCGAGGGTATTGGTGACCATAGCTGCCGGTCAGTTTTTGAGAGCCATTTCTTAAGAGCACAGGGGCGGGCAGTTCCAGTGTGTTGCAAGTCAAGCAAGAGGGGCAGAAGGCTGGCTTGGCTGACCAGGACTCTCCTTCGGGAACGTGGGTGGCAAACGCAAGTGTATGGCCTTTGGAAGGGGCTCGGGGGTGTTTGGTTGATGGCAAGCTCAACAGGAGTCAAGAGCATGCCCTGGCGGCCAAAAGGACCAGCCCTCTGCTGGGGTGCATTAGGCACGCTGTAGCTAGCTGGTCGAAAGAAGGGATTGACCCGCCATACTCAGTACTGGTGGCGGCCTCAGCTCGAGTGCTGTGTGCAGCTTCGGGCTCCACATGACAAGCAGGCTATAAAAATACTTGAATGTCTCCAAAGGAGGGCAGCAAAGACGGTGAAGGGACTAGCGGGCATGTCCTTATGAGGCGTGGCTGAGGACGCTGGGTTTGCTGAGCTTAGAGGAGAGGAGAGGAGACGGAGGGGTGACCTCATTGCTGTCTACAGCTTCCTCAGGACAGGGAGCGGAGAGGGAGGGAGGTGCCGGTCTCTCCTCTCTGGGTTCTGCTGAGAGGACGCGAAGGAATGCCTTAAAGCTGCGTCAAGGGCAGTTCAGCTTGGCTGTTAGGAAGAAGTTCTACACTGAGGCGGTGGTCAGGCAGTGCAACCAACTCCCCCTGGGAAACAGTCACTGCCCAAAGCCTGTTGGCATTCAAGAATCAATGGGACAATGCTCTTAGGTATATGGGAGAGAGGTGCGGTGAATGGAGTTAACGCTCGCTGGCAGCCGGTCACAAGTGGTGTCTCCCAGGGCTCCACACTGGGGCCGGTTCTGTTTAGTGTCTTTATCAAAGATGTGGATGAGAGGATCGAGTGCACCCTCAGGACGTTTGCAGATGACACCAAGTTGGGCGGGAGCGTTGATCTGCTAGCGGGTAGAAAGGCTCTACACAGGGCTCAGGACAGGCTGGATCGATGGGCTGGGGCCAAGAGCCTGAGATTCACAAGTGCCGGGTCCTGCACTTGGCTCGTAACAACCCCATGCAACGCTCTAGGCTTGGGGAAGAGTGGCTGGAAAGCTGCCTGGCGGGGAAGGACCTGGGGGTCTCGGTTGACGGCCGGCAGTGTGCTCAGGTGGCCAAGAAGGCCAAGAGCGTGCTGCCTTGTATCCGAAAGAGTGTGGCCAGCAGGACGAGGGAAGTGATCGTCCCCCTGTACGCGGCACTGGTGAGGCCGCACCTCGAACAGTGAGTTCGGAATTGGGCTCCTCACCGCAGGAAAGACATGGAGGTTCCGGAGCGTGTCGCAGGAAGAGCAGCAAAGTTGGAGAAGGTTCTAGAGCATGAGACTTATGAGGAGCTCCTGAGGGAACTGGGGTGGTTTAGTCCGGAGAAGAGGAGGCTGAGGGGAGACCTTATCACTCTCCACAGCTACGTGCAAGGGGACTGTGGCGAGGCGGGTGTCGGTTTCTTTCCCCAGGTAACAAGTGATAGGAAGAGAGGCAACGGCCTCACGTTGCACCAGGGGAGGTTCAGATTGGATATTAGGAAGATCGTCTTCAACGAAAACCTTGTCAAGACTGTTGTGGAGCAGGCGACCAGGGAAGTGGTTGAGGCACCGTGCCTGGAGGTATTTAAAAGGAGCGTAGACGTGGCGCTTCGGGACATGGTTTAGTGGTGGAGTTGGCCATGTTAGCTTTGCGGTTGGACTCGATGATCCAAAAGGTCTTTGCCAAGCTGAATCACTCTACGGTTCTATGATCTTTTGATTTATCTTGAAGGTTGCGCGGTGTGGAGTCAGGGGTTGGACTTGATGGTCCTCGTGGGTCCCTTCCAACTCAGCATATTCACAGAATCACAGAATCACAGAATGGTAGGGGTTGGAAGGGAGCTCTGGAGATCGCCTGGTCCGACCCCCCTGCCAAGGCAGGATCACCTAGCGCAGGTTGCACAGGAACGCGTCCAGTCAGGTTTTGAAGGTCTCCAGAGAAGGAGACTCCACAACCTCTGCGAGCAGCCTGTTCCGGTGCTCCGTCACCCTCACAGTAAAGAAGTTTTTCCTCATGTTGAGGTGGAACTTCCTGTGCTGCAGTTTATGCCCATTGCCCCTCTGGGTGCTACTGAAGTACTTTATGCCCTACCACTGGGCGCTACTGAAAAGAGACTGGCTCCCTCCTCCTGACAGCCACCCTCCAGATGTTGATAGACATCGATAGGGTCCCCTCTCAGCCTGCTCTTCTCCAGACTAAACAGCCCCAGGTCTCTCAGCCTTTCCTCATACGAGAGCTGTTCCAGGCCCTTAATCATCCTCGTAGCCCTCCGCTGGACTTCTCCAAAAGTTCCCCGTCTCTCTTGAACTGGGGAGCCCAGAACTGGACACAGTCCTGCAGATGAGGCCTCACCAGTGCAGAGTAGAGGGGGAGGATAACCTCTCTCGACCTGCTGGTCACACTCTTCTTAATGCACCCCAGGATACCATTGGCCCTCTTGGCCACCAGGGCACATTGCTGTCCCATGGAGAACTTACTGTCTACCAGGACTCCAAGGTCCTTCTCCATGGAGCTGCTTTCCAGCAGGTCAACCCCTAACCTGTACTGGTGCATGGGGTTGTTCCTCCCCAGGTGCAGAACTCTACTCTCGTCCTTGTTAAATTTCATGAGGTTCCCCTCCGCCCCACTCTCCAGTCTGTCCAGATCCCGTTGAATGGCAGCACAGCCTCCCGGTGTATCAGCCACTCCTCCCAGTTTTGTATCCTCAGCAAACTTGCTGAGGGTACATTCCAACCCTTCATCTAGGCCATTGACGAAGATGTTGAAAAACAAACAGACCCACTACTGGTCCCTGAGGAACACCACTAGCTGCAGGCCTCCAACTGCGCTCTGTGCCGCTCACCACAACCCCCTGAGCCATCATATTCTATGATGATGAGAGTGCCGCTGGCTGGCAGATGATCCTAAATCCAAACTACGGCACCACGCAAGCTCCTGTGACAAAAGCGAACTCCAGCCCAGCCTTAAGCAGCGCAGCGGGGCAGCGGTGAGTGGCCAAGCCAGGGTGGGGCCGAAGGGCGGGGCTGGCCGGCGGGCACGCCTCTGATGTGCGCTGGCGCCTGTGACAGCACAGGGGACAAGTCACAATGGGGGTGGTTAGACAGGCGCCAGCAGAGGCAGCCCTGCCCCTGTGCGGCCTGGGCCAGCGGTGAGTGCGCACGCGGGGGCAGGCTGTGCTGGATGAGGGCCGGGGCAGAGTCGCGGGCCCCCGGGGGGTGGGTTCTCAGCCTGCACCGAGGGCCCAGCCCCTCGCGGCAGCGCCTTGGGCAGGGCACGGTGCCGCCGCTGCCGGGCCCGGGCGCAGGCCTCGCTGCCTCCCAGCTGCCTCGCCCCCTCGCCGAGCTGCCCCCGGCTCCCTGCGGACCACGTCCCCGCTCCCCCCACTGCCAGCTCCCGCCCTCCTCGCCCCACTCAACCCCTTCTCTCCCTCCTCCTGCAGGCCATGGCTGACACGCTTTTCTTCACCTTGGCGATGCAAAGCATCATCCAGCACCCACAGTTGGTCGGTGAGGAGCTGGATGAGGCCACGCGCGAGCGCATGCAGCAGCGTGCGGAGCTGCTGAGCCGGGAGATGGCTCGGCTGCTGCAGGAGCTGGAGCAGAGCACCCAGGAGCAGAGCGGCTTGGCCTGGGGAGCCCGGCTCTTTGCTGCCTTGCAGCAGTGGCAATTCTGGGCGATTGCTGGAGTCCTGGTCCTGCTCTTTGGGCTCTGCTGGTGGCTCAGGACAAGAAGCCACCAGCCACCCAGCAGCAGCAAGGAAGGCAGCGCTAGCAAGAAGGCGGGCAAGGAGGAGCAAGAAGCAAAAGCCAGTGTTGCAGTGGTCGTGGGCAGAATTTCGGCCAAGCGCCTCCCGCACCTGCCAGAATTCTTCATGCTCATGGAGGAGCTGGTGGATGAACTTCTCCAGATCTGCCGACAATTTTCCAGGAAGAGCTTCACGCCAAGACTGAAGCGAGCCTTCGTGGTGGGCAGCGCCTTCGAACGTCGGAGTCCTCGTGAGGGTGATGCTGTCTACCGCCTGCTCGTGCCCCTGCAGCCCCCCCGTGGGCACACCTTCCACCTGGAGAGGGGCACCGTGGAGAAGAGGCCGGCGAGGAACTCCAGGCTCCGCGTGGAGCTGGAGTGCACCTGCGCGAGGGAGCAGCTGGTGGGCCACATGCTGTGCTTCCTCCACCACCCCGAGGAGGAGCTGAGGAGAAATCAGGCTGCCAGCCTCCTAGGCACCCTCTGCACCGGCCCCTACCTAGACCTGGAGAAAACCACCCGCTGGTTCCAGATGCTGATGAAATCAGCCCTCAGGCAATATTTTCTTCGGTTGAGACACTGCCATCTAACAGTGCTGCCCTCCAGGCGCTCCTGCAAGCTCCGCCTGACAGACACGTCCAATACTACCGTCCTGATGGAGATGATGTTTGCGGTGCAGCAAGATCACTCAGACACCTTCCTGAGCATCGAGTAGGCAGAGGCCAGTGCTACCAGCAGCAGGACGTGGACGGTCAGCTGTGCTATGGCAGAGGTGCAGTTCTTCAGGTACAGGGCCAGGCCTGAAGACACTCCCCGGGGAGCTGCTGCTGCAGAACTGAGCGACAGACACTCCCGTTACCACCTGCACAGCAACCGGACTCCCTCTTCGAGAGAGTCCATTGACCCTGGGACCTTTACCCTGTGCAAAGATGTCAATAAATCACTTGTTTGTTTAACACACAAAGGCTGCGTCCGTGAGTGTCCGTGCATCACTTTGTCAGGGAGCGTGGGCAGAGGGTGCCGACCGCTCCGCTGTCGCTGAGTCTAGGAGCATTTGGCAGAAGAGGTGATGCAGTGCGCTCTGGTTTCATGATTCACGGGGCTTTGGCTTCCCTGGCTTGTGGGTTAATCCCAGGAGGCAGCTTGGCATCACGCAGCTGCTCAAGCACTTGCCCCCAGAGGGATGGTGGAGGGAATGTAAAGGGTGAACGTGGGAAAACTTGTGGCTTGAGAGAGGACGGTTCGGTAGGTCGAGCAAAAGCTACACGCGCAGGCAAAGCAAAAGAAAGCATTCACTTGCTGCTGTCCTGGTCTGCTGAGCAGACTTTTCGGGAAGCGTTCTGCCTCCCTGGGGCTCACGTTGAAGGCGATCCCAGGAAACCTCCCAGCCTTGTACAGCCCTCAGAGCAGTAGCTGCTCTTGCTTCTTCACCTGGGTACCAACGAAGTCGTGACAAGAAGCCCAAGGGCGATCAGAAGAGACTTGAGGGCCTCGCGGAGATTGGTAAAGGGGTCAGGAGTGCAGGCACTGTTCACCCCTGTCCTCCCAGCTGTAGGGAATGACACGGAAAGAAACAGGCCGACGCACTTCCCAATACCTGGCTGCGAGGCTCGCGGCAGCGGCACACGTTGGGCTTTTTCAGTCCTGGGAAGGTGTACGGGAGGCCAGGCCGGCTGGGGCCTGACGAGATTCGGCGTTCTCAAGGGGGGAAAAGTACTTTCGCTCACAATTAGCAGGGCCGATGGAAAGAGCTTGAAACCAGGTTTGAAGGGGGGGAGGGATAAAATCAGGCTCACTAGTGATAAGCCCTGGGCGGCGCGTCCATGTTTGAGGGATGGTGTGCTAGCGAGAGCTTTCGCTCTGCTCCACAATGTACCGAGTACACCGGAGTGCAGTTGAAGGGTTTGTACGCTAATGCACACGGTGGCAGGAATAGACAGGAGGAACCAGACGCCTTGGCTCAGTCCCAGGGCTACGGCATCATTGGCAGAAGTGAGCCTTGTTGGGAAGAGTCCTGTGACCGCAGCGCTGTGATGGACCGTCATAGGCCCTTCAGGAGAGAGAGATGCAGGGCAGGCGAGGAGGCGGGGTAGTGCTGTCCGTAAAGGAGGGCTTGGACTGTAGAGCGCTTGCAGCTGAGGGCGACATGGTCGAGAGCCTCTGCGTACAGATTAGGGGAAAAGCTACTAAAGCGGATGTTCTTGCAGGAGCTTGCTATGGATCACCCAGCCAGGTGATGACAGCCCTGTACGATTCTATAAGGAATCAAGGGAAATCTCTACATCAGCCACCCTGTGTCGTCCTTATGGGCGACTTCAACTTCCCAACTGCTAAGTGGGACTGTCATGGAGCAGACATGAAGGGGCCCAGGAACTTCCTGCAGCCCACGTTGAAGATATCTTTTTGATACGGGTGCTATGGGAGCCACCTAGGAAAGGTGCTCTCCTCGACCTGTTGTCTGTACGCAGAGATGGTCTCGTGGGTGAAGTCATGACTGGTGGCTGTCTTGGCCAGAGTGATCAAGAAATGGTTGAGTTCAACACCTTTGGTGATACGGGAAAAACTGTCCGCAGACATACTAGCCTGGGCTCGGGGAGGGCAGACTTGCGGCTGCTCAAGGAACCAGTTAGGAAGGTCTCCTGGGAATCTGCTTTCGAGGGTATTGGTGACCATAGCTGCCGGTCAGTTTTTGAGAGCCATTTCTTAAGAGCACAGGGGCGGGCAGTTCCAGTGTGTTGCAAGTCAAGCAAGAGGGGCAGAAGGCTGGCTTGGCTGACCAGGACTCTCCTTCGGGAACGTGGGTGGCAAACGCAAGTGTATGGCCTTTGGAAGGGGCTCGGGGGTGTTTGGTTGATGGCAAGCTCAACAGGAGTCAAGAGCATGCCCTGGCGGCCAAAAGGACCAGCCCTCTGCTGGGGTGCATTAGGCACGCTGTAGCTAGCTGGTCGAAAGAAGGGATTGACCCGCCATACTCAGTACTGGTGGCGGCCTCAGCTCGAGTGCTGTGTGCAGCTTCGGGCTCCACATGACAAGCAGGCTATAAAAATACTTGAATGTCTCCAAAGGAGGGCAGCAAAGACGGTGAAGGGACTAGCGGGCATGTCCTTATGAGGCGTGGCTGAGGACGCTGGGTTTGCTGAGCTTAGAGGAGAGGAGAGGAGACGGAGGGGTGACCTCATTGCTGTCTACAGCTTCCTCAGGACAGGGAGCGGAGAGGGAGGGAGGTGCCGGTCTCTCCTCTCTGGGTTCTGCTGAGAGGACGCGAAGGAATGCCTTAAAGCTGCGTCAAGGGCAGTTCAGCTTGGCTGTTAGGAAGAAGTTCTACACTGAGGCGGTGGTCAGGCAGTGCAACCAACTCCCCCTGGGAAACAGTCACTGCCCAAAGCCTGTTGGCATTCAAGAATCAATGGGACGATGCTCTTAGGTATATGGGAGAGAGGTGCGGTGAATGGAGTTAACGCTCGCTGGCAGCCGGTCACAAGTGGTGTCTCCCAGGGCTCCACACTGGAGCCGGTTCTGTTTAGTATCTTTATCAAAGATGTGGATGAGAGGATCGAGCGCACCCTCAGGACGTTTGCAGATGACACCAAGTTGGGCGGGAGCGTTGATCTGCTAGCGGGTAGAAAGGCTCTACACAGGGCTCAGGACAGGCTGGATCGATGGGCTGGGGCCAAGAGCCTGAGATTCACAAGTGCCGGGTCCTGCACTTGGCTCGTAACAACCCCATGCAACGCTCTAGGCTTGGGGAAGAGTGGCTGGAAAGCTGCCTGGCGGGGAAGGACCTGGGGGTCTCGGTTGACGGCCGGCAGTGTGCTCAGGTGGCCAAGAAGGCCAAGAGCGTGCTGCCTTGTATCCGAAAGAGTGTGGCCAGCAGGACGAGGGAAGTGATCGTCCCCCTGTACGCGGCACTGGTGAGGCCGCACCTCGAACAGTGAGTTCGGAATTGGGCTCCTCACCGCAGGAAAGACATGGAGGTTCCGGAGCGTGTCGCAGGAAGAGCAGCAAAGTTGGAGAAGGTTCTAGAGCATGAGACTTATGAGGAGCTCCTGAGGGAACTGGGGTGGTTTAGTCCGGAGAAGAGGAGGCTGAGGGGAGACCTTATCACTCTCGACAGCTACGTGCAAGGGGACTGTGGCGAGGCGGGTGTCGGTTTCTTTCCCCAGGTAACAAGTGATAGGAAGAGAGGCAACGGCCTCACGTTGCACCAGGGGAGGTTCAGATTGGATATTAGGAAGATCATCTTCACCGAAAGGCTTGTCAAGACTGTTGTGGAGCAGGCGACCCGGGAAGTGGTTGAGGCACCGTGCCTGGAGGTATTTAAAAGGAGCGTAGACGTGGCGCTTCGGGACATGGTTTAGTGGTGGAGTTGGCCATGTTAGCTTTGCGGTTGGACTCGATGATCCAAAAGGTCTTTGCCAAGCTGAATCACTCTACGGTTCTATGATCTTTTGATTTATCTTGAAGGTTGCGCGGTGTGGAGTCAGGGGTTGGACTTGATGGTCCTCGTGGGTCCCTTCCAACTCAGCATATTCACAGAATCACAGAATCACAGAATGGTAGGGGTTGGAAGGGAGCTCTGGAGATCGCCTGGTCCGACCCCCCTGCCAAGGCAGGATCACCTAGCGCAGGTTGCACAGGAACGCGTCCAGTCAGGTTTTGAAGGTCTCCAGAGAAGGAGACTCCACAACCTCTGCGAGCAGCCTGTTCCGGTGCTCCGTCACCCTCACAGTAAAGAAGTTTTTCCTCATGTTGAGGTGGAACTTCCTGTGCTGCAGTTTATGCCCATTGCCCCTCTGGGTGCTACTGAAGTACTTTATGCCCTACCACTGGGCGCTACTGAAAAGAGACTGGCTCCCTCCTCCTGACAGCCACCCTCCAGATGTTGATAGACATCGATAGGGTCCCCTCTCAGCCTGCTCTTCTCCAGACTAAACAGCCCCAGGTCTCTCAGCCTTTCCTCATACGAGAGCTGTTCCAGGCCCTTAATCATCCTCGTAGCCCTCCGCTGGACTTCTCCAAAAGTTCCCCGTCTCTCTTGAACTGGGGAGCCCAGAACTGGACACAGTCCTGCAGATGAGGCCTCACCAGTGCAGAGTAGAGGGGGAGGATAACCTCTCTCGACCTGCTGGTCACACTCTTCTTAATGCACCCCAGGATACCATTGGCCCTCTTGGCCACCAGGGCACATTGCTGTCCCATGGAGAACTTACTGTCTACCAGGACTCCAAGGTCCTTCTCCATGGAGCTGCTTTCCAGCAGGTCAACCCCTAACCTGTACTGGTGCATGGGGTTGTTCCTCCCCAGGTGCAGAACTCTACTCTCGTCCTTGTTAAATTTCATGAGGTTCCCCTCCACCCCACTCTCCAGTCTGTCCAGATCCCGTTGAATGGCAGCACAGCCTCCCGGTGTATCAGCCACTCCTCCCAGTTTTGTATCCTCAGCAAACTTGCTGAGGGTACATTCCAACCCTTCATCTAGGCCATTGACGAAGATGTTGAAAAACAAACAGACCCACTACTGGTCCCTGAGGAACACCACTAGCTGCAGGCCTCCAACTGCGCTCTGTGCCGCTCACCACAACCCCCTGAGCCATCATATTCTATGATGATGAGAGTGCCGCTGGCTGGCAGATGATCCTAAATCCAAACTACGGCACCACGCAAGCTCCTGTGACAAAAGCGAACTCCAGCCCAGCCTTAAGCAGCGCAGCGGGGCAGCGGTGAGTGGCCAAGCCAGGGTGGGGCCGAAGGGCGGGGCTGGCCGGCGGGCACGCCTCTGATGTGCGCTGGCGCCTGTGACAGCACAGGGGACAAGTCACAATGGGGGTGGTTAGACAGGCGCCAGCAGAGGCAGCCCTGCCCCTGTGCGGCCTGGGCCAGCGGTGAGTGCGCACGCGGGGGCAGGCTGTGCTGGATGAGGGCCGGGGCAGAGTCGCGGGCCCCCGGGGGGTGGGTTCTCAGCCTGCACCGAGGGCCCAGCCCCTCGCGGCAGCGCCTTGGGCAGGGCACGGTGCCGCCGCTGCCGGGCCCGGGCGCAGGCCTCGCTGCCTCCCAGCTGCCTCGCCCCCTCGCCGAGCTGCCCCCAGCTCCCTGCGGCCCACGTCCCCGCTCCCCCCACTGCCAGCTCCCGCCCTCCTCGCCCCACTCAACCCCTTCTCTCCCTCCTCCTGCAGGCCATGGCTGACACGCTTTTCTTCACCTTGGCGATGCAAAGCATCATCCAGCACCCACAGTTGGTCGGTGAGGAGCTGGATGAGGCCACGCGCGAGCGCATGCAGCAGCGTGCGGAGCTGCTGAGCCGGGAGATGGCTCGGCTGCTGCAGGAGCTGGAGCAGAGCACCCAGGAGCAGAGCGGCTTGGCCTGGGGAGCCCTGCTCTTTGCTGCCTTGCAGCAGTGGCAATTCTGGGCGATTGCTGGAGTCCTGGTCCTGCTCTTTGGGCTCTGCTGGTGGCTCAGGACAAGAAGCCACCAGCCACCCAGCAGCAGCAAGGAAGGCAGCGCTAGCAAGAAGGCGGGCAAGGAGGAGCAAGAAGCAAAAGCCAGTGTTGCAGTGGTCGTGGGCAGAATTTCGGCCAAGCGCCTCCCGCACCTGCCAGAATTCTTCATGCTCATGGAGGAGCTGGTGGATGAACTTCTCCAGATCTGCCGACAATTTTCCAGGAAGAGCTTCACGCCAAGACTGAAGCGAGCCTTCGTGGTGGGCAGCGCCTTCGAACGTCGGAGTCCTCGTGAGGGTGATGCTGTCTACCGCCTGCTCGTGCCCCTGCAGCCCCCCCGTGGGCACACCTTCCACCTGGAGAGGGGCACCGTGGAGAAGAGGCCGGCGAGGAACTCCAGGCTCCGCGTGGAGCTGGAGTGCACCTGCGCGAGGGAGCAGCTGGTGGGCCACATGCTGTGCTTCCTCCACCACCCCGAGGAGGAGCTGAGGAGAAATCAGGCTGCCAGCCTCCTAGGCACCCTCTGCACCGGCCCCTACCTAGACCTGGAGAAAACCACCCGCTGGTTCCAGATGCTGATGAAATCAGCCCTCAGGCAATATTTTCTTCGGTTGAGACACTGCCATCTAACAGTGCTGCCCTCCAGGCGCTCCTGCAAGCTCCGCCTGACAGACACGTCCAATACTACCGTCCTGATGGAGATGATGTTTGCGGTGCAGCAAGATCACTCAGACACCTTCCTGAGCATCGAGTAGGCAGAGGCCAGTGCTACCAGCAGCAGGACGTGGACGGTCAGCTGTGCTATGGCAGAGGTGCAGTTCTTCAGGTACAGGGCCAGGCCTGAAGACACTCCCCGGGGAGCTGCTGCTGCAGAACTGAGCGACAGACACTCCCGTTACCACCTGCACAGCAACCGGACTCCCTCTTCGAGAGAGTCCATTGACCCTGGGACCTTTACCCTGTGCAAAGATGTCAATAAATCACTTGTTTGTTTAACACACAAAGGCTGCGTCCGTGAGTGTCCGTGCATCACTTTGTCAGGGAGCGTGGGCAGAGGGTGCCGACCGCTCCGCTGTCGCTGAGTCTAGGAGCATTTGGCAGAAGAGGTGATGCAGTGCGCTCTGGTTTCATGATTCACGGGGCTTTGGCTTCCCTGGCTTGTGGGTTAATCCCAGGAGGCAGCTTGGCATCACGCAGCTGCTCAAGCACTTGCCCCCAGAGGGATGGTGGAGGGAATGTAAAGGGTGAACGTGGGAAAACTTGTGGCTTGAGAGAGGACGGTTCGGTAGGTCGAGCAAAAGCTACACGCGCAGGCAAAGCAAAAGAAAGCATTCACTTGCTGCTGTCCTGGTCTGCTGAGCAGACTTTTCGGGAAGCGTTCTGCCTCCCTGGGGCTCACGTTGAAGGCGATCCCAGGAAACCTCCCAGCCTTGTACAGCCCTCAGAGCAGTAGCTGCTCTTGCTTCTTCACCTGGGTACCAACGAAGTCGTGACAAGAAGCCCAAGGGCGATCAGAAGAGACTTGAGGGCCTCGCGGAGATTGGTAAAGGGGTCAGGAGTGCAGGCACTGTTCACCCCTGTCCTCCCAGCTGTAGGGAATGACACGGAAAGAAACAGGCCGACGCACTTCCCAATACCTGGCTGCGAGGCTCGCGGCAGCGGCACACGTTGGGCTTTTTCAGTCCTGGGAAGGTGTACGGGAGGCCAGGCTGGCTGGGGCCTGACGAGATTCGGCGTTCTCAAGGGGGGAAAAGTACTTTCGCTCACAATTAGCAGGGTCGATGGAAAGAGCTTGAAACCAGGTTTGAAGGGGGGGAGGGATAAAATCAGGCTCACTAGTGATAAGCCCTGGGCGGCGCGTCCATGTTTGAGGGATGGTGTGCTAGCGAGAGCTTTCGCTCTGCTCCACAATGTACCGAGTACACCGGAGCGCACTTGAAGGGTTTGTACGCTAATGCACACGGTGGCAGGAGGAACCAGACGCCTTGGCTCAGTCCCAGGGCTACGGCATCATTGGCAGAAGTGAGCCTTGTTGGGAAGAGTCCTGTGACCGCAGCGCTGTGATGGACCGTCATAGGCCCTTCAGGAGAGAGAGGCAGGGCAGGCGAGGAGGCGGGGTAGTGCTGTCCGTAAAGGAGGGCTTGGACTGTAGAGCGCTTGCAGCTGAGGGCGACATGGTCGAGAGCCTCTGCGTACAGATTAGGGGAAAAGCTACTAAAGCGGATGTTCTTGCAGGAGCTTGCTATGGATCACCCAGCCAGGTGATGACAGCCCTGTACGATTCTATAAGGAATCAAGGGAAATCTCTACATCAGCCACCCTGTGTCGTCCTTATGGGCGACTTCAACTTCCCAACTGCTAAGTGGGACTGTCATGGAGCAGACATGAAGGGGCCCAGGAACTTCCTGCAGCCCACGTTGAAGATATCTTTTTGATACGGGTGCTATGGGAGCCACCTAGGAAAGGTGCTCTCCTCGACCTGTTGTCTGTACGCAGAGATGGTCTCGTGGGTGAAGTCATGACTGGTGGCTGTCTTGGCCAGAGTGATCAAGAAATGGTTGAGTTCAACACCTTTGGTGATACGGGAAAAACTGTCCGCAGACATACTAGCCTGGGCTCGGGGAGGGCAGACTTGTGGCTGCTCAAGGAACCAGTTAGGAAGGTCTCCTGGGAATCTGCTTTCGAGGGTATTGGTGACCATAGCTGCCGGTCAGTTTTTGAGAGCCATTTCTTAAGAGCACAGGGGCGGGCAGTTCCAGTGTGTTGCAAGTCAAGCAAGAGGGGCAGAAGGCTGGCTTGGCTGACCAGGACTCTCCTTCGGGAACGTGGGTGGCAAACGCAAGTGTATGGCCTTTGGAAGGGGCTCGGGGGTGTTTGGTTGATGGCAAGCTCAACAGGAGTCAAGAGCATGCCCTGGCGGCCAAAAGGACCAGCCCTCTGCTGGGGTGCATTAGGCACGCTGTAGCTAGCTGGTCGAAAGATGGGATTGACCCGCCATACTCAGTACTGGTGGCGGCCTCAGCTCGAGTGCTGTGTGCAGCTTCGGGCTCCACATGACAAGCAGGCTATAAAAATACTTGAATGTGTCCAAAGGAGGGCAGCAAAGACGGTGAAGGGACTAGCAGGCATGTCCTTATGAGGCGTGGCTGAGGACGCTGGGTTTGCTGAGCTTAGAGGAGAGGAGAGGAGACGGAGGGGTGACCTCATTGCTGTCTACAGCTTCCTCAGGACCGGGAGCAGAGAGGGAGGGAGGTGCCGGTCTCTCCTCTCTGGGTTCTGCTGAGAGGACGCGAAGGAATGCCTTAAAGCTGCGTCAAGGGCAGTTCAGCTTGGCTGTTAGGAAGAAGTTCTACACTGAGGCGGTGGTCAGGCAGTGCAACCAACTCCCCCTGGGAAACAGTCACTGCCCAAAGCCTGTTGGCATTCAAGAATCAATGGGACAATGCTCTTAGGTATATGGGAGAGAGGTGCGGTGAATGGAGTTAACGCTCGCTGGCAGCCGGTCACAAGTGGTGTCTCCCAGGGCTCCACACTGGGGCCGGTTCTGTTTAGTGTCTTTATCAAAGATGTGGATGAGAGGATCGAGTGCACCCTCAGGACGTTTGCAGATGACACCAAGTTGGGCGGGAGCGTTGATCTGCTAGCGGGTAGAAAGGCTCTACACAGGGCTCAGGACAGGCTGGATCGATGGGCTGGGGCCAAGAGCCTGAGATTCACAAGTGCCGGGTCCTGCACTTGGCTCGTAACAACCCCATGCAACGCTCTAGGCTTGGGGAAGAGTGGCTGGAAAGCTGCCTGGCGGGGAAGGACCTGGGGGTCTCGGTTGACGGCCGGCAGTGTGCTCAGGTGGCCAAGAAGGCCAAGAGCGTGCTGCCTTGTATCCGAAAGAGTGTGGCCAGCAGGACGAGGGAAGTGATCGTCCCCCTGTACGCGGCACTGGTGAGGCCGCACCTCGAACAGTGAGTTCGGAATTGGGCTCCTCACCGCAGGAAAGACATGGAGGTTCCGGAGCGTGTCGCAGGAAGAGCAGCAAAGTTGGAGAAGGTTCTAGAGCATGAGACTTATGAGGAGCTCCTGAGGGAACTGGGGTGGTTTAGTCCGGAGAAGAGGAGGCTGAGGGGAGACCTTATCACTCTCCACAGCTACGTGCAAGGGGACTGTGGCGAGGCGGGTGTCGGTTTCTTTCCCCAGGTAACAAGTGATAGGAAGAGAGGCAACGGCCTCACGTTGCACCAGGGGAGGTTCAGATTGGATATTAGGAAGATCGTCTTCACCGAAAGGCTTGTCAAGACTGTTGTGGAGCAGGCGACCCGGGAAGTGGTTGAGGCACCGTGCCTGGAGGTATTTAAAAGGAGCGTAGACGTGGCGCTTCGGGACATGGTTTAGTGGTGGAGTTGGCCATGTTAGCTTTGCGGTTGGACTCGATGATCCAAAAGGTCTTTGCCAAGCTGAATCACTCTACGGTTCTATGATCTTTTGATTTATCTTGAAGGTTGCGCGGTGTGGAGTCAGGGGTTGGACTTGATGGTCCTCGTGGGTCCCTTCCAACTCAGCATATTCACAGAATCACAGAATCACAGAATGGTAGGGGTTGGAAGGGAGCTCTGGAGATCGCCTGGTCCGACCCCCCTGCCAAGGCAGGATCACCTAGCGCAGGTTGCACAGGAACGCGTCCAGTCAGGTTTTGAAGGTCTCCAGAGAAGGAGACTCCACAACCTCTGCGAGCAGCCTGTTCCGGTGCTCCGTCACCCTCACAGTAAAGAAGTTTTTCCTCATGTTGAGGTGGAACTTCCTGTGCTGCAGTTTATGCCCATTGCCCCTCTGGGTGCTACTGAAGTACTTTATGCCCTACCACTGGGCGCTTCTGAAAAGAGACTGGCTCCCTCCTCCTGACAGCCACCCTCCAGATGTTGATAGACATCGATAGGGTCCCCTCTCAGTCTGCTCTTCTCCAGACTAAACAGCCCCAGGTCTCTCAGCCTTTCCTCATACGAGAGCTGTTCCAGGCCCTTAATCATCCTCGTAGCCCTCCGTTGGACTTCTCCAAAAGTTCCCCGTCTCTCTTGAACTGGGGAGCCCAGAACTGGACACAGTCCTGCAGATGAGGCCTCACCAGTGCAGAGTAGAGGGGGAGGATAACCTCTCTCGACCTGCTGGTCACACTCTTCTTAATGCACCCCAGGATACCATTGGCCCTCTTGGCCACCAGGGCACATTGCTGTCCCATGGAGAACTTACTGTCTACCAGGACTCCAAGGTCCTTCTCCATGGAGCTGCTTTCCAGCAGGTCAACCCCTAACCTGTACTGGTGCATGGGGTTGTTCCTCCCCAGGTGCAGAACTCTACTCTCGTCCTTGTTAAATTTCATGAGGTTCCCCTCCACCCCACTCTCCAGTCTGTCCAGATCCCGTTGAATGGCAGCACAGCCTCCCGGTGTATCAGCCACTCCTCCCAGTTTTGTATCCTCAGCAAACTTGCTGAGGGTACATTCCAACCCTTCATCTAGGCCATTGACGAAGATGTTGAAAAACAAACAGACCCACTACTGGTCCCTGAGGAACACCACTAGCTGCAGGCCTCCAACTGCGCTCTGTGCCGCTCACCACAACCCCCTGAGCCATCATATTCTATGATGATGAGAGTGCCGCTGGCTGGCAGATGATCCTAAATCCAAACTACGGCACCACGCAAGCTCCTGTGACAAAAGCGAACTCCAGCCCAGCCTTAAGCAGCGCAGCGGGGCAGCGGTGAGTGGCCGAGCCAGGGTGGGGCCGAAGGGCGGGGCTGGCCGGCGGGCACGCCTCTGATGTGCGCTGGCGCCTGTGACAGCACAGGGGACAAGTCACAATGGGGGTGGTTAGACAGGCGCCAGCAGAGGCAGCCCTGCCCCTGTGCGGCCTGGGCCAGCGGTGAGTGCGCACGCGGGGGCAGGCTGTGCTGGATGAGGGCTGGGGCAGAGTCGCGGGCCCCCGGGGGGTGGGTTCTCAGCCTGCACCGAGGGCCCAGCCCCTCGCGGCAGCGCCTTGGGCAGGGCACGGTGCCGCCGCTGCCGGGCCCGGGCGCAGGCCTCGCTGCCTCCCAGCTGCCTCGCCCCCTCGCCGAGCTGCCCCCGGCTCCCTGCGGACCACGTCCCCGCTCCCCCCACTGCCAGCTCCCGCCCTCCTCGCCCCACTCAACCCCTTCTCTCCCTCCTCCTGCAGGCCATGGCTGACACGCTTTTCTTCACCTTGGCGATGCAAAGCATCATCCAGCACCCACAGTTGGTCGGTGAGGAGCTGGATGAGGCCACGCGCGAGCGCATGCAGCAGCGTGCGGAGCTGCTGAGCCGGGAGATGGCTCGGCTGCTGCAGGAGCTGGAGCAGAGCACCCAGGAGCAGAGCGGCTTGGCCTGGGGAGCCCTGCTCTTTGCTGCCTTGCAGCAGTGGCAATTCTGGGCGATTGCTGGAGTCCTGGTCCTGCTCTTTGGGCTCTGCTGGTGGCTCAGGACAAGAAGCCACCAGCCACCCAGCAGCAGCAAGGAAGGCAGCGCTAGCAAGAAGGCGGGCAAGGAGGAGCAAGAAGCAAAAGCCAGTGTTGCAGTGGTCGTGGGCAGAATTTCGGCCAAGCGCCTCCCGCACCTGCCAGAATTCTTCATGCTCATGGAGGAGCTGGTGGATGAACTTCTCCAGATCTGCCGACAATTTTCCAGGAAGAGCTTCACGCCAAGACTGAAGCGAGCCTTCGTGGTGGGCAGCGCCTTCGAACGTCGGAGTCCTCGTGAGGGTGATGCTGTCTACCGCCTGCTCGTGCCCCTGCAGCCCCCCCGTGGGCACACCTTCCACCTGGAGAGGGGCACCGTGGAGAAGAGGCCGGCGAGGAACTCCAGGCTCCGCGTGGAGCTGGAGTGCACCTGCGCGAGGGAGCAGCTGGTGGGCCACATGCTGTGCTTCCTCCACCACCCCGAGGAGGAGCTGAGGAGAAATCAGGCTGCCAGCCTCCTAGGCACCCTCTGCACCGGCCCCTACCTAGACCTGGAGAAAACCACCCGCTGGTTCCAGATGCTGATGAAATCAGCCCTCAGGCAATATTTTCTTCGGTTGAGACACTGCCATCTAACAGTGCTGCCCTCCAGGCGCTCCTGCAAGCTCCGCCTGACAGACACGTCCAATACTACCGTCCTGATGGAGATGATGTTTGCGGTGCAGCAAGATCACTCAGACACCTTCCTGAGCATCGAGTAGGCAGAGGCCAGTGCTACCAGCAGCAGGACGTGGACGGTCAGCTGTGCTATGGCAGAGGTGCAGTTCTTCAGGTACAGGGCCAGGCCTGAAGACACTCCCCGGGGAGCTGCTGCTGCAGAACTGAGCGACAGACACTCCCGTTACCACCTGCACAGCAACCGGACTCCCTCTTCGAGAGAGTCCATTGACCCTGGGACCTTTACCCTGTGCAAAGATGTCAATAAATCACTTGTTTGTTTAACACACAAAGGCTGCGTCCGTGAGTGTCCGTGCATCACTTTGTCAGGGAGCGTGGGCAGAGGGTGCCGACCGCTCCGCTGTCGCTGAGTCTAGGAGCATTTGGCAGAAGAGGTGATGCAGTGCGCTCTGGTTTCATGATTCACGGGGCTTTGGCTTCCCTGGCTTGTGGGTTAATCCCAGGAGGCAGCTTGGCATCACGCAGCTGCTCAAGCACTTGCCCCCAGAGGGATGGTGGAGGGAATGTAAAGGGTGAACGTGGGAAAACTTGTGGCTTGAGAGAGGACGGTTCGGTAGGTCGAGCAAAAGCTACACGCGCAGGCAAAGCAAAAGAAAGCATTCATTTGCTGCTGTCCTGGTCTGCTGAGCAGACTTTTCGGGAAGCGTTCTGCCTCCCTGGGGCTCACGTTGAAGGCGATCCCAGGAAACCTCCCAGCCTTGTACAGCCCTCAGAGCAGTAGCTGCTCTTGCTTCTTCACCTGGGTACCAACGAAGTCGTGACAAGAAGCCCAAGGGCGATCAGAAGAGACTTGAGGGCCTCGCGGAGATTGGTAAAGGGGTCAGGAGTGCAGGCACTGTTCACCCCTGTCCTCCCAGCTGTAGGGAATGACACGGAAAGAAACAGGCCGACGCACTTCCCAATACCTGGCTGCGAGGCTCGCGGCAGCGGCACACGTTGGGCTTTTTCAGTCCTGGGAAGGTGTACGGGAGGCCAGGCCGGCTGGGGCCTGACGAGATTCGGCGTTCTCAAGGGGGGAAAAGTACTTTCGCTCACAATTAGCAGGGCCGATGGAAAGAGCTTGAAATCAGGTTTGAAGGGGGGGAGGGATAAAATCAGGCTCACTAGTGATAAGCCCTGGGCGGCGCGTCCATGTTTGAGGGATGGTGTGCTAGCGAGAGCTTTCGCTCTGCTCCACAATGTACCGAGTACACCGGAGCGCACTTGAAGGGTTTGTACGCTAATGCACACGGTGGCAGGAGGAACCAGACGCCTTGGCTCAGTCCCAGGGCTACGGCATCATTGGCAGAAGTGAGCCTTGTTGGGAAGAGTCCTGTGACCGCAGCGCTGTGATGGACCGTCATAGGCCCTTCAGGAGAGAGAGGCAGGGCAGGCGAGGAGGCGGGGTAGTGCTGTCCGTAAAGGAGGGCTTGGACTGTAGAGCGCTTGCAGCTGAGGGCGACATGGTCGAGAGCCTCTGCGTACAGATTAGGGGAAAAGCTACTAAAGCGGATGTTCTTGCAGGAGCTTGCTATGGATCACCCAGCCAGGTGATGACAGCCCTGTACGATTCTATAAGGAATCAAGGGAAATCTCTACATCAGCCACCCTGTGTCGTCCTTATGGGCGACTTCAACTTCCCAACTGCTAAGTGGGACTGTCATGGAGCAGACATGAAGGGGCCCAGGAACTTCCTGCAGCCCATGTTGAAGATATCTTTTTGATACGGGTGCTATGGGAGCCACCTAGGAAAGGTGCTCTCCTCGACCTGTTGTCTGTACGCAGAGATGGTCTCGTGGGTGAAGTCATGACTGGTGGCTGTCTTGGCCAGAGTGATCAAGAAATGGTTGAGTTCAACACCTTTGGTGATACGGGAAAAACTGTCCGCAGACATACTAGCCTGGGCTCGGGGAGGGCAGACTTGTGGCTGCTCAAGGAACCAGTTAGGAAGGTCTCCTGGGAATCTGCTTTCGAGGGTATTGGTGACCATAGCTGCCGGTCAGTTTTTGAGAGCCATTTCTTAAGAGCACAGGGGCGGGCAGTTCCAGTGTGTTGCAAGTCAAGCAAGAGGGGCAGAAGGCTGGCTTGGCTGACCAGGACTCTCCTTCGGGAACGTGGGTGGCAAACGCAAGTGTATGGCCTTTGGAAGGGGCTCGGGGGTGTTTGGTTGATGGCAAGCTCAACAGGAGTCAAGAGCATGCCCTGGCGGCCAAAAGGACCAGCCCTCTGCTGGGGTGCATTAGGCACGCTGTAGCTAGCTGGTCGAAAGAAGGGATTGACCCGCCATACTCAGTACTGGTGGCGGCCTCAGCTCGAGTGCTGTGTGCAGCTTCGGGCTCCACATGACAAGCAGGCTATAAAAATACTTGAATGTCTCCAAAGGAGGGCAGCAAAGACGGTGAAGGGACTAGCAGGCATGTCCTTATGAGGCGTGGCTGAGGACGCTGGGTTTGCTGAGCTTAGAGGAGAGGAGAGGAGACGGAGGGGTGACCTCATTGCTGTCTACAGCTTCCTCAGGACGGGGAGCAGAGAGGGAGGGAGGTGCCGGTCTCTCCTCTCTGGGTTCTGCTGAGAGGACGCGAAGGAATGCCTTAAAGCTGCGTCAAGGGCAGTTCAGCTTGGCTGTTAGGAAACAGTTCTACACTGAGGCGGTGGTCAGGCAGTGCAACCAACTCCCCCTGGGAAACAGTCACTGCCCAAAGCCTGTTGGCATTCAAGAATCAATGGGACAATGCTCTTAGGTATATGGGAGAGAGGTGCGGTGAATGGAGTTAACGCTCGCTGGCAGCCGGTCACAAGTGGTGTCTCCCAGGGCTCCACACTGGGGCCGGTTCTGTTTAGTGTCTTTATCAAAGATGTGGATGAGAGGATCGAGTGCATCCTCAGGACGTTTGCAGATGACACCAAGTTGGGCGGGAGCGTTGATCTGCTAGCGGGTAGAAAGGCTCTACACAGGGCTCAGGACAGGCTGGATCGATGGGCTGGGGCCAAGAGCCTGAGATTCACAAGTGCCGGGTCCTGCACTTGGCTCGTAACAACCCCATGCAACTCTCTAGGCTTGGGGAAGAGTGGCTGGAAAGCTGCCTGGCGGGGAAGGACCTGGGGGTCTTGGTTGACGGCCGGCAGTGTGCTCAGGTGGCCAAGAAGGCCAAGAGCGTGCTGCCTTGTATCCGAAAGAGTGTGGCCAGCAGGACGAGGGAAGTGATCGTCCCCCTGTATGCGGCACTGGTGAGGCCGCACCTCGAACAGTGAGTTCGGAATTGGGCTCCTCACCGCAGGAAAGACATGGAGGTTCCGGAGCGTGTCACAGGAAGAGCAGCAAAGTTGGAGAAGGTTCTAGAGCATGAGACTTATGAGGAGCTCCTGAGGGAACTGGGGTGGTTTAGTCCGGAGAAGAGGAGGCTGAGGGGAGACCTTATCACTCTCCACAGCTACGTGCAAGGGGACTGTGGCGAGGCGGGTGTCGGTTTCTTTCCCCAGGTAACAAGTGATAGGAAGAGAGGCAACGGCCTCACGTTGCACCAGGGGAGGTTCAGATTGGATATTAGGAAGATCGTCTTCACCGAAAGGCTTGTCAAGACTGTTGTGGAGCAGGCGACCGGGGAAGTGGTTGAGGCACCGTGCCTGGAGGTATTTAAAAGGAGCGTAGACGTGGCGCTTCGGGACATGGTTTAGTGATGATGATGGTTTAGACTCGATGATCCAAAAGGTCTTTGCCAAGCTGAATCACTCTACGGTTCTATGATCTTTTGATTTATCTTGAAGGTTGCGCGGTGTGGAGTCAGGGGTTGGACTTGATGGTCCTCGTGGGTCCCTTCCAACTCAGCATATTCACAGAATCACAGAATCACAGAATGGTAGGGGTTGGAAGGGAGCTCTGGAGATTGCCTGGTCTGACCCCCCTGCCAAGGCAGGATCACCTAGCGCAGGTTGCACAGGAACGCGTCCAGTCGGGTTTTGAAGGTCTCCAGAGAAGGAGACTCCACAACCTCTGTGAGCAGCCTGTTCCGGTGCTTCATCACCCTCACAGTAAAGAAGTTTTTCCTCATGTTGAGGTGGAACTTCCTGTGCTGCAGTTTATGCCCATTGCCCCTCGTCCTACCACTGGGCGCTACTGAAAAGAGACTGGCTCCCACCCTCCAGATGTTGATAGACATCGATAGGGTCCCCTCTCAGCCTGCTCTTCTCCAGACTAAACAGCCACAGGTCTCTCAGCCTTTCCTCATACGAGAGATATGCCTTAAAGCTGCGTCTTGGGCAGTTCAGCTTGGCTGTCAGGAAAAAGTTCTACACTGAGATGGTGGTCAAGCAGTGCAACCAACTCCCCCTGGGAAATGGTCACTGCCTAAAGGCTCGTTGTTTATTCAGCAACCCAAAAAAAGGTAGATTAAATTAGACCCTTGATTACTGTGGATGGGATAGTGTAAACAAATAGGCAGATGACAATGCCAAACACTGCTGTGACAGGTGCGCTGCCAGGCCAGATACAAGGAGCTCAGGATGCAGAATTTCATCAGAGGAGATGTTAAACAGAAGAGTAAATATAAACCAGCTTATGCTTGGATCCCTACACAAAAACGACATTTAAATGTGGTCAGTTAGGTTTTGGCTGTATTGCAGTTTTGAAGCAAAAACCCAATACAAGGAGAAGCCGAGTACAAGCAAAAAAAACATTCTGTACATTGCAGGAATTCCCCTCGTCTTGAAACTGGAAGCCTGTCCGAGAGGTCAGGGACAAGGAGCTTCTTATGCTGTATGTGAATTTGATTTAGTCCATCTGTAAACCAGTTTAAAACGGTTACCCCATAAAACCAACACAATCAGGTTTCCTACTAATGTCTTCTATGTATGCATCTACAGTTGTTGGTACAACAGTGTTATAAATGATTTAGTCCCAAACGGGATTCCAATTCAAATTTACAATTTATTAAGCGAATAGAGGCAAGTAAACAGCGCTGGGTGCGCCGGGAGTCTCTGCTCCACCAAGACGCACGTGGTTCAGTTCCTGTTCCTGGTTTATATCCTGTCCGTTAATACATATTCATGAATAGGCGTGTCTTCTTCAGCGCATGCCCTCTTCTCCTTCTAGAATCTTCTCGAATCTTCCTCAGCGTGATCCTGTTCGCTAATACATATTCATGAATAGGCGTGTCTTCTAATACATATTAATGAACAGGCGTGTCTTCTTCAGCACATGCCCTCTTCTCCTGCTAGAGTCTTCTCGAATCTTCCTCGGCGTGCCCCCAGGATGACCCCAAACCTTATGCATGCATTTTCTTTACACAATACCATGCGGTCAGTGGTCAAACTGGTTTGAGCTGATATACCAGCAAAGTAGTTTAACTTTCTCCTGTAAAATACCCCTTTTTATGGTGCAGGAGAAATCCATAAAAGTACAGAAGATTATACTTCATCACACGAATCAGATGAACATATTTCACAACAGTAAGCTGGAAGGAAGCACCTTTGCACGTCTTTTCACCACCTCTTGTTGGAGATCCCAGAGGAGCAACACAGGCTAGACATCATAGTTGCCTTCACCTAGTTGATGAGATATAAGGCACCCTCATGTCAATTTTTTGTTTGACATGAATTACATCATTGTCCTGTCCTTACCAGACAGGTACTGGTTAAGAGTGCCACTGATCTCATCTACCTTTGCCTTAACTTCCAACAGAGCTATAAAAAGCATCTTGCAAAATTATAGTTGAGAAGAATTTCTCCTCCCACACCTGCTGAGCCCATGAAGGACTGACTCTTTCATGCATATTAAGTTGTTTGTACACATCTTTTTTTCAGACTTGAGCAGATATTTAGTCCCAAAAATTACCCACAAAGAGGATGAACAAACTGCAAACTATTCCATGCTAAGTGTAAGGGATGCTTTCACATCTAATAAATCTATCTGCACACTGATAAATCAGATTGTAAAAAAACTCTTCTATACAGTCAAATCTTTTTACATAAATAAGTTCCCCACACCCAGGTGGATTTGCTCTGAAGATATTCACTCGCTCCTCTTGCAGATGTTTCTGGAAGCCAGGAATTGCAGATCTCTGCAATACCCTTTGAGGAGCAGGTTCGTTTTTTTTTTTAAAAAAAAAGCCCTGTGTGTGTCTATATGTGTGTATCTGTGTGAAGGATCAGTTTATCTGGATGACTAAAATTCCAATATGAGTTGACAAAGGATGGACTGCTTGTGTATCTAAAACCATGACAACCCTGACATTTTATAAGTTTTTTCTCCAGGCATAAGATAATTTACATTACAATTTTAATATTTTGAGAAATGAAGGCCTGAGAGGTTTTCCTGCTCAATTATTTTGTTCAAAGTATCTCAGAAAAACTTGATAGGCTGTGATCACATTTCTTCTACAAAGATCAAGCTCCTGTTTTGTAAAGACAATGCAACAAACTTTGTTCTTGGCTTATGGTGCAATTCCCCACCCCTTTAATGACTGATAGGTCTGGAATAAATATCTGGACCTCGTTTGGCCTTACAGATGCTACCTTGCTGCAAAATTCAGCTGTTCTGACTAACTACATCTTTAACATGCCTGGAGATGAGTTTTCAGTAGAGCTTGCAGGAGCCATAAGCTCTTTGAGGCTCAGTTTTCTCACAGGCCCGTACAGCACCAGATGCAATAAGCCCTTCATCCCAACAGGTGTCTCTGGCACAAACCTCACTAATAAACATACAGCTCAAAACTGACTATTCCATATAAGTCTTGCCATTAGCATTTTTTCTCCTTCCTTCTATAAAACTGCAGAGCTTCCTACCTGTACAAGTGTGCAGCTGTAAACGCATTTGGAGTAAACAAGTATTGCACAGAAGACAGTAGCTCATGAGGACTGGTTTTGTATGGATTTACTTCCTCTGGGATCAGCCTCTCCCGTGCAGCACAACCATGTCATCTCCTGTACCATGCCTCCATGGGTGCAGGCAGGGGAGAGCTGCTAGCCCCCATCTGCTGCCCAGCCGAGTAATGGCCTGCCCATTGCCTGCCCATCTTCCCAACCCCTGTCAGAAATGGGGTGTTGGATGTTTTTTATCATTATAGACATTTCTATACATTTTGGACATTTCTGGGTGCTGAACTGGAATACTTAAAGTCAGCTTGGGTACCTCCACCATGCACTGTAGCATGGGGTGTAGACATACACCCATGAGGTTCGGTGGGGCTGAGACCTCAATAATAGCAGCAACACCACAGAGCAGGATGTGGGAAGCACATTACACCCTCCAGCTTCAGCGCGCATCGAGCTTCAGATACTGTATGTTGTGTTTTAATTTCTTCATTTAATTTGTTTTCAATACTAAACAGATTTCAGAAGGATGCACCTACAGGTTTGCTCCATCTGTTAGGAAACCTGTGATGGGCTGCTCTCGCTCTGCGTTTTCTGTTGTACATTCCTATCAATAAGGATGGATATGAAGACAATGAAAAATGCAGCACCAGAATTAAGAAAATATTTAGAAATATAGCACATATTTAGAAAACAACACTGGTTTTCAAAGGGATGCAAGAAAAACAGACCCAACTTAACCTTTTGGAACACATTACTTTTATCTGCTGTGATACCAGACAGAAACCTGCTGAGTGTTAGGGCTTTTGGTTACTTATTATGTGATGAAAGGTCTGAAAATGGTGTTGAAACAAACAGCAGAAAAAAGCACTGACATAATGGATCAAGGGCTTGTTGTGCAGTTTCATTTATGAAGAAAGTCAAACAAGCATTGGGCAGTTTCATCACATGCATGTATCTCAAGAACATCTGAAAAAAAAAAATTTCACCTGGCATTGATGAAAAGCAATGGGAGCAAAGACTGGAACAAAATTTTTCTCTAAATAGAAGGCTCCAGATGGATCCTGGCTGATAGGATAAAAGAAGTTTCATATTCTACCTCATGAATACAACAAATTTGGATATTCCCACTCATGACACCAGAACTGTCTAGTTCTCCTCTCCCTCTTCTCATCTCCAAGGGCTGTTGCTGCTCCCTGCATTGGTGTGACTGGGACTCACTGTGGGGATATCAGGTCAGAGGCTGTATACAGTACCATCCAATTCGACCAACTAAAACAAGCACCACTAAAATGAACCAACATGTTAAAAAGTAATTTGAAATCTCTAACAATATCTGCCTCAAGCAAATAAAAGCAGATGAAAGAAAATGAAATGTTTGAGAAATGCCATGACTATAACAACCTAGTCCAAAGACAACAACAGCTCAGTGAGAAAATTCATCGCCATCATTTGGGTCTCTGCTGGAATGAGAGCAGAAGAACAAGTTCAACAGCAGCAGCATGAAATCGCTCAGAGCGCCACACATCCTCTTTCCACAGCACCCTAGTCCCAGACCCAAGGACCTGCACCAGAGCATCAATGCAAGCCAGTGTTAGCTATTGAGGTTGGACCACAGGTCCTCAAAAACCTGGGCACAATCTGGTTGTGAAGCACAGTGAAACTCCTCTGTAGATATTGATATTCTTAAGTGTTTCCAGAAATATGATCCAAAACTGGAACATAGCCCAGACAATTACTGGGGCAGTCACCTTGGCAATGGTGACTCCTGACTGACTGAGCCTAAGCAGAAAATAAGCAAGAATAAGAAGAAGTGTGTGAAACAGTTATAACCAGAGTGAAAACCCTGGCATAAGTTGTTGAATATTAGCAGAAAATTACCCCCAAAAAGGGTAAAAAAAGCTATAAATGGGAAGTAGCAATGGAAGGGCTGGGCCTGTCCACAACATCTGGCATAACATAACGTAAGCAGCATCTGTAGGTTTGAGGTTGTTAAACCCACCCAAGTCTCTGACACTAGTAATCCAATTTTCCTAGGACCAAAAGAGAAGTTTTCTGCAGAATACCATAATAGCTGAATTACTGCCAATGGCCTAAAGAGGCAATATAAAGATTTTGCCAAGTGTGACATGAAGCATCAGTTGCAGACGCAATTTCTGGTACCAAGTCTGTTGTGAATGTGACCTAGGCTGAATGTGACCGAGCTCCTGTGCTTGGGTCCCTTCGTGTCCTGCGCCACCGAGGCGAAGGGCTACGGAGCGAAGGATCGTGCCGGGGGACCCTTCCCGAGGCGGCCAAACGCGAAGGCGGCAGCACAGGGAGCGAGAGAGTGCCCCAGCTTCCCCCCCCGACCCCCGGCCGGCGGAGCGGGCTCCTAACGAGCGGCAGCTCTGACTCGGCATGGGCGGGGCCCAGGGCGGCAGCGGCCAAAACCGCTCGAGCGCGAGTGACCCGGAACGCGGCGAACAGGGCGGGGCACGTCAGGAGGGCGGGGCACGTCAGGAGGGCGGGGCACGTCAGGAGGGCGGGGCACGTCAGGAGGGCGGGGCGCGTCAGTCTGCACGGGCAGGACGTGCAGGGAAGGCGTGCGGGCGGGGTACAGTACAAGTGGCCATCGTCCTCCCAGAGGAGGCTCAGCCATGGTCACCACTCGGCTGAAAACCGGGGCCAGAAAGAATGTGGCGACACAGACGGAGCTCCCGCTCAGGCACGCGGCTGTCCAAGTATCTGGCTGCAAAGAGTGCCTGAGCCTGTCGGTTGTTCCAGAGACCGACGGGGACACTACCTGCGTGCGGTGCGACCAGGTGAGCGACCTGCTCAGCCTGGTAGCAGAGCTGAAAGAGGAAGTGGAGAGGCTGAGGAGCATTAGGGAGTGTGAGAGGGAGAGAGGTAGGTGGAGCCGCACCCGGCCATCCCTGAAGCAGGGGCAGCTGGTGGAGGCTCCACAAGCAGCAGGAGATCCCCTGTCCTCTTGCTGCCGGGCAGAAGGAGAGGACCTAAGAGATGAGGGGAAATGGAAGCAGGTCCCTCCTCAGAGAGGTCGGCGAATCCCCTCCCGGCCTCCCTCACCGTCCCAGCTGCCTTTACACAACAGGTATGGGGCTCTGGAACGTGAAGGACAGGAACATGAGGACCCTGACGATGGTCCATCCAAGGGGGTGTCTAGGGTGAGTCAACCAGCCCCACGCATCAAGACATCCTCTGTTAAGAAAAAAGGAGAGTGATTGTCGTAGGCGACTCCCTTCTGAGCGGTACAGAGGGCCCAATATGTCGACCAGACCCAACTCACAGGGAAGTCTGCTGCCTCCCCGGGGCTTGGGTGAGAGATGTCACCAGGAAACTCCCTGGTCTGATTTGGCCCACTGATTACTACCCACTGTTGGTCATGCAGGTTGGCAACGACGAGGTTGCACTAAGAAGCCCAAAGGCAGTCAAAAAGGACTTGAGAGCACTGAGGCGACTGGTCAATGGAGCGGGAGCACAGGTAGTGTTTTCATCAATCCCTTCAGTGACAGGGAAGAACACTGAAAGGAACAGGAAAGCACACCTGATCAACACGTGGCTTAGGGGCTGGTGCCGTTGTCAGAATTTTGGGGTTTTTGACCACGGAGCGGTTTACACGGCACCGGGTCTGCTCGCAGCTGATGGAGTGCAACTGACTCCCAAGGGCAAAAGGATTCTTGCTCATGAGCTGGCAGGCCTCATTGAGAGGACTTTAAACTAGATTTGGAGGGGGGAGGGGATAAAACCGGGCTCACTAGAGTTGAACCCAGGGGTAGGTTCAACGTGCCAGAGTTGAAATCGATAGCCCAGCTCAGGTGCATCTACACCAATGCACGCAGCATGGGCACCAAACAGGAGGAGCTGGAAGCCATTGTGCAGCGGGACAGCTATGATGTAGTTGCCATCACAGAAACATGATGGGATGCTTCTCATGACTGGAGTGCTGCAATGGATGGCTATAAGCTCTTCCAAAGGGATAGGCAGGGAAGGAGAGGCGGTGGGGTGGCTCTGTATGTTAGGGAGTGTTTTGATTGCATAGAAATCAAAGATTGTGAAGACCAAGTAGAGTGCTTGTGGGTAAGGACGAGGGGGAAGGCCAATGAGGCAGATATCCTGCTGGGAGTCTGTTACAGACCACCCAACCAGGATGAAGAGACAGATGAGACATTCTATAAGCAACTGGCAGAAGTCTCGCATTCGCTGGCCCTTGTTCTTGTGGGGGACTTCAACCTACCGGACATCTGCTGGAAGTATAACACGGCAGAGAGGAAACAATCTGGGAGGTTCCTGGAGTGTGTGGAGGATAACTTCCTGACGCAGCTCATGAGTGAGCCCACCAGGGGAGGTGCCTTACTGGACCTGCTGTTTACAAACAGAGAAGGACTGGTGAGAGATGTGGTGGTCGGAGGCCGTCTTGGGCTTAGCGACCACGACATGACAGAATTCTCAGCTGTGAGTGAAGTAAGGAGAGGGGTCAGCACAACTGCTATCATGGACTTCCAGAGGGCAGACTTTGGCCTGTTCAGGTCACTGGTTGAGAGGGTCCCTTGGGAGACAGTCCTGAAGGACAAAGGGGTCCAGGAAGGCTGGACAGTCTTCAGGAAGGAAATCTTAAAGGCGCAGGAGCAGGCGGTCCCCATGTGCCGTAAGACGAGCTGGTGGGGAAGGCGACCAGCCTGGCTGAACAGAGAGATTTTGCTGGGACTCAGGGAAAAGAGGAGAGTTTATCACCTCTGGAAGAAGGGGCAGGCAACTCACGAAGAGTACAAGGATCTCGTTAGGTCAAGCAGGGACAAAATTAGAAAGGCAAAAGCCCAGCTAGAGCTCAATCTGGCCACAGTCGTAAAGGATAACAAAAAAAGCTTCCACAAATATATTAACAACAAAAAGAGAGGCAAGGAGAATCTCCATCCCTTAGTGGATATGGCGGGGAACATTGTCTCCAAGGATGAGGACAAGGCTGAGGTACTTAATGCCTTCTTTGCCTCAGTCTTTAATAGCCAGTCCAGGTATCCACAGGGTATTCAGCCCCCTGAGCTGGTAGCCAGGGATGGAGAGCACAATATACTCATAATCCAGGAGGAAGCAGTCAAGGACCTGTTAAACCACCTGGACACCCACAAGTCTATGGGGCCTGATGGGATCCACCCAAGAGTACTGAGAGAGCTGGCGGAGGAGCTTGCCAAGCCACTCTCCATCATTGATCAGCAGTCCTGGTTAACAGGGGAGGTCCCAGACGACTGGAGGCTTGCCAATGTGACGCCCGTCTACAAGAAAGGCCGGAAGGAGGATCCTGGGAACTACAGGCCTATCAGCCTGACCTCTGTACCGGGGAAGATTATGGAGCGGTTGGTCTTGAGAGTGCTCACAGGGCATCTGCAGGACAACCAAGGGATCAGGCCCAGCCAGCATGGGTTCATGAAAGGCAGGTCCTGCTTGACCAACCTGATTTCCTTCTATGACCAGGTGACCTGCCTAGTGGATGAGAGAAAGACTAGAAAGACTGTGGACGTTGTCTACCTGGACTTTAGTAAAGCCTTTGACAGTGTCTCCCACAGCATTCTCCTGGAGAAACTGGCAGCTCGTGGCTTAGACAGGTTTACTCTTCACTGGGTGAGGAACTGGCTGGATGGCCGAGCCCAGAGAGTTGTGGTGAAGGATTTTAAATCTGGCTGGCGGCCGATCACAAGTGGTGTTCCCCAGGGCTCAGTTCTGGGGCTGGTTTTGTTCAATATCTTTATAGATGATCTGGATGAGGGGATCGAGTGCTCCCTCAGTAAGTTTGCAGATGACACCAAGTTGGGTGGGAGTGTTGATCTGCTGGAGGGTAGGAAAGCTCTGCAGAGGGATCTGGACAGGCTGGATCGATGGGCAGAGGTCAACTGTATGAGGCTTAATAAGGCCAAGTGCAGGGTCCTGCACTTCGGCCACAACAACCCCATACAACGCTACAGGCTTGGGGAGGAGTGGCTAGAGAGCAGCCCGGCGGAAAGAGACCTGGGGGTGCTGGTTGACAGCCGGCTGAACATGAGCCAGCAGTGTGCCCAGGTGGCCAAGAAGGCCAACAGCATCCTGGCCTGTATCAGCACTAGTGTGGCCAGCAGGAGCAGGGCAGGGATCGTGTTCCTGTACTGGGCACTGGTGAGGCCGCACCTTGAATCCTGTGTTCAGTGTTGGGCCCCTCACTACAAGAAGGATGTTAAGGTGCTGGAGCGTGTCCAGAGAAGGGCAACGAAGCTGGTGAGGGGTCTGGAGCACAAGTCTGATGAGGAGCAGGTGAGGGAACTGGGGTTGTTCACTCTGGAGAAGAGGAGGCTGAGGGTAGCCCTCATCGCTCTCTACAACTGCCTGAACAGGGGTCGTGGCGACGAGGGTGTTGGCCTCTTCTCCCAAGTAACTAGTGATAGGACAAGAGGAAATGGCCTCAAGTTGCACCAGGGGAGATTTAGATTGGATATTAGGAACAATTTCTTCACCGAGAGAGTGGTCAGGCATTGGAACAGGCTGCCCAGGGAGGTGGTGGAGTTGCCATCCCTGGAAGTGTTCAAAAAACGTGTGGATGTGGCACTTCAGGACATGGTTTAGGGGACATGGTGGCACTGGATTAATGATTGGACTTGATGATCTGGAAGGTCCTTTCCAACCTAGTGATTCTGTGATTCTGTGAAATACACAGCACAGTTTCATCGAGGCAACAGGCACATCCATGTACAGTAAAATATTTTCTTCTACTCTCTCTCATACCTCTTGCTGTAGTGGTGGGAACACCCTACTGTTCAGAGGGAGCAGAAGCAGAGCCTAATAGTGCCTCTATTTCAACGAGAAAAAGTATGTAAATGGCAGTATGCATATTCAACAAATGAAAAAAACTAAGGCAATGGCTTCTCTGCAGGAAAGCTCCCAAAATTTAGATGTTCAGATGCTTGGGAACGTTCCTTTAGAGCACATGGTCACGCCGTGTGAAGGGAGAGACCTGCCGGAAAAGGCTGGTCTTGGCCATGCACTATGAAAAAGGAGTAAAAAAAACTCAGTGAAAAAAAGAAAGGAAGCAAAATAGCAAGAGTGAATCACAGAATCATAGAATAGTTTGGGTTGGAAGAAACCTTTAAAGTCATCTGGTCCAACCCCCCTGCAATAAGCGGGGACATCTGCAAGTAGAGCAGGTTGCTCAGAGCCCCATCCAACCTGACCTGGAATGGTTCCAAGAATGGGGCATCTACCACCTCTCTGGGCAACCTGGGCCAGGGCTTCACCACCCTCATGGTGAAACATGTCTTCCTTAGATCTGGTCTAAACCTACCTTCTTTTAGTTTAAAAACATTACCCCTTGTCCTATCGCCACAGGCCCTGCTAAAAAGTCTGTCCTCAACTTTCTTCTAAGCCACCTTTCAGCCCTGTCAGGCTACAGTAAGGTCTCCCCGGAGCTTCTCTGCTCCAGGCTGAGCTCCCCCAGCTCTCCCAGCCTGTCCTCCCAGCAGAGCTGTTCCAGCCCTTGGAGCATTGCTGGGGCCTCCTCTGGCCCCGCTCCAGCAGGTCCATGTCTCTCCTCTGCCGAGGGCTCCAGAGCTAGACGCAGCACTGCAGGGGGCTCTCCCCAGAGCGGAGCAGAGGGGCAGAATCCCTTCCCTCGCCCTGCTGGCCACGCGGCTTTGGGGGCAGCCCAGGACACGGTTGGCTTCTGGGCTGTGAGCGCACGTTGCCGGCTCCTGTCCAGCTTTTCATCTCCCTGTACCCCCGAGTCCTTCTTGGCAGGGCTGCTCTCCATCCCTTCATCCCCCAGCCTGTGCTGATACTGGGGGTTGCCCTGACCAAGGTGCAGGACCCTGCAGTTGGCCTTGTTCACACAGGCCCAGTCCTCGAGCTTGTCCAGGTCCCTCTGGATGGCATCCTGTCCCTCAGGCGTGTAAAATGAATGAAACTGCAGCTGTATGAATTTTGATACAGTGATTATTTCTGTGGCACGCTGCATTTGATCGAATGCCGTATTTCATGTCTGCAGACCACCTCGGTAGGACCGAAGTACTCCAGGCTCCTCGCACAGTCCCTAGAGCAGCCATCTCCCACAGCTGCAGGAAATCCCTGGAGCACCATGAGGTTTTGAAATTTAGCTCAACTGTTCCTCCATGGGAAACCCAGGTATGGTTTTGCTTATGCAGGTCTGGCATAAGCGAATTGCCCCAGATAAATGGAAAAGTCTCATTTTGTAGAAATTGGAAAAAACATGTCTCACTGCAGTTCTTTATTTTGCCAGCACTGCTTCTAAGGAAACCACTGCAATGTCATGCAAAATATGCAAGCCGGACGTTTTGATGTTGGCCCTTCAGAGACATTAGTTTCCCAGGTGAGATCCCTGGGAAATGGTCAGGTACTTGCAACATGCTTTGATTTTTTTCTAACCTGCATGTAGGAATAGATACGTGTTTTCCAGAAATTATAATCACATTCAAGAACAAATAACCACTGAGAGTTACAACCAGTACAGCTACTTTTGGCTGACTGAGACAGCAAAAAGGCCTTTATTTTCCATGGCATTGCACCATTTATGAAGGTCTTAGAAAAGCAGATAGTTGTCAGGAGACCAGGGTCTCCTCAGCTGGGTTCTCATGAGAATTCAGGGTTAAAAATAAAAATGAAAATTATCTTTGCAGTAATATATCGGGCTGCTGATGTCACTGAACATCTTGTTGTTAGCAGAGATCCTCTGGGCTCTATTCGAAGCCCTTTTTTGTTTTTTATACAAATGAGCTAGACCTACACTTCCAGAGAGTTAATCTGCATTTTTATGGGGATGAAGCCATTTTGTATGCCAGTGGGCCTTCTCTGAATAGCGCTCTGGTTACTTTTTAAAAGGCATTTAACATAATGAAGGGTAGATTGCTGAACATTAAGCCACTGAGTTTAGTGAAGGAAATGTCAGAGAGTGCATTTCATCTAGTTGCATTAAAAATGGCAAACAGCATACCATCCAGTTCCTTATCAAACAAAACACAAGCAGTTTTCCTTTCAAATATGCAGCCAGGTTTCCAAATTTCAGCCTTTGCAGTGCCTAGGTGTATCAATGTCCTCGCTGAGCAAGAGCTCTCCAGCTCCAGAGACCTTCTTTATAAATAAAACGCGGTAGTATTTAGAGAGGGACAAGAAGAGACAAGCAGAAGCGTGGGGACATGGCAGCCCGCAGAGCTGTGTACATGAACTAGCTCCCAGCAGTTTTGCAGCTGACTTTCCCATAGCCCTTGTTTTCTCAGGGAAGGTTGCCTGGACATCTTCAGTGTTGTCCCAGACTGCTGGAGAAAGCAGGGCCTCCCAAGGGCATGTCATTCAAACACCTCCAATGATCAACTTGTATGCATGTATATATATTGCTGTGTGTATATATATTACACACAGTAATGTGCTGCACTATTTCTGTAAGATAATTGACTATAAAACTGGAGACTAGTTCACAGCTTTTACATTTAAATTGCTATTTCTCTTCAAAGTTTTGATCTTTTTAAATAAAAAGTAGTTACTAAAGCCTTTGAGAAAAAATAAACACTACCTACAAAATTCCCCCAAATTTCAATTCTGTTTTTAAAAAAATTAAGGATTACTAATAGTATTCTGGACAAAATGGAGCACTGCCTATGTGGGCTAACATGTAATGACAGTTTCCTAGTGTTCAAATCCAAATGAGTTGACATCCTGAAAGAAGAAACAAAAGGCCCCTGGGACACCTTATTGCAGCCTTCCAGTACTGAAAGGGGGTTTACAAGAAAGATGGGGACAGACTTTTTAGCAGGGACTGTAGCAATAGGACAAGGGGTAATGTATTTAAACTAAAAGAGGGAAGATTTAGACTAGATCTAAGGAAGAAATTTTTCACCATGAGGGTGGTGAAACCCTGGCCCAGGTTGCCCAGAAAGGTGGTCGATGCCCCATCCCTGGAACCATCCCAGGTCAGGTTGGACGGGGCTCTGAGCAACCTGTTCTAGTTGAAGACGTCCCTGCTCGTGGCAGAGGGGTTGGGCTAGATGGCCTTTGAAGGTCCCTTCCAACCCAAACTATTCTATGATTCTATAAAAAGGAGTCTACAGAAAATGTTTTTTAAAAGTGTCAAGAAAGCACCACAGAATGCAAATCTAGCAGATTCCCAGTCCCATGATCTTGGTACTGAGCAGCTCGGTCTGGCACCAGTAGCAGGCCACTGGGCTGTGGTGACCCAAGCATGGGAAAGGCCCAGATCCCCTCCTCACCCTCCTCAGAAAGCTTAAAGAAAAGAGCCTGCTCACACACACCGGCAGTGAGCAGCAGTGCTGCACAGAGACCCTGGGAGCAGAGCTGCTGCCTGCTTGGGATGCTGGTCTGCTGCAGGTCGTTAGGGCAGAGCGCTGGTGTCCCAGGTCATCACCTCTTTGTTTTTTACCTTCCTATGTGGGAAGACAACAGAGTGCATTTTCTGCTTCCATGAGCTCCTGTTTCAAGTAGATGGTTCAAACTGGATGATCAAATCTTCCTCGGGGCTCTCAAATATATTTCCATTGACTCCAGCAGAACCAGTTCAGATTTACTCCAGGGCAGAGGAGACAAAGGCCACACCAACAGGCTTTCGTTTCTGCCATGTAAGCTCATCAGGATTTTAAATGTAGTGAACAAAAGCAGGGACATTTTCCTCATGTTCATTGTATCTTACTCCCATGCTGTCACCCAAGACACACCCCAACGCCACAATCAGCTCTGAGCAATCCCAACACAGACCCAGGGACAAAACACCACTGTGTATAAGCCAAGTCATACCAGCCCCTGTATTTCCCAGGTTCAGCAGCACAAATAAGACCTCTGCACTTCACACCTAGAAACATTAACTCAGACTATGAGGTTGTTAGAGATGCGAGTTCCCCGAGGATGACAGGCACTGGGAAGAATTGAGATAGATCGGCAAAGAGTGGAGAGAGGCATGAGCCAGAGCTCGGTGGTGGTTGCAGCTCCAGCCAGGCACATAGCGCAGTGGAGTGGCACAACCCACTGGCAGAAGCAGGTAACAGGTACATCACTTTCTGATCTATGAGATTGCTATGGCACAGTGCAAACGGGGGGCTGGGGGGAGCCCCAGGCGTGCATCACCGCCAGGGAGCAGGGTGCTGCTTGCCAGAGATGCCACAGGCAGCAGGCTCTGAGTATTTGATAGCTAAATATTGACTGTAGAAACACCTTCTGATGGTGCAGACCAGAGCGATATGGGCAACAGGGAATTATCAGCATGCATCGGTTCATCCATGCCTGAGCACGCCAAAATATCCCCAGGAAACAGACTGTTAAACTAAATAAGTTCTCATTCTTTTAAATTACCATTGTAGATTATTCCGTGCGGAGTTAAGCTGGGCATCACCTGCTTCAAGTAAGTGCTAGAGGAGCACAAGTGCTGCTTTGGGAGAAGCTCACCCCTTGCAGCGGGACAGGATGAAAGCTGTATAAACTGTGGGGTGAAGAGGTACCGAGTGCATTCTACTGATGCATAGGGATTGACAACCTCCTCTAGGCACAGAATAAAAAAAAAAGTTTGAACTCTTACAAAATTGTCAGGAAGTGTTTGCAGAGGTTTTCTTGCTGTTCTTGCTTTGGTTTGTTTTGGTATTATGGTTTTTTAATTAAAGAATTTGGGCTGTTGCACAAGGCAAGGTGGGATGAGACCAGGAGGACCAACAGCTCTGTTCCTGCTTGGGTCCTGCATCAGCAGCAAAAGCCAAGCAGGCACCTGCTCCATGGTCAGCTTTGAAGCTGACTCAACCCCTCTTAAAATACAGGGCACATTGCATAAAGCAGCCATGTCAGGAGCAAACCACGTGGGTTTCACAGAATCACAGAATCATTAAGGTTGGAAAGGACCTTCGAGATCATCAAGTCCAACCATTAACCCAACACCACCACGCCCCCTAAATCATGTCCTGAAGCGCCACATACACATGATTTTGAACACCTCCAGTGATGGTGACTCCACCACCTCCCTGGGCAGCCTGTTCCAATGCCTGACCACTTTCCCAGTTAAGAAATTTTTCCTAATATGTCGCAACTTGAGGCCCTTTCCTCTCGTCCTATCACTAGTTAGATGGGAGAAGAGACCAACACCCACCTCACCACAACCCCCTTTCAGGTAGTTGTAGAGAGCGATAAGGTCTCCCCTCAGCCTCCTCTTCTCCAGAGTGAACAACCCCAGTTCCCTCAGCCGCTCCTCATCAGACTTGTGCTCCAGACCCCTCACCAGCTTCGTTGCCCTTCTCTGGACACGCTCCAGCACCTCAATGTCTTTCTTGTAGTGAGGGGCCCAATACTGAACACAGGATTCGAGGTGCGGCCCCACCAGTGCCCAGTACAGGGGCACGATCCCTGCCCTGCTCCTGCTGGCCACACTAGTGCTGATACAGGCCAGGATGCTGTTGGCCTTCTTGACCACCTGGGCACACTGCTGGCTCGTGTTCAGCCGGCTGTCGACCAGCACCCCCAGGTCCTTTTCTACTGGGCAGCTCTCCAGCTGCTCCTCCCAAAGCCTGTAGCATTGCATGGGGTTGTTGTGACCCAAGTGCAGGACCGGAGCTTGGCCTTGTTGAACCTCATACAGCTGGCCTGGGCCCATCGATCCAGCCTGTCCAGATCCCTCTGCAGAGCTTTCCTACCCTCCAGCAGATCAACACTCCCACCCAACTTGGTGTCATCTGCAAACTTACTGAGGGAGCACTCGATCCCCTCATCCAGATCATCTATAAAGATATTGAACAAAACCAGCCCCAGAACTGAGCCCTGGGGAACACCGCTTGTGACTGGCCGCCAGCCAGATTTAACGCCATTCACCACAACTCTCTGGGCTCGGCCATCCAGCCAGTTCCTCACCTAGCAAAGAGTAAACCTGTCTAAGCCACGAGCCGCCAGTTTCTCCAGGAGAATGCTGTGGGAGACACTGTCAAAGGCTTTACTAAAGTCCAGGTAGACAACGTCCACAGTCTTTCTAGTCTTTCTCTCGTCCACTAGGCAGGTCACCTGGTCATAGAAGGAAATCAAGTTGGTCAAGCAGGACCTGCCTTTCATGAACCCATGCTGGCTGGGCCTGATCCCTTGGTTGTCCTGCAGATGCCCTGTGAGCACTCTCAAGACCAACCGCTCCATAATCTTCCCCAGTACGGAGGTCAGGCTGACAGGCCTGTAGTTCCCAGGATCCTCCTTCCGGCCTTTCTTGTAGACGGGCGTCACATTGGCAAGCCTCCAGTCGTCTGGGACCTCCCCTGTTAACCAGGACTGCTGATAAATGATGGAGAGTGGCTTGGCAAGCTCCTCCGCCAGCTCTCTCAGTACTCTTGGGTGGATCCCATCAGGCCCCATACACTTGCGGGTATCCAGGTGGCTTAACAGGTCCTTAACTGTTTCCTGATGGATTATGAGGAGTTTATTGTGCTCTCCATCGCTGGCTACCAGGTCAGGGGGCTGAATACCCTGTGGATACCTGGACTGGCTATTAAAGACTGAGGCAAAGAAGGCATTAAGTACCTCAGCCTTGTCCTCATCCTTGGAGACAATGTTCCCCGCCATATCCAGTAAGGGATGGAGATTCTCCTTGCCTCTCTTTTTGTTGTTAATATATTTGTGGAAGCTTTTTTTGTTATCCTTTACGACTGTGGCCAGATTGAGCTCTAGCTGGGCTTTTGCCTTTCTAATTTTGTCCCTGCTTGACCTAACGAGATCCTTGTGCTCTTCTTGAGTTGCCTGCCCCTTCTTCCAAAGGTTTCCTACAGTTTGCACTGGGTTTGGGATTCAGTGGAGTATCTCTGAGTCAGGCTGGGATTCAGTGGAGTATCTCTGACTCATGCATTCAGGCCAATAGAGGAAAAGGCACTTCTATCTCCAGCTGAGCAGCAAACGCGTGGATGTACAGTGCCAAGGCAAAAACTGGTACTCAGTGTACGTTCTAGGGATGAACAGCTTAGCGGCCATGATTTGCCATGCTTTGTACTTCCACCCTCACTTCTGTAAAGCGTGGGAACTTTATAATAAATAAAGTCCTCTGCAGGCTGCTGCAAACATCACTGTTGTGCCAAGACATACATGATGGCATTGCGGCTTTGCCAGGCAGCCCCTACTGCAGTCTGCCTCGCACCCAACTAACAGCATAGACCAGGGAGACATGAAGAGATCTCCTCCAAGAGAGAAGGCAGCACACACCAAAGCTCATTAGAGGAAGGCCTAATTGACATCATCAGCTTTGCAGCAGGCTTTGATGTGTTGCAGGAGCTGAGGGAGGCTGAACGGTGGCATCCCATGGAAAGGAGGTGGGCGCTCCCCAATGAAGGGTGTTTTCTCAACGTTGATCCTCTCCCTAGCACTGACGACAGCTTTTGGGGTGGAATAGCTGCAATCCCATGCTCAGGGTAGTGTCTGGAAAGCAGAAAGAGAAGGACTGATGCACAGTGTTAATATCTGACACCACCAAGCAGCGAGCGGGGGCAAGGGAGACCAAGCAGACACGGGAAGCATGGAAAAGAGGGGCTGAATGCTAGCATCCACTGCAACCCCTGGCACGGTCTCATTCCCAGGGCTTTCCTTTACATGGACATCTAAGCTGAGCAAGACGGATAAAAAATATCATCCTCTTTTCAGTCAGCATTTAATCTAGAGCTCACACTGGCTCGCCCCAAAGGATGGCCTCAGCCATATCCCAAAAATGCGCATATTGCATACCCCAAAAAAATAAATGCCATTAAAATTTGATGGTCCCCAGGTCTGGGGAGCAAGGAGGCAGATGCAGTCCCGACTGTGCCCAGAGACAGGGAAACCATCAAAGAGATTGAGAGACAGAAACCTGGAGGTGGAGGAGCCTGTTCATTGCAGGGTTTTGGTGAGGTGGCACCGCGCGCCACTCCCCCAGCCATGAGAGACCCCAAGAGCTGTGGGAGGAGAGGGACCATCCCAGAGACAGATACAGGGCTGGCCCGGGGGATGCAGCTTGCCAGGAAGATGCCACCACTGACAAGCTCCAGCTTTGCGCAAGCGTTGTAGAGCATCATCTCTGTGCATTGCAGCACACCGCTCATTAATTCTTTCTAATGCAGATCAATAAGAACTGCTTTTTCTGCTCTGATGTGTTAATTTCTAGAAAATAGACAAAAGTCTATTTAATTTAAACTCCAGACTTGGTGGATAACTTCTCCACGAGAACAGAGGAAGGAACAAGAATACAACAGGAAGCTTCTGGGGGCCCAACAGTTGTTTGTTTATCTTTGAACTTTGTGCCAAAACAACAAAACACAATTATCCTAATTTTTGCATGCAATTTCCAGCATTGTAAATCCTTTATATAAGAATACATCAAAACCCTTCTGCCTGCCAATCCCCTCTGTTGCTAAGGAACAGGCAGGCAGAAACCCTGAGCGGGGAGACTTGAAAGTCCTCATTAAAAGGCTTTGTGCATCACTATCAGTGAAATGCTAATTCAGTAAGGCTGATTGATACCCCTGTGTTATCAAGTTCCAGCGATGAGGAAGCTGCTCTGGCTCACCTTCAGTCACTCTTGTTAACAGCAAAAAAAGGTTTCTCACTTAAGCAACTGGAAACATTTTAACCCTAAAAAGCAAGCAAAGTTTTCATGTTCTGCAAACCTCATTTCTGTTCAGCACGCAAAAGGCTTGGGAAATTATTTACATACATTTTAAATTCATTTATCAACCCAGGCTTCACCACTTAATTAAAATGTTTCCAGTCATATAATCATAGGACATCCTTTTGAGCATCCTACCAGGCCGATCGGCACTGACTCAGAAGGAAAGCTGTTGATCCGGACAGAAACTTTCTGCCAAGCCCATGTCTCCTTCCTCCAGGGCTCCGAGTCTCAATATCAGTGTAAAATTAATGATGTTCAGCCATTATTAGTTTTTACTTCAATCTCACACCTCTCTCATAGTTCCTGGAATGGGGCTCTGTATGCACAGACATGACTGCCGCATTCCAGGAAACAATATTTTAGCCTCTTTATTAAATCTCAGCCTCTGTTTTAAACTTGGAACATAGGAACAGACTTGAATTGCTATACTTTTAAAGTAAAAATACACATGTGTCAAGGAAACACTATTTAAAGTCAGTCACTTTCCAGACCAGATGAGGGAAGTGCAGGGCCAGGCTCTCCATGCACACCGAAGAAAAAGACAATTTACCCCAAGTGCTCATATAAGGGACTTTTTTTTCCCGGTATAAAAAAGAAGGACCTGCAGCAAGTGGTTTCTAAGCCCAAATACTCCAGCAAGTCAGGATTTATCAGATTTTACATCCTTTTCCACCTCCTTTTGAGACAAGGAGGGACTGTGACCCTACCCCCTGCCAAGACCAGCAGCAGAAAATCATCACCAGACTGTGCATGATTGGTCATACTCTTATTAATTTCTAAGGCTAAATTAGGAAGAGAACACTTCGCAGCTTAATCAAAGCTACAACCCCACAATTAATACACTGAAAGGTTGGAAAGGATTGACCCAGAAATGAATTCCCAATACAGCAGGCATGGCTTCACACCAAAATTAGATGCAGGGATGAGTCAGGGGAAGAAACAAGCACATTCAAAAGAGCTCAGAGACATTTTTACACTGATGAGGTAAAGAATTTAGCAATGTAGCCAAACATCCCATATTTCACTATCATGCCCTGAGCAGAGGAACTCACTGTTTGATCTAGGGGTTTAAATGAAGCCATTATTTGACCCAGCTCTCAATGAAAGAGGAGCATTATAGAGCAATTTGTCCAGGATTTTTGCGGGCAGTTCAGTTCATCTGGCCAACATCATAGCCATCCCCATGTCCCCTCTTCAGGCAGCACAAGCCCTGTCCTGCCAGGTGGAGATTGGTATCAGATGCACCAGCTTTGTCAGCGACATATCCTTTATTTAAGGAATAACAAAACCATGAACAAGCCATCTTTCTTCCCTGCCAAGATGTACAATGAGTTTTCACTCTGGTTTCCATCACAGCGATACTGTCCATGTTCTCACCAAACCTGTCGCAGGAGCTCATGGTCGTCTGCAGCACGTGCACATGCTTATGATGTTAAGTAGGGGTTTGATTTCTAACAAGGCTTCTACTTGGGGTTTTGGTAATGGGGAATTGAACTAGGAGTCGGCCATGCTGGAAGTGGTCCTTAAATCAGCCCAGATCACCTTATGTCATCCTCTTCTAGGGGGCATTTAAGGTGGAATTGAGTTGGGAAGGGGGACTGTCTACTGCAAACATCACCTAGAGAACTGTTGTGGTGCCACCATACCCCAGGGGATGCCAGGGACCCACTTGGCAGGGGAAGGAGGACACGTGCCCCTGTGGCAAAGCTGCTGGAAAGCACTCCATCAGCTCTCAGCATCACCCAGGGAGTCTTTTCCGTCCCACTGTGAGCGCTTTCCACCACTTTGCCTCCAGCTAATGCAGGAAATTTGCAGTTCTCACTGGAGTCTGGGGAAACAGAGTTTTGCCAGGCTGCAGAGCTGTCCAGATGATGCCTAAACCTCCTGCCCACTCACAGCCACCCCCTGTCCAAAATCCCACGGCAGCGCCAGGAGAGCTGCGTCACCCCCGGCATAAAGGGGAGAGGAAGGAGTCCTGGCACCGCTCTACCTGCCGCCACGCTGCTTCAAACTGTTAAGGTTTCTTAATATTGCTATTTACCCTGAGTTTTTCCATTATCAGTTCATGCAAAAAAGATTAATATTTACCTTGGTGTAAACCCCAGAAAGCTGTTTACACAGCTCTTAATGCACAGCAATAGTTCAGCTGGGAGCTCTGATCTCGGGCACTGTGCATATATATCTGGGCTGTTCTCCATACACCCAGTGACAGTAGTTTGAGAGGAACAATAAAAAAAATCAGAGGCAAATATTACCAACCAACAGCTCACCCGAGTTGACTGCTGGAGCTGCAAGTGCCACAGAGCAAATTGCTCATTAGCAACACGCACAAAAGGAGGGTTTATTTGAGGCAATTAAATAACAACAGCAGTTGTGCAGCTCAGGGCCTCGATATACATTTGATTAAACATTTTTATGTTTAAGGAAAAATCAGGTCAAGCAAATATAGGCACAATTCAGAACCGTTACCAGATTTTTGAAGTTCCTCGGGGACCCACATTTTGCAGCTCAGACTTGTTAAACAGTTCTTGGGACATTTGGCTATGGAGAGAGAACAGGAGACAACTGGGGACCTCCATTTTTTTTCCCTTAAACTAATACGTAATTTTGAAATCACTCTGTTTGCAACAGAAGGGTTAGAAAACAGCAGGAATTTGTCAGCTTTGTGAATTTTTATGGACTCCCAGGACACAGACACAGCAAAAAACCCATCCAGAGACCCTGCACAGGGCAGATGCCTCACAGACATCACCCCAAGGTCTTCCAGGTGTGGAAATTTCTTCCCTGAAGACACAAATAGAGCAAAATCCCTCAATCTGCAGTTGGGCCAAACTGCATCATTCAGAGAGCCAGCACATACCCCATTTTGATTTTAAGGCTCCAGGTAACGACGCATTTACCACTTCCCTTACAAAGTGATCCATGTGATTAATTACTCCCACTTTGTAACTGTTGCCTCCTAACGCCAGGTTCAATTTATCTAACTTCAGCTTCCACCTACTGGAACAGGCCACGTTCCTCCTGTCTAAATGAAGGAGTAACATCATTAGACATGAAGTTACATTAAAATACCATCAAGTGAATAACCTCACTGATGAAGCTGTTGCGTTTTGCCATGCTGTTTCCCTTCGCAGCAGCACCAGGAAGCCCTTGCACACAGCAAAGAAACTCGAGCATTTTGGGAGGGTGCAAGGAGCTTTGTGCAGATGTACCTCAAAACGCTGTGACCTCAGAAGCTGCACCATGCTGCTCTAGCTTGAGGTGGATTAACGGGACGCAACATCGCATTAACCTTGCGGTGCAGTTTCAGGACCAGCATCCTGCATGACACATCTCTATATGCTCTCATTTTTTCCTCTTGACCTATTTCTCAGGATAAAGCATCCAGAACTCACTAATGCCTGAGCTGTGGCTGTCTGGTCTTGCTAGTCTGATTACTGGGGACTCACTCCAGGAACATGAAAAAAAAAAAATATATATATATATGTATATGTATATATGAAACATAGTGAGTATAGTGTACTTTTCCAAACCAGGGCAATTTAATCTAACAAAAATATAGTGATTGGTCCAACCTTCCACAGAAAAAAAAAAAAGTCATGTTCGCTAAACTATGACCATCAAGGGACTGCCTTTATAAGACTGTTGAAGCCCAGCCAGCTCTGAGTCCCTGCAGCAACCCACCCTCAATGCCTCAGTTGAAAAAAATTCATATAACAAAGTATAAAATGTGGATGTTGTAAGGAGATTAACATATCTATTAACCGGCCCAGAATCCCAGGAAATATATATCTGCCTCGCCCCTAATTGCAGTGACCCTGAGTCAAATCCAAAGCCTAAAACTAGCTCATGCACAGGGTCCCCAAGAGAACATACCCTCTCCCATACCCAAACTGAGCATAACAGAGAGTTCAGCTCTCACTGTTATCAGGCACATTTCTTTCTGGTATATCCTAGGAAGGAAAAAAAAAAAGCCCTGTAATCATAACCAGACTCAAAGATCAGATCTGAATTCCTTTTGCATTCCCTCCCTGTGTCAGCTCGCCATGAACCTAGGGGTTAAGAAACACACTTTGGAAAGAAATCCAATACCAAAAAAGCTGAATAGATTCATCAAAAGGGAATGGGCAGGGAATAAATATTCTGACCCTAGTCCTTGCCTCGTATCTCTTTCCTTCAAGAGCAGAGTCACGGGAGTGATCCTAGCTTGCACCAACAGCAACCCCCAACGTCCTCCCAACCTCCCCCATAAATGCAGCTTGTTGGAGCCCTCATGGTGTTTTCCAAGCAGCCAGAGAAGTTTGCATGGATTAATATCACAGGAGGATAATTCTTCGCCTCATGTGAATATCTTGCTTCAAAACCAAACCATATATAATGTAGTCCCCGAAAATGGAAATGGTGATTTTAAATTCAGGTACTGTAAAACTGTGAGTCGCATGGGGATGAAGTTATTTTACAACACTGGCTGAATAAAAGTTTGAGAAGGGGCTCGGCTATTTCTCAAGCCTGCCTGACACTTTTTGTGGAGGAGAAATTATGGCAACAACCACAAGAAGCTGTTCATGATGCATTTGATACCGAGTTAAATAGCAAATTAATATTTTCCCCCTTTTCCAAAAAAGTAGCCTACCATAGTCAGTCTTGCTTCAACTATAAAGAAGGCTTAGGCATTCATTTTCTTCCAATGCAATATATATTTCAGTTTTCCTACTTGAATAGTTAAGTATCTCAATAGTAAAACTCAAGGAATTTATGGTTTATTTTAAAAGCCCATGTAGAATAAGGCAAGAGTCCAGAGCCACAAAGCTTTATTTAGCTAGCTATAACTTTATTTCCTAGCTATTAAGAAGTCATTCATTATATTCAGCATTATTCTAACACAGAGATTTTTCACTAACCTATTTGCAAAGTCACTTTAGAGCTCAAATTTTAACATTAACTCAAGCAATGACAGAAGGACACTCCTGCAGCAGTCAGACAGTGTACCTGAGAAAGGCCTTAAGATCATGTCCCGTTTCCCAAGAAGCCTGTTTTTCCCCCCAGCTGTGAACATTCATGATGTACAAAGATGTTTAGCAAATTCTCCATGCCAGAGAATCTGCCTGAAACCCCATTTCCCAGCTGGGGGGTGCTGCACTCGTGGGGCAGCTTGCAGGAGGAGCACTGTCTGGGTGCATTGTGGCTGGCTGCTGCCTGCAGCAAGACCTGGGTCTTCACTGGGTTGGTTTTATTTTTGGAAAAGCAATATAAAATGAGGCATAACCAGAGGTTGATGGTCTTCAAAGACGCATTAGCAGCTTTCTGAAGTTTATGATTCCACCTTAGTGCAGCAGGTTCTGCACAGATTACTATCAATGTGCAGAAAAGTGCAGTTACTTAGCAATTGCAAGTATTTTTCATCTTCAGTGCTGTTTATCAGTGTCACCTTCTTAATTCCCATGACATAAATATTCCCAGTTCATTAATGGGAAGCTGACACAGTGAAGTTGTGAGTACGCTCTGCTTGAAGCAGAGAGTCTGTAAGAACACCGACATCCCACCCTCAGCTGCATCGGCACTCAGGGGGACCAACGCTGCCTTTGCTTGTAAATTAGAAAGCAGAGTCATCGGAGAATGCAGAAATGGAAGAAATTGGGGGTGGGGGATCAGCCACATGTCTCAGGTTTTCATTTTCAGTGTGAGTATTTTTCTCAGCTTTTTGGTTAATTGAAAGTTTCATCCACTTTTCATCCAAAATTTGCTTACATATATTTTCAAACTGATATGCCAGAAATTCCTCCAGCTCTCACTAAAAGGCTTTTCTCCAACTTAATAGTGCCAAAAGCCAATATCTATCAGTAATCAAACCACAGGCACTGCTACTAGAGTGGCTCCTATGAAAAATCCCAGCCTTTACTAATTCACAACCACTCCCAATCTTTACTAAGCCCTCTCTCAAGTATACAGGTAAGACCGTGTAGCCAAAAGAGACACCATCCCAGAAAGGCCAGTGTCATTCCCCTTGGGGATGAGCAGTGTGGTTCCCCACTAAAAAACTAACAGTAGAAAAACCACATCAGAATATGGCTATAGAGATATTAACAGGGCTATAAAGGGACACCGTGTGGAGCCTTAATTACTGCACCATGAGTCAGACCACTGTCTTTAATGTGAGTTTAAGTGTCTATAAATTGATATATCTCTTAGTGAACATGCCAAGTGAGTGACCACCCAAATGCAGCCCTGAGCTTATGGTTGTCTTATGGTTAGGTTCAGCAGGAGCAGAGAAGAAAAGTAAATCATATTTTGCAAGGTGAGTATTCATCACATTAAACTTAGCAATAAAGAAAGAACTCAATAATATTCTCATAGGCTGGCTTTCAAGTTGACTAGTTAATGGATTGTTAGATATTTTTTATAGACAGTGGAAGATCTGCCAAAAGCATGTGGATTGTTAGAGCCATACAAGATGAATGCTTAGTGTCAGTTAAACCTTCAGATAAATTATGCAAGCCTTTGGGTAATATACAATTAGACATGTTAACATAAAAAACATTGCTTCATCTGATAATAGCCATAAATTCCCAATATTCTGAAGCACCTATCACATGTTGGGCAACGACTTTCCCGTTTGCTTATTCCCAACTGCACATTTCCACTTTAAAGCTCCTGTGCTGGGCCCCAAATACTGCAGACACGTACCAAGAGGAAAACCATACCAGCCCAGCTGAACTAATGCATTTGTCTCCTGAAATCTGGCATGAAAATGGATCATTGAAGTAAGAGGGAGAGACAGGAAAATTGCAGGTTTTCAATGACACTTTTCACAATGGCTTTCTAATCCACCGTGCAGTCTTTTCAGCCTGAACGCCGTAGAGTCCATTTAGCTGAAATAGGAGCATTAAATCCTTAATTTTACAGGGAAGCTGCGATCGTATCAAAATATCATGTTTGAACAGAACTTTTAAATTAGGTACTTGAACTGGTTGATTTGTTTAATAAAGGTCACTCAGCACCGAGAACGTAGGTTTGGAGATTTGACGAAGGTGAATTACTGTCAGCGATGCGGAGTGGGCTGCTGCTGAGCATCCCACAAGCCAGCGGCTGCAGGAAACTCACACTTATTAAAGTGGCTGAAGTGACACATTAATTACTTGGGGAAATTGGAACTGCAGGCAAGCGCGCTGTGGCTGGCGCTGGGCCCCATGCCTTGACTGCGTGGTCAAGCATCACTCGGCACCAGCAGCAGGATGTACCCCACAGCCACAGACCCCATAGCTACACACCATACAAGACCACCTTCCCCGGCTCCTGCAGGCTCCAAAGCAAATATGCAACAATTATCCCATTTCATACTGGTTTTATCCCATATTTCTGCATCCCAGCATCGGGGTGTCCAGACCTACACAGTTCATAAGTGACACTCCTGCACTTATTTTCCATGTGTCCCAAAGGGGAGTGAACCGTACAGTCTCAATCGTGCAGAATTTCAGGGAAAATGTGGTTTTGCTTTTCCTCCTTTGCTCTTTAATCTAATTTGCACCTCCTAACAGGACCACGTGACCGACGTGTTCAGTACCATACCCAAAAGACCAAATTACCAGCTACACAAAAGGAGCAGCAGGCTACCAACCAGTAGGCAGAAAATTATTCATCAAAAGTAGCTGGCAGTTGCTTTCAAATAACAAATGAGCACACACAAATTATCAAACCTATGAGGCAGCTATTTCTAAACAACAGAAGAGTACATAGAAGTTTGCTAATTAGAGAGTATCATGGGAAATCATTGCAATAAGTCATTTAAATAAATGCAAATACATAAAAAGGTTGCCGACCACATTATTAAATGTGTATATGACAGTACAATATGCAGCCAGTAACCAGAGGTGGAGTCCATGTGTGCTACAATGTTCCAGCGTCACCACCACACTACAGGTAATTTTAAGACTTTGCACAATTTCAAGTTTATAGCAAGAGTCCCTGTTTTCGTGGTTTTGAGCCAGACTCATTAGGTGCTGTGTGATTTACTGAGCTTAGCCCCTGACACACAAATTCAAGATCTCAGCTGTCAGTGGCAATGCACGTTGCATCATGTTCAGGAAGGCAAGCTTGGAGCAAAGGAGGGTTGCAAAGCTCAGCCATCTGCATCTGGTTTTGGATAGGATTCACAGTCAGCCATCTCAGTCCAAAATACTAGGTCCTCAGGTGCCAAAGACATTGCTTAAAAATTCCTTAGTACAAACACTGCAAGGCAGAAAGAAACAAAACCCTATTGGGGGAACTTCTTTAAAGGACATACTGAAGATTAAGCCAACCTTTTTTAAGAAAGAAGGGAAATGGATTCCCTGGACCTGAAGATTCAGCTTCATTCCCAAGTACCCAGGCAAAGCTTTATTTAAGCAGTAAAACATGGCAAGCATTTGTGCCTTTAGCACTTTACCCGTCACTCATAGGAGAGCAGGGGAACCTCTTCCCTGGAAAGCCCAGCCCTGAACTTCCCCTAGAGAGCAGCACTGGATGAGCAACATCTTCCTCTCAGAAGGTTTCATCTCCAGGCAGTGGAAACGCATTAGCCACTGACAGTTAATTGAGAAGGTATTTAGGAAGTATAGATTTCTAATGTGCCAAAAAATGGTCTTTCTGTAGGGCGTCTTTTTTGCTCTGATGTAAAACCTGAGCTGGCATTCCTGCTGCAGCCACAGTCAATGCGATGTGAGCTGCAAGGACATACCAACAAGCCAGGCAATGGCAACAGGGTGACCACAAGCCACAGGTCCACAGCAATGCACTCGGTGCTCCTACCCTGCTCCTGGGGAGACTAAATAAAGCTTTCAGTCAAATGCAATCCTCAAGCCCAAAAACCAGCTGGAAGCATTAAAAGACAAAAATAACATGGATGACAAAGTTTTTTAAAAAATGCAAACTACTCCAGCTTGTCTAAACTTTAACAGAGAGCTACTGTCATTGTGTATATTTGTTTGCATGCTTTTAGGAGAGAACAAGGTAGACATAAAGAGGAGGTGACTGGAGACACTGAAGAGCAGGAAAACACTTCCATATTCTCCCAAGCCTTCCAAAACACAGACCCTGAGATCTCTGTTCAACTGATGTTCAGATGAATCTGATGGATGTGAAGGTTTAATAAGCAGTATCCAGTGCACACACAAATCCCAAGTGCCAAAGCACAGGGCAGTTATTTCTGCCCAACAACACTTGAGCAAGAGCACCTTGAAGGCAGAAAGTTAGGAGCAAAAACCCCAGTGGGATTTAATGGAGGCTAGTATGGATGCCATATGTGCAGAAACGTTGCTTTACCACCATGCCAAACTGGTGCACTTCTGGAAGCTGTCACTTCTGGGAGCAGCACCCAGGTGTCTGACCTCGAAAGGAGATGTTGAGTTAGGGACTGGCAGCTCTTCTCTTCCAGGTCAATGGTTCCTCAACGGTTCCTCTTCTGTGGGCACAGCTCCCCTTGAGGCAGATACGGCAGCTGGTTGCACACCTTTCCAGTTCACTTCTGTTGCACGTAGCTGGGGCTGCTGTGAGAGAGCGCAGTAATTGCCCCTGGAGATGGAGTTTTAGGGGAACAAGGAGCTTCAATCCCTGGTGAGCACTGATTTTCAGGACTATGGATCATGGGGCCTTGGGTACTCCTAATCAAGGGCTGTGATGGAGTCCTAAATCTCCCACCTTACTTGCTGACCTTCCCACATTTAAGGCAAGGCACACTAGCATGAAGCTTCCCAGTGTTTCCCCTCTGTGCCCAAAGCAATATATTTCCAACAACAGAGAAATGGCAGCTGTCCTCCCTTCTACCAAGTGGCGAAAAATTACCTTATTTTTGCCGCATTAGAGACCAGAACCTCTGAATTACCCTATAGTAGAGGAACAATTAGCTAAACAAGCATAGGCAGCAGGATGCTCCTCTATACAAGGAAGTCATCCCAAAGCAAAAAAGATATGAATCTAAAGCACAAAATTATTGCAGCTGATTTTGCCAAGCAACGGGCTAATGTCTCACCACCAGCCCCTTCGTCTGGCTCGGCACGCAGGTGTGTTATGCACCACCTGGGATTAGTCATTGCAAGCGGTGTATGAGCTCTTAGTCTTAGAAGCGTGCTCAGACATAGTACATTACCCAAGACTGATTGAAGACAATTCCCTGTCCTGAATGCGTTGATGGCCTAATATGTCACACAACCTCTCCTTTCAAGCAGCCTCATGGACTTTCCCTTTTCCAAGCTGACACATCCATAATGGCACTGTTCTGCTAGAAAAGTCATGCAAGGAAGGAGATTTAGGCTGGGGTGTTTTACAGCTGGCAGAACGTGAAGCCATCGCTCAGTCACGCCAGGTGTGATAAGCTATCGCCTCTGCCCGCCTCCTCTGCTCCTGCTCACACCAGCAAGATCCACAAAACTGAAGGGGATAAATGAGAAACAGCAAAAGTTTGTGAAATCCATTTGCAACCGGAAGCACAGCAGGGAAATGATGGCATAGCCATGTTTATCCACTGCCTCCTGCAATGTAGTTAGGATTTGTGCATCATTAATGGCTTCTTGTAATCACGGCATGAGGAATCAGATATATACTTAAATTACTAAAAATTGTAGTAGTACCGTCCCACTGTACTGGCTCATCCACTGGCTCAGCAACCTGCTATTGCAATTGCCTTTAGACAGAGCAGCAGAGGTCCATGTTGCTGATTCATAACCAATAAACCCAAAAAAGGAAGTTTTTCCTTAGACATAAGTAGCACTGAAAGACTGCAGGACTGCTGTTAGGAAAGTGAGATCTCCATCACTGAAAGTTTTTCTAAACCAGTCAGACATCAGTCGGGATCAGTCCACAACCTTTTGTGGGACAAGGCGACAGGTCAGAGACCTCTCTTCTTTCTGCTGGGGACACAATGGATTTCACTGTGTTCTGCACCATATACTGTATTTTATATTTTATACACTTCTACAAACTGTCTCATCAATCCAACTCAGGAGGTTCCTTCCTCTACAATTATGGCAATGTAGATGTTTTGGCTGTGCTTTTAATCCAAATCCTTGAGTTTGGCAGTTTAAAAGAAGGAGTGCTTTTTTAAGGGTTTATTATCATTGAATAACTGCAAACCTCTGGTTAGCACAAGGTTGACTAGTCCCAGGGGGTAGAAATTTCCAGCTGGGAGGCTGGAGGGGTCCAACTCCCACAGTGCATGCACACACTAATAGCATATACCAACAGACTGTTTTCTACTACGTCTCCCAGCAAGTCAGCAAAGAGAAAGACCAAGGGAGAAGATGAGACAGGGCGGCAGAGGTGGGGGAAGCTCGAAAAGATGAGATTATTTGATTCATCCATAAATCCTCACCCATCTCCAGAGAGAAAATGCTGTATTGCCAAATAATATCAGATCCTTTGTGCAAAGATTTTTTCACTGTTTTGGGATATTATTGTTAAGCTGACAAAAATATCTTTTTAAATATGACATTGGGATACATTTCCAGAAATATTCCTCAGCAAAGGGAGCAGCAGGGGACAGGAAGACTGACAGGCAGCCACCACTGATGCCCAGCCCCAGTTTTTCCCTTCTTCCATCCCTGCACCCTCAAGTTTGGGCAGTGGAGAGAGGAATGAGGATCAGCAATTTGCTCCTTGATGCTATTTTTCTCACTCAGTCTGTGCTCCCTCTGCAAAACATCTGTCTCACCTTTCCTTAAAAAACTCCCGCTATGGAAACTCCTCTCCTGCCTTGGGCAATCTGTCCTGGCGTTGAACCTCACTAAAGTAACCGCAAGTAACTCTAGAGTAACTCAAAACTGCACCCCTGTTTAAGCCTACTACTTCTTGTCCTATCTACAGTGGACGTGGGAAATTGGAAAACGTAGAAATTTACACTTTTATTACATTACCTCCACTCATGATTCACACAGAGATGGAAAATAACCTGGATTAGCACTTTTCCAACTGTTTGTGTTTCTCTTGGAGGAGAGGGCTTGTATATAGCCACGAAACCTCCTTGGCAGCAGGATGGGGGCGGCACACTTGAGTGCACTGGAACCGGAGGCCACAAAAGGAGGGAAATTGCAGAACTGAAGGATTGTTCTTGGGAATTGCCTCCATCTAGCCCTCAAGTACTCCAGTCCTGTGCAGGTGTCCTGGCTGATCCCAGCTGCAGAGATGGGAAATCAAGAAAAAGATGCTCAGATGCTTCTGAAGATGAAATAAACAGCTCTAAGTTTCCCCAGGAGTCGATCAAAACTAACATGTCCTACTGAGGAGAGATGCCACTTCTCTCTTGGGAGGACTGAGGGTGTTTGCTGGGATGCCCCAACCCAAACAGTCCTGACCACATCCTAAGCCAGGCAAGCTGGAGGGGCAATGCAAGAGAAGAGGAAGAGCCCAGGCTAAGCGATGATTTGTCCTTGCCTCACTTCCTTCTCAACTCTTCCCCATGCCAATTTAACCCATCTGCTCTTTTGTCTGTGACAAGGTCTCGCAGCTCAGAGAACTAAGTTAGTACCACAACAGAAAATGCTATTTATTAATTTCCACCAGGCCCTGCATCTGTGCTTCTTTCTTGTTGAGTTACTTATTTTTAGTACACTTCTCTTTCTCTTACAGGGCAGGTAGATAATTGTTATCTATCTCTCTATAATTGCCATAAATGCTCATTAATCAATATAACACCGGATAGAAATTTCATGATGAAATCCTGTTTTAGTTGACACCTGGGCTTCTACAAGACAAACCTAACTACCTTCTCGGTTAACAGAAATGACACGCTTTGAAAATGAAGAGGTCCTTCTTAGATGAGACTGTTTTAACAATGGAAGTTGGCAAACTGTGATGAAAGACCCAGACACAACAATTGATACCTTCACAGGAAGCAAAGCATGGCTTAAGCAGTTAACATTTTTAAACCAAAGGATTGCCCAGCACTGCTAGAAAATACCAGATGGGGAAGGTTTGTACTTGAGAGCTGTTTGATGACTTTGGTAATACACACATAAGTCTCACATTTCTTTTATAGGCATGTGATGCCTGGAAGAACTGTGTGTGTCACAGATTAAGATGGAGATTTTGGGGCTACTGCAGTAAAAGGGCAGAGAAACTGAAGTCCCTACAGCAGTCACAAGTGTGTTTTTTCTCCTCTTCCTTCTTTGTTCCCATGCTGGTGCTGACTTGTCCTGCTTGTCCTCCCGACACACAGGCTGGTTCACATCCACGACATCCACGACCTCGACTAATGCTCCTGACCAGGGCTCAGTCTTCCAAAACACCCCTGAGATATCCCAGGGCCACTATAGCTTCAACATACCAAGTCCAGTTGGGTTTATGGCTAGAAAATCATCGCCAAACCCATTGGTGTAGGTAGCATTTTCACCCCAGTCTCTATTGTATAAAGGCACAGGAGAGCAAGAAAGTTTTTCTGCATCCATTTTGCGGACCGAAGGCAGATACCTCTGTGCAAGCTCACACAAGAGGTTTGTGACAACTGGGAAGAGTACTTAGTCCTGACAGCTATCTCCTGCCTTTACCATGAGATGACCCACCCTCTCCAGGAGAAAGCTTGCAATAAGCACAGGTTTCTTTCAGAACGAAAGACCTCTTGCCTCAGTCGTTTAACAAACCGGCAGCTAAATGCAGCCTCACACATTGGGGTGTAAGTGGTTTGCTGTTGTTCCAGCTTATTTTCAGCAAGCAAATAAAGTGCACTTCATTATAGCCGAAAATTAAAATGGAACTTGGTTAGAAAAGCAACCAAATGTTTGCTTGATTTTCTTTAAAGAACAGTCACCATGGCCGAGGAGTAATTTCTTTGCAGCTAATGATTCCTATTTTAGGCTGCAAGTTTGCCCGTCTCCCTTCTGATGGAGACGGGGTTTGACTCGCAGCACAGTGAAGTCCAATTGCTACTTTTAAAATTGCTGTTAAAAAGGGACATATATTCCAGCACAGTGTCAAGCAGTTAGTTAAATTGTGCTGCATTTTGTATGAGCAGAAGACAGTTTCACGGTGCTTCTAATTCAAAAGTACTATAGGCAGAGTTCAGATATTTGGGCTGTACAGAAAGACTCAAGTCACATCTATAGAAGGAGTTTGTAAATAAGGCAGAAAAGCTGCAAGTTTTAGGGAAAAGAGTTAGGAATCAGTAATAGAAGCCAACAGGCTCAGGATTTGAGGAATTTTTTGAGGATTTGATTATTTTACAATAACAAGGGGGAAGGTGGGAGGTAGGAAGGAAAGGCAAGAGTTGGGGGGAAGAAACCACGTCTGTGGAGGGAAGAAAGTGCCAGTGCAGGACCCTGAGGCATCTCCCCCGGGGCAGAGATGAAACTTTCAGACACCTTGTCCCCAGCTGGACACTTACAGAGCTGCTAGTTTGTGATGGTGAAGGTACAAGCATGGATTTGGAGGACAGAGAGCAACAGAGCTGCAAAATGGAGATGAGCCTGTGAACTCACCCATGTAACATAAACAAGTCTGAGTTCAAGGTAGACACATCAGTTCCCAGCAAGAGCAGTAGGATCTGGAGTTTTATGCAGTTTGCTCTTTTGACACAATCATATAATGATTCATTTGGTGTGCATTACCTAATACAGATTACTGCAAAGCCTTGATTCATTGATCTAGACAAAGAAATGAAAGAGCTGAGCCGTAGAGAGAGATACACAGTTATTCGTCCTCTGCAGAGCAATGACATCTGAGGACCCATTAGATATGGATATAGAAAATAGAAGTGATGGAAAGAGGGTGAAGAGAGAGCTCCAAGGAACTCATTCATTGGAAGCCTTAGCAAAATATAGGTCATTGTCAGTGCACATAAACTATCAGTCTGGAGAAGCAGGTATAAATCAATATTGTGCCGTTAATTTCAACAGAGATATAGTTGACTGAGGAGAGTATGGAAAACCTGCACCTTCTAGAGGTCTTCTTTAATTGACAAAACAGGAAAAGCAGAGAAGAAATGTAAGTGCTTTACCCACTTCCCAAACTCAGCTCCAAGCTTGAATCCCAGCAACAGCAACTCTTCACTGAGGGACGTCTTCAAGACCGGAGCAAGAGAAGACAAGGTGATCCAGAGGAGCAGGGGAGAGTAGTCAGCGCCTAAGGCTGGACCTCTGAAATGCCACCATCCAGACCTCACAAAAGAAAAACAGTGGAGGTAGGAAAGACATCAGAAAGCATGAGATATTCCTTATTCTGCAGGATAAGAACTCTCCCTGCCTCGGCTCTGCAGGTGTGGTTTGGGTGTGGGGTGCAGAATCCATCTTCATGCTCTCCTGTGTTTTTAAAAAAGTATTTTCCTGATGCAACCTTTACGATTACAGACGCAGTGGAAATTTCACATAGGCCATCCCAAAGGCTGCGTAAACTTAAGCCTTTAACAACGGTAAGAAAGAAGGATATCAGGTGCTGAGACCACCTAGACTCCCCTGCCAACGGGCCTGGCAGTTGTCTCATGCTTTCCCTCGAGACACACATAGCTGTCAGAACCATGACCTTCTCAACAGACTGGCAATTCCTAATGACGGCAGTGTGAGCGGCAAAGATGAAGGTGTGATGGATAAGCCATGTTACAGATTTTAAAGCATCCTTCATTTTTATCAGGGGACAGGGGTCAGATCAATATGCCTCTGTAGTACACTCTCCTACTCATTTCGAAGGGTTTCAAATGAAACTCACAACAGACAACTGTCAAAGATCAAGCTAACTGCACTTGGAGTACTGGGTTACTTACCCATACACCCATGGAAGCCAAGTACCAAAATAAGGTGTCACAGTGATGGAGTGTGTGCAAGACAGAGTTTCCATTTGCCATGAAGAACGCCCTTCAGAAAATCACTAATACTCCTATGATCACTGAAGTTAAGCACTTCTGTTCATCTTGGCCTTCTTTCTGTGTTAGGAAATAACTATGAAAAACAACCTGAGCAAGCTGGCTAATAATTATACCATCACAGTATATCGATTCTTCACATCCATAGGAAAAACCGCAGTAGGCTGCACTAACTCTCTGAATGAGGTATCACTTGAGGACAGGAGCTGACTGGGGTTTCCGTACGCTTCTCCATGCTCTCAGGAAATTGTGCAGCAGAAGCTAGTACAACACTGTTGTAAAGTAATAACAGGGTCTTCCCCCCACCCCAGAACTGTCTCGTTCCACTCAATAAAGAGAAAAGCACAGAAAAGGTAAGGACAAAACAGCAGCTGTCAGGTGTTCCTGAGGCACTGTAATTATGAAAATATTATTTCATGTTTTTCAATAGTATTTTCCACGAGAGATACACTTGCTCAGAGCTTTAAAATCTCATATTACAAGAATTTGTGATTGTGATGCACTCCAGGAGATAGATGAATAAATAAGACTCTCCATAGCTTTACATCTTAAATATCTTTCTCACTCCTCTCTTATGTAGCTATGGAACATTAGAAGGGGAGCATCATTACACACAGAAAAGCACCTACACAACGTAACCATTTGTGCTCTGCCTCTTTCTTACCATTTCTCTTTTGTGACATCTAGAGATGTCTATTAGGCACAGAAAACAGTATTCTCCATTACCCAACAAATGAAAATACCCATGACTTTTAAATTACAACCAGATCACAGCGAAGAGCCAGAAAGAGCTTATTTAGTCTAGCTGACAGCCCATTTGTCCTTTTCCAAGCCTGCCACGTTGCCTGCGTGGACCACAAGAAAGCTGATAGCAGACTAATGACATCTAACGTATACGCTTAACTGTTGCACGTGATGGATTTGATGCTCCAAGGAAGAGGCTTAAAATACTCCACCTACCACAGTGGCCAGGCAACATGATCTGCACTGTAGCCTGCAAATACCTCCCAGAAATAAATACCATCATACATTATGTTCTACCTGTTTCTTGACAGGGTAACCTGACCACGGAGTCAGCCTAGGTACACAAGAGCACAAGCAAGTAGCCCAGGTGGGTTCCCTCCATATGGTCGTGGAGAGAAAAGGTGCACTCGGGGCCCAGCTGCCTGTCTTGATTGTGGCTGCACCCATGGATGGAAGCCAAGTGGAGCCTCTTCTCGTCAGCCATATCAGGCCGATTTGTGGCAAGAGGCAAAATGGCAAGATAATGAGAGTGACACAATTAGAAATAATTAGCCGAGTGGGAAATCTGTTCCCAGCCAATTAATGGTAAGAGGCAAGGGCTGCATGATAACAAGTCAAGACCATATTTAGCTGTTTTCAGCGTATCCTGCTTCCAGGAACAAGAAGGCAAAGGAACAAATTGTTTTTTCATTAAAAATAATTGGATAACAAGTATCGTACCAGCCGTGGGAACCTGAGAGGGGAATTGGTCTCACATTCCTCTGGTCAGCACAAAATACGCCCTGAAGCGGCTCTTTCCACAGTACAGGGAAGAGGAGTTTGGAGCAGTGGGCTGCCTTCAGCTGCCTGCAGAGGAAGGGCACAGATCCCCCCACCCCGAGTCAGGAATAGGATTTTGACCCTAGTGACTTGTACTATAGAGCTATAAAAAGACGGCCATCCGGGTGGCAAAATACTCGCATCGATCACATCCCTAGCAACTGTGCAAGCGTACGTTTGGTGAAAGATTCCTGAAACGCAGACATTTCTTCAGGCCTTTTTACGGGAGTTACATCCAACCGTTCAGGGCCTAGCACAGCCCCAGGAGCCTTCGGGTGTCTGATCACCGCTAACAGGCCTCTGGGATCATCAGCTAAAGCAAGAAGTGTTGCCTTAGAATTGCTTGACATTGGTGTCTTCATGGCGTTCATCATCACAACTGAAGAAGTAAATGTCTTTGAAAAAATCCAAGTATCTCCCCGGATAACTCGCACATGGAAAGAAAGACTAAATTCATCAAATAAATTGTCTAGAGGGGACAGCTTCCCCTGAGCATGGGTAGAAAAAGCTGCTGGAAACAGAGAACAAAGTGTCAGCATCTCACTTTGAGATGTGAAACCGGAGCTGACAACTCTGTGATTTATGGAGAACCAAGGCCTGTTTAGGGAGAGAGCAGTTCACAGGAGCTATGCCAGCAGAGGTGAAAACATGGGACTCAGCTCTGCTCATCATCCAATTGCAAGGGCTAATATTTTATAAGTGTAAGAGATAGGCAATGACCTTCCCCTTCAGAGTCGAAAATTGTTTCTGGGTTGAGCCTTTTAAAAACAAAAAGGTATATATTTGCCTGAGTACAATATGTCTAAGATCTTATCTACAACCTAGTAATTCATTGGGAGAAGACTTGGGTGAAAAGATTTAAGAGCACTGCTCGCCTTGTATGAGCCTGCACTTACAAATACTCATTTAGGAACTCAGGGTTCACCTTGACCTAGAATATACAACCACGATAACAAGAGATTAAATGCAAGGCTGCTCCAGCACTACACAGCGTGCTTCCCCCTTGGATAAGCATGTTGAATAAAGATATATTGAATCATCCCACTTGCATGATATATTCCTGAAAATTATAGCTAGTTCCCAAATTCACTAACATCTCCTCCGAGCTACAGCTGTGCCATCAGCATGGCTCTGGTGAGGTCCAACTAGAGGGCTCAGACTTTTCTGAGGTCGTCCTGGGGACAAGACTCCCATGAAGGTGTTAGCATTGCAATTGTATCGTATTTTTTTGTGCCAACCTGTTGTATTAACCAGCTGTTTCCCTTGCCAGTGTGGTTTTTCCCCAGCTGGGGACACAGTGCCTTGACATCACTGAGACAAAGCAAACCATGTCGAGCTGTGATTTTTATCCATTAGCACTGCGGGAGGACCTCAGGATGAGGAAGTCACAAATCCCACCTGAGGCTTCTTCCAGCTATGAAGCTCCAGAGATTCATCTTGGCTGAGGTGGTTTGGGACATGAGGAACATTTAGGAGCCATGGGGATTTCACTGGAGGAAACTTATAAACCTGAACACCTGAGTGGTTGGACTTCATCTGCACAGGACCATGGATGCTGGACTAGGTAAATGCTGTTCTGGCTGGCTAAAGTGTGCTTCTGCAGCAGATACAGGCATCTCTGGGCCAGCTGGTGTCCTTGTAGGAAGGAAGAAAAGGGGTGTTTAAGCAGCCTCTGGCTCCGTAAGGGTGGGAGTCAAAAATCCCATCACTGGCTCTTTATGTTTGGCTGTTGTTGGAAAACTCACAGAATTATTTTAAAACCTCAGGTTATGCCCACAATCTAGTTGCTGTGGTGGCAGTTTCAGTCCCAACTTCATTCCTGTCCTGCCTACCCTGTTCTCTGAAGCTTCAGTTCTTGGGCAAAGCAAGCTGCCTACGAAACGTCATAGTAGAAAAGGCGCAAATATTGTTCTGGCTCTGCGGAGGGGATTTCTGACCAAGCTGGGACATATCAAGAGCTATGTCAGGGTAGATGGCAAATTATCAATGCTGGCAGACTTCGTGGTGGCAGAGAGATGTAGGAGTTCACACGCCATCACACACCATGATGAGTAAGGGCAGAGTGGTTCAAAATTAGTGGGGGGAAACGCAACTATTCACAGACCATGGAAAGTATATAGAAACCAAGGGATATCATGGTGCTCTTGGTAAGATGGTGAGGATGAGCAACATCTCAAAATGTGAGGGGCTGAAAACAGAATTGGCCATAGCACGTTGTGCCACCAGGTAGGTAGGATGCTGTGTGGCCCCACTGGCTGGTGGCAAAGCTCCCACAGTGGCCTGTCCATGGGCCATTTATGGGACATGTTCCAGCAAGGTGGCAGAGGGTTGTCTTTGCCCTGTCCAGACCTCAACGCTCCTTCTTTTGATCTCACTATGAGAGGAGGATGGAAGATCTGGCACTTAGATATTTACAAACCAGCTGGGAAACAGTATCACTCTTTCTGGTTCCTTAATCACTTAAGCGGTGACAAGAGTTAATGGTCTCTGAAGCTTTCCTAGCAAATGTTCCTTGACATGCCATTTTCTGCACATCTCAATGATAGATAGGGAGTGAGTAGTCACTTTATGACAAGCCTTCTCAATTATTTAATAAGGCAGATTCTAATAACTTGGGGAAGTCCCCTAGAGAAATGAAAGAATAAATACAGTTTCCCTTTTATTCTGTGAATAGCTGGAGAGGAAAATGGATTGTCCCCTCTCCCGTTTCCTGTCAGGTTTCTTTCTTGGACAGTGATTTTCTGCATTTCTTTCTCCATATTTCTGGCTTTTTGAACTGCAAGTGAAAACAGTGAATGAAAACGAGGATTTATTTTTTTCTATAGACATGGTCAAGAAAAGTTTCTGTTGTATTGAGAGCAGGAAGAGGGTTATGAATAAGGCAAAATGCTGGATCATGAGGGAGGTGGTCTTAGCAAGTCTGATGGACACTTCCTTCCTTTTGGTGTGTCTCTCTTCAGATTCTAACTTATTTTTGAATGAGGATCACTGCTGAGGGTCTCTAAAGCTCTGAGTACAACAGGACTTGCCAGGTAGAAGCTCTTCTGTCCATTGAATTATGCAGAACTGTAGAACTGGATTAGCTCTATAACATTCAATAGTCTTCTCATGTAAAACCACCAAGTCAAAGGATTATAAAAGGAACCTGGGTATTTGACTTCATGACACAGACTTGCACCATCAGTACAGCCTGCTTTCTCTCACCCACTACGCTGCACCAAAAAAACACTCTTGGATATGATAGAGGAAATACTAGGGCACCTCTCTAGGTCACACGGGTCTTTATGCAGCTACATAACAAGGCCAAGGGCCGGGTCCTGCAGTTGGGTCACAACAACCCCACGCAACGCTACAGGCTTGGGGAGGAGCGGCTGGAGAGCTGCCCAGTAGAAAAGGACCTGGGGGTGCTGGTTGACAGCCGGCTGAACATGAGCCGGCAGTGTGCCCAGGTGGCCAAGAAGGCCAACAGCGTCCTGGCCTGTACCAGCACTAGTGTGGCCAGCAGGAGTAGGGAAGTGATTGTGCTCCTGTACTCGGCACTGGTGAGGCCGCACCTTGAATCCTGTGTTCAGTGTTGGGCCCCTCACTACAAAAAGGACATTGAGGTGCTGGAGCGTGTCCAGAGAAGGGCAGCAAAGCTGGTGAGGGTCCTGGAGCACAAGTCTTATGAGGAGTGGCTGAGGGAACTGGGGTGGTTTAGTCTGGAGAAGAAGCATTGGAACAGGCTGCCCAGGAAAGCGATGGAGTCACCATCACTGGAAGTGTTCAAAAAACATGTAGGCATGGCACTTCAGGATATGATTTAGTGGGCATGGTGGTGTTGGGCTGACAGTTGGACTTGATGATCTTAGAGGTCTTTTCCAACCTTAATGATTCTATGATAACAAGAGATTGGCTCATTTGTGCTGGGAGCAGGGGTCAGACTTGGGCCAGGGCAATTACACTGCTAGAAATGCATGTTTTGCTACCCTTTATTTCTCTTCTCATTCACTTTGGAGTGGTATCCAGTTCATAACAGTAGCACGTGTACAGCAGAGTCACTACGTTTTGCATTGCAAACATACATGTATATGCACAGTAAAGAAAGTAGACTGTAATATATGCTGGTCTCGGTCCAACATAACTGTAATATTCCTCTACACCTCTTGAAAGAAACACCAAACTGGGCATGCCAAAAGCAGAGAACATAATTCTGAGTGTAACAGAAAGTCACTTGCATTAAGCCAAGGACACCTTCAGCCTGTTCCTGAAGCCAGTCCAAAAGCCAGTTTCTGCCCAGCCTTCCCCTGCCTATTTAGAAAATAGGAACAGGAGCCGGGACTGTTAAATGGTTAATCCAGACTGTTTGTTGAAGATATGTCTCCACAAATGTTATACCATCTGGTGCTCTGTGAAAGCTGGAGGAGTGGGTGCTGTATTTTCATAACAATACGCCCTTCTACTCTCATTGATTAATAACATGAAGCTATTTTGTCTTTGTTCTTTTGTGTTTTAAAATATTTGTATGAAGGTTTTTCAATGTGAAATCCAGTAATTATCTTAAGAGCTGAGTCAATAGGTTCTTTGGGCAGAGAAATTACACATTCAACTGAACGCTAAAAAGCTCAATGAAAAGCATGTCTGCACCAGGCCCAAGATCACTAAAGTCCTTTTTTTGCCCCAGTACAATTACACCCATGAGCCTTTTACCAGACGCCATTTGGAAGCAAGAAAGCCTGGATGCATTCATTGAGGAGTTGCTACAGAAAACAGGCTGCACAGTCAGCTCACGTCCGCCCTAAACCACGGGAAGTTGGCTTACACCATCCCGGTGTCCACACTGAGGCCAGGGCCACATCAAACCAAGGTGGGTACATTGCCCTCAGACAACATCTTGAACCTGATCCAGGAGAGCCAGAAGAGACACACTGCTCTGCACCCCTCCATCACTTGCCGAAACATCCCCTTTCCCACTCCACCATCTTCCCACAGCAGCTGGGGGAGCTGCTGCAAAGCCTGGGGCCATGGGGCACAAAGGGAGCTGAAAACATCTACCTTCAAGCCTCCTCCTTGGGCTGGTAGCTGCAGAGTTGCCCTCCCATGAAAGCAACGTTTTGGAAATGCCAGGCAATGAAAAGCTACAGAGGAAACAAGGCACACATCCCCAAACCAGGAGATGTTAGTGCTCCACTTACTTCCAGTGGTCCTCAGCCAACAGGGGATGGAAACTGCTGAGTTCAGTTATAATGCAAAAAAAGCAAAGGAAAAAAAATGGTCATTCCTGATATTAACTGAGCTGAGAGTCAATCTATGTAATGCCATGTGCTTGCAAGAGTGTTAACACCAGCCCCCCTTTAGCTATTAATAAATGTAATGTGAGAGAGACAGAGACTTAGACCTAACCACACACGCTTCAGTGTCAAAAGCAAAATCCCTTTTTAATTTAACATCTAGAATACCCAGCTCATCAAGGCAAAGCCTTTTTAGTTCCAGCAGATGAACAGCTCATGAACAGGGAGCACAGCTAAAAATGCGCAAGTGGAAGATGATTTAAATAGTGCAGTTTATAACAGATACAATTAATAGGCAATTTCTCATAAAGTTCCCTAGAAAAAGTAATTTTTTTTCCTGCAGGAAGCTTTATTTCACCAAGTGAAATGTTTTATGCTGGAAAACCAAGTGAAATGTTTTCACCCTTCCAAACTTTTTTCAGCAGTTTTAAAAAGTAGAAGTTTAAGTTCAATGAAAGCGGAGTTTCCCCCACAATTGCCTGTGAGAAGAAGTATCAAATAGTGGGAAGCCTGTGACAAAGTTAAAAGCCACCTCCCATCAGCGTAACTCAAAATATTTTTTCACCCCTTCACACATGGCACCCATTGCATTTAAAGCAGGGGGAGGAAGTCATGACAGAGCAGCACATCCAGCATCAAATTTGATCAATCCCTTGGTTTCCCATAAAATATACATCCACCTGCCCCTTCAGCAGCCACCCACCATTTCCAGCCTCAGCAGAATTTCCCCTTTTCTTCAGAGTTTCATCTCCCTCTTCTACCTGTTGTGTGATGACAAAGTTTCCAAGTACAAACGAAGTGACCCTCATCAAGCAATAAAGAAACAAATCCTCCAACAGCCATTTCCTACCTGACAGTTGGTATGCGAATGCTTCACTGGCTTTACTGTTTAGCCATGAAACCTTCATCATAAGTGTCATTTGGCTTTAACTTTGCAATAAGGTAATTATAGCACCACGCTTATTAAAAACAGACTCCATCACAGCCGACGTTGACTGATGTTGGTTAGAGTTGGAACTTGACAGCCAAGTAGGATGAGCAAGTGCATCAGGGTGCTAACGACATTATATTGCAAATGCTGTTTATTTTCTGTCAGCTCTAAACTATGCAGTAAATAACACATTATAAAAAAAAAAAAAAAAGATATCCAGAAATAACATTAGGTTAGAATAGAACCATCAATTATCCCCCCTTTCTTCAGCTTTTGGAAGATTTCTCTCCTTTTTTTTTTAATTTTTCTTTTTTTTATCTTCCAGCATTTCTGCAGGTTTTTTTTTTCTTTATTCATTAATTGTTTTCTTCTGACTCCTCTGTTCCGCTTCAGTGCCCATAAATCAATGTAAAAAAAGATAAAACGCTACTATTATGAAATGAGTGTAAGACCGTATTTAAATAGATTTTCTTTTGCATGCGTCTCCTCCCACCTTGGCTCCAAAAACATCCACTCCCGCTAAGATCAAGACCAGTTTTCCTATCCCAAAGTGGACCTGGCCTGTCCCCTGTTTCAAAACCTTCCCAGAGCAGAGTGCTGGAGGGAAAGCCACAGTCCCATAAACCATTTTCTCCTCGCAGCCATGAAGGAGGCTCCAGCACCAACTTTCACCAACATCAAATATTTGATGGATGGTGATGCCCACAGCATGACCACTTGCACCCACAGCCAGAGACAGCCGTAAATATTGCCTACCAAAAAAAGTGGTTATTTCAAAAGAAATTATTTCTTTTTCCCCCAGAAGAGCAGTTGTTATTGGAAGTTTTTGTGTGATTTTAAATTACAGGCGTTTTTTCCACTTTTTAACACTTCCCCTGCAGGAGATCCTGGGGCAGGAGCAGGGAGAACTGGGAAAGAAGCAATGAGGAAGGTGAAACACCTTCCTTTCTCCCCAGATATACAGAAGAAGAAAAAACAAATTAATTTAGCTTAAAACCTAAGGGCAGAAGGGTGGGAGTGGAATTTAGTACTTGATTGTTCTCAGAGTTTCATAAGGAAAAAAATTAAAGACTTTGCGCATTAAATTGAGCGGGGGAGGGGGACGGTAGGGGTCCCCCCTTTTGGGCAGCAAGACCGAAGTTTATTTTGATGAAGCTGAGACAGAAGGTTTGCATTTTGCAGGACCAGGTGCTGGAAGAGTGGGACTGCTTGGAGAGGGAGATGTGAGCACAGGTACAACAGATTTCCCAGCTTTGAGAGACACCTGTGTTTTCTGGAGGAAGAAAAAGGGCATTTTCACAGGACTGTGGCTCTCCAGGGCAGGAGCCATCAGTTACATGGTACCTGGTGGTGCAGGTACCATGGTGCAGTCTCCTGCTGAGCCGACAGACACAAAACTTGCTTTTCTTTAGGAAAAATGCCACCTTACAGCTTGCAACCCCAATATTAGACCTGGGAAAAAGAGAACTGTGGATGTCAGGACATCAGGATGTAAACTGAATTAATGCTTACGCATAATTTGTGAAATGGCAAGAAGACTAGAAGTTGCTTTCGCATGGAGACCTGCAGCTTGGGAGAATCTTTGAAGATCAGCATCCACATCACAGATGGAAATCAAATACTGTGAACTATCTTAATTCACACTGGAGCATTTATATGTTCCCCTCAATTGCAATTAAAGGATTGAGATGCTCAGAAGAACAAATCAGGAAAAATGCACTTGTCACTAGAATTACCTCTGCCTGGAAACTTTTCAAAGTGCCGGTGTTGAACATTGAGCATTTTCATCCAAGTCTGAATGTTTTCAAAACCTCAGTAATGTCAGTAATATTTTATTTAGGCAAAAGCACTTCAATAACATTGATGTGCCCTATTCTACCGTTTCTAAAATGATTTGATTTCTCCTATGAACATTTTTTTAAAAATTAAATGCATTTCCTATGAAAAAAAAAAAAACCTCCATTTTGAAATAAAGTTGCTCAGTCCTCCTAAAGCAAATGGGTTCCTGGAATTTGTATTACAAAATGTCACTTCTCCTCCCTTTTGTTTCAGAATGGAAATATTTGAAGCGGCAAAATCTCTTGAAAATGAGTTTTCTGATTGCATTCCAAGTGTAAATTAAATGCCAGAATGCCAGCTGACCATGCTGCTGTTAATACACCTCATCTCTGCCCCGTGAAGATCTCCTGTTCATAGTTCAATCAGGATTCCCTTCCTGGGTGCTGGAGAGGTCAGGAAGGGAAGCGTTCCTGCTCTCACACCTGAAAAAAAATTGGAGCTTTGATAATCAAAAGGTGAACGTGTTCTTCCCCTGCTAAGTGGCCTCCCAGGAGTTCAGAATTTTGGTAGCAAACTGTTCTAAGGAGCTTTGCAGAGACTTTGTGGGGGGTTGACCCAGCCGCAGCAACTTCTCTATCCAGTTGTAGCTGTCCTGGGCAAGTCTGTCCTCCTGAAGGGAGAAAAAAAAAAATGGTGTTTAAAAATATACCTCACTTGCTGCATAGGTGCCAGGAAGCATCATCCTTTGGCATCTTCATGGTGAGATGATGCCAACCTCGGTGGGCTGTCCCCAAGGTGCTCCTCTCTGCGGAGACCCGCAGGGCACAGCTCCCCACTGCTTGCTTCTCTCCTCTGATGATCAAGATCAAATGGTCAAGGATGCTAAATATGCATCACAAATCAGGTTTGTGTGCACAGAGAATATAGCCCAACATGTTTCCAACGTTACTTGTCAGCTTTCTTCAGAATAAAATGATTGGGAGGGGACACCTTTGCTGTTAACAATACAGGGCAGAAAGGTCAAAAACAAATCCAGCTGCAAATTACGCAAGTGACCACAAAATAGACCTTCATCAAGTTCCCGTTCCTACAAACGGCTCATCATCCTCCCTTTCTGTTATTTAAGATTAATCCAGGAGCAGTTAAGGTCAAGCTCTCTGATCTTGTGGGGCAGAAGACGGGGAACAGTTGGGCTGGTGTTTGACAAGCAGTCAGCACTAACCAGAATAAATTACTTCGTCTCATCTGAAGTGTCTTTTCCGCAGCTTCTAGGGGTCAGTTACTATTTTAACTTGTCTTATTCAGCCATGAACAGGATCGGGGATGAGATATGAGCCGGCTCATCTCAAAACTCAGGGGTTTCATGGGCCCAGCAGCACCACAACAGGCACAAGGCTTGGTCCCAAGAAGTGTAAAATAGTTTTTCTTGAAAATCCCTTTTAGGAAACCTGTTCTTGTTTATTGTGAAATTGTCAACTTTCAAGCATACTTCTTACAAAAGGGCTTTTAAAGCTAGGTTTTCCTTCATTTTAGAAATACTTCCAAGTGTTAACTGATGGAGGAAATTATTTTGAAATTAATTTTTGTCCCATAAAAGTAGATCGGGTTAAGACTTGGCAACTAAACACAGCTGCTCCTAAACTGTCTCTGTATTGATTCCAACATAAACTATTTCAGCACAAAATACGGAAGATATTCTAGAAGATTTATTGTTTCAATGATTCTCAGATAGCAGCCAGGATGCCTGGGGTGAGTTTTCTTCATTCTGGATCATCCCCCCTTTTTTCTCTTTTTCTATCCCCTCCTCCCGCCCCCAAATCTCTGACAGCCAAAGTGTTAGGTAGATCTGGCAGTCACCAGCCCAGCACCAAAAGTTGGGATCCATCACATCATCTCTTCATCCTCTTAATGCAAGGTTGCTTAGACATTTTGCTCATTTTTTCACATAGAGAAATCATAAAATACCAAGCGATGAAAGCAGCATGTGCGACTGTGCAATCTATTTCTCGTCTTCAGAGACATTTAACTTCTCTGAATTCTTAACCAAGAGCTAAGTCTTCATTTATCAAACTCAGCAATCATTTCAGTTGATGCAAAATATCTTACACAAGTATATTTCCTTATTTTCTGTGGCTTAATGATTTTTTTAAAAATTCTTTGAAGTGCCTACTGATGCCTGCCTTTCAAGTAAGAAAATCCCAACACTTGTAAGAAAAATATCTCTTTCATTAATTTTATGACATTGTGGACTATTTCTGGAGCTGCTTGATAAAGGGGACACATTCTGTCCTGTCAGGAGTCAGAGATTCACACAGATTATAACAGAGAGACGTACTCAAAGGCACACATGTGTCTACAACCTACCCATTTGGATTTCACCTACTGTCTCCAGCCACCTGGGACACTGCTTTCCACAATCCTGTTACACACCTTTTCATAACTTTTATGATAATTTCCCAGCTTGAGACAAAAATCTGTGTGAGTTCTTATGCAGTTTGTATCTCCTACAGATCATTAGTTTCTGTATATTTAACCTGAAAATCATCCCTGTCATTTGGATCTCATTCAGTTCATTAAAATCTCATTTCACCTTCAAAACTGCCAAAACTTCTTGCAGTGGAGACCTGGGAGTCTCCTCCTGCATCCTTCCCATCATTGAACAGAACTGCAGAAGCACTGTAAAACCTTATTCTATTAGGGTTGTAAAGCAGTAATACAGTATTTTTGCCCAACTTGCATTTAAAAATATGGAGGCAATTGAGAATATTTTCAAATATTTAAAGCAGGAGTTTGAAAATAATATTCATAGATCACTCTATTCTGCCACGCAACTGTGTTAGGACTATCTGGGGAATATTCTTGGTCTATCGTATTTTTGATCATGAGCTTTTCTGTTTAACTATGGCTGTTTGCATTTATTCATCAAAAGAATAGATAAAGAGTTCAGAAAATGTTTATATTTTCTCCTTGTTGACTCTGGCCTTAAAGAATCCATCTGAAATTCCTTTCTTCTGCAGGCAATAATGCCACATATCTTCCACTGTCCCTATCACCTGTCTGCTCTGTAAGGTGATTAACTCTATGATCACTATAAAAATGTTTTATTTAGTGGATAATTGTAAGTACTGGTAACTACCATTTCCAAATCTCTTGCTTTATTATCCTTGTTGAAGAAGGTCTTAATATTTAAGTGATTTACTGATCACTTAAAATGCCAGCCTAGCCATTAGGAGGTACATTTCACTATGCATTGCCTAATTTTATAGTACATTATTTCTTTATAAACAGACACATTACTCTGAAGCATTAATTAAACCTCTTTGCCCATTATGAACTCCATTTGGAAGACAACATAACCAACTGCTTGCCCTGATGGATGGGTCTGCGACTCCACGTTTTGGCTCACACCAAAGAGCTTCCCAAAGAGCGGTGCTACCAGGAACAGAGAACATTATGCCATGGAGAGCAGTGATTTGTGGAAAGAAAGCATCTAATGAATAATACATGGCATTTGCACTTCAGCAAGCCAGTTTGCTAGACTATTTTGCATCAATAACCTGGTACTAAAAGGCTCTGTTTATTATTGCAAGCCTCTAAGGCTTTTTGAAATAGATTTACATCAGCCACATTTATAATACTTAACATTTGGAGCAAACTGCAGCTTGTTACATCACTGGAAAGAGTCCTCTCCCTGCAACTTCTCTTGAACACCTCTGGAGTGGCTTTGAGGCTTTTCACATTTCTACCACAAAGATGCAACATTTGGAGTAAGCATAGAACAGCCCATTCACCACACCCTTACTTTTTGCCAGTGCTTTTTGCACGAGCACTCAAGATCCAGGCAGACTACCCTAAAAAGCTCTCAGTAAACAGAGGTTGTCCTCTCACCAGGCTTTGCACACAACTGAGGTTAATCCAGCCTTCCCATCCCCTCCTAGCACCATCACCCCCATCACTACTGACACTCGCATGCTGCTTGTTTCTTGCAACATGGGTACCCATCCCACAGTCTCTGCACCAGAGTCACCCCCAGTTTCCAACATTTGTGGCCTCCCAAGGCTGGAGGCAGCCTCAACCTCTGTGCCTGACTGCTCCCAAGCGATGCAATGCCGTGTTGCTCTGGAGCATACCCCCACTTCTGATTTTTACTCCAAGATAGTCAGATTTACAAGACAGCCTGCAAAGAAATAAAACTCCAGTTCTCGTTATTGACTCTACTGAGTATTTTGGTCTTTACATATTTTGTTCTCAGGTGTGCACAGCCTGAGTTATTGTCTCCGCCAGCTCCCTCCTGTATCGTTTCAGAGGCCATGACAGCCACTCCACAATTCAGGCATTCAGGACAGCATCATGCCCTGCTGTGTCTGAACATCCTCATTAAGAAGTCAACATTTACCAACAGTAACCCTGCAGACGTATGCACAGATGTTCCCTATGTTTAGGATAGGAAATAACCATGGTTTCTCAGGTATCACTCTGTGGAGCTGACTGGGAACTGATTTAGCAGTGCCCATTATAACAGAAAAAGCCAAAAAGCTATTAAAGGTTGCAGAAGTGCTGTCACAGTTGGAGGACTCTTGGCTGAGCTGAACCAAAGGCCACCTCACGGGGATTTGATTTATGATGAGCACAGACAGTGCCAGGAACAGCAGCACACGTGCCAGCCAACAGAGGTTGGCGCTACGCATCAAAGGCAACGCAAATCTTGACATCTGCTCATTGGAAACTCCATAGCCACACAAGGCAGCCTCATTCTTTGCCCACAGAAAGCAGCCCAGATGGTTCCCAGTTACCGGAGCTGTGCCATGTCTCAGTGACACCCAAAGTTCCACGCAGACCTGGAAGAAATGCAAAATGCATTAACACACAAAGGCAATGCAAGAGGGCTGGCAGATCATGTCGCTTTCCAGCTATCTGCAGGCACCAGAAGAAACGAGCTGACAGCAAAGGATGCTCTGTCAGGGCTTGGAGCAGACCTTGAAGGAGGAGGCTGAACTTTTTCCTCTCTCAGCACACAGACAGCAGGCACTGAAACGTGTGCACAGAGCACACAAAAGCCATCCCACCACCTTCCTCACTATCCTCACTTCCCTGGGTCCAGGTGCAAGAAGTGTATTCACAAACGAACCCTCTTAGCACAGCACTCTCCCCAGACACAAAGGGAACTTATTTGGATTCAGCAGTAGAGCTACAAAAACGGCCGCAGAAAGTGATAGTTCAGGAGGGAGTTGGAGGATTGGAACAGAGATAACGCTGTGGGGACATTCATCTTCTGGTGATGGGAGGAAAACACAAGGGAGGAGAGCCTGACTGCCACAGAGGTGGTCAGAGCTGCTCCTAGTCCCTCCTGCACTCACCCCAACTGTTCAGACCCACACCAACAACTGATAATCCTACCAGCACCCCAAGTCTTCCTCCAACCCCACTAGTACGTACGACGTACCACATCAAACAACCTAAGTAAGTGGAATAAAACTACCCCTTCCCCCCACCCTTTTTTTTTTTTTTGAGCTCTACGCTTATGATGCCAAAAGCCTTCAAATCATAAATTGCAGTCCTGTTTCATCAGTTACATAATTACTCTGCTAGCACTAATTAGCAACTGACTGTAAACAGAACTTTTATCCCAGAAGATGTCCTCTGTTCAGAGCACGGCTGAAAATGCGAGTCACGCTCTGGTGCTCAGTCCAGCACGCTTAACAATCCTCAGGACTAGTCTTCCTATATTCAGAAGCCTTTATAGCGGCAAGCCAAGAAAAACCCAGAGCAACGTTCAATTTGAAATTAGAAGGAAAAGCAAATGCTTTGGGAAAATATGCTCAGCTGGACAAAAATCTTACCTGGGCCAAACAGTGACAAATGGCTCCCACCGCTGTCAGACTTGGAGAGACCTTTTTAGCAGAGGTAGAGGAATGCGCTGAAGAAATGCCATGTTATACTCAGCAGAAAGATCTGAGATGGACGCAATTAAATCCCGAAAGGTCTAGGGGTAAACGCAGCCGCGGTAATGAAAGCAAAGAGGGTGTTCTGACTCCAGATAATTAAACGCCTATTTTGATGCCAATAGGATCAGAGTCCAAAAGTGGAAACCTGGATCCCGCTTGCAGCCAGGAAGGGGAAGGGCAGCGGGGAATGCAGCAAGGCAATGGCAAGGAGCGGGCCAGCATTCCCCAAAACCAGCCGCACCCCCAAAGCATCCCCTTCCATGCAGCCCCACAATGAATACAGGATGGGCACTGGGTGGGAAGAGGTCTACACTGCCTCACAGCATGAAGGAGCGATGTTTGAGTGGCAGTGACAAAGATCTCGCAAAAGCCACGCAGCTTCATACCTCCAACCAACACACCAAGGACAGGGCAATTCTCCGCAGCACACTACAAACGACTGCGGAGCAAATGGTCAACATGGAGAAGCTTTTTCACCCTGAGAGACAGAAGTTAGAGTGCTCTCATCAAGACAAAGTAGCAAACCCATGAGCACGGCTTGCAGTAATCATAGAATCATAGAACAGTTTGGGTTGGAAGGGACGTTTATAGGTCATCTAGTCCAACCCCCCTGCAGTGAGCAGGGACATCTTCAACCAGAGCAGGTTGCTCAGAGCCCCGTCCAACCTGACCTGGAACAGTTCCAGGGATGGGGCATCTTCCACCTCTCTGGGCAACCTGGGCCAGGGTTTCACCACCCTCATGGTGAAAAATTTCTTCCTTAGATCTAGTCTGAACCTCCCCTCTGTTAGTTTAAAACCATCACCCCTTCTCCTATCACAACAGGCCCTGCTAAAAAGTCTGTCCCCATCTTTCTCCTCAGCCCCTCTCAGCCCTGGCAGCTGCAGGAAGGTCTCCCCGGAGCCTTCTCTGCTCCAGGCTGAGCCCCCCCAGCTCTCCCAGCCTGTCCTCCCAGCAGAGCTGTTCCAGCCCTCGGAGCGTTGCTGGGGCCTCCTCTGGCCCCGCTCCAGCAGCTCCGTGTCTCTCCTGTGCCGAGGGCTCCAGAGCTGGACGCAGCCCTGCAGGGGGGTCTCCCCAGAGCGGGGCAGAGGGGCAGAATCCCCTCCCTCGCCCTGCTGGCCACGCGGCTTTGGGGGCAGCCCAGGACACGGTTGGCTTCTGGGCTGTGAGCGCACATTGCCGGCTCCTGTCCAGCTTTTCATCCACCAGGACCCCTGAGTCCTTTTCGGCAGTGCTGCTCTCCATCCCTTCACCCCCAGCCTGTGCTGATACCGGGGGTTGCCCCAGCCCAGGTGCAGGAGGACCCACTTCTTGAGCTTGTCCAGGTCCCTCTGGATGGCATCTCATCCCTCAGGCGTGTCAACCGCACCACTCAGTTTGGTGTCGTCTGCAACCTCGCTGAGGGTGCACTTGACCCCACTGCCTATGTCATTGATGAAGATATTAAACAGTACTGGTCCCAGAAATGCCTGCAAGATGGACAGCTTAAAAAGGTATTTAGCAGAGGTGAGGGTCAGGACTGTCTTTCTAATCAGATATTTCAAATCACAGATGCATAACTCCCAAATTTCCTGCTGGAATATTCCCTGTAAAGTTCAACATAGCTGTGAAGGGTAGGTATCGTTTGCCACACAAAAATGAGAATTAAACATTAGCTTAGCACCGCTCTCAAAAAAAAACCAGCATAGTTTTTACTATATTTTTTACATACATATAGTTTTTACGTACATCCTGGTTGCTGGATGGTGGCATTGCTTGAACATCCTGAATTAATCATTTCCTTAGGCACAATCAAGCAAATTACTTAAGCATGCCCCTATCTTTAAAAAACATGACTATTGAAGCTAAACTTCCAAGCAACTTGATGAACAGCAGCTGCTGTAACTTGCGTTTCAAAAAGAGCGCCAAAGCAGGGAGACTCATTTTCACCTCCATCAAAAGCTGGGAAGCTTCTTCACTGTGCAAAAAAGACAGACTATGAATAGAGTAACTATAATTTCATGTCAAGAAAAGAAGAGGTTCATCAGCACTGCTGGATTCGGTATAAGTTGCCAGAAAAGTGTTTTTGTCACTGCATGGAGGGGCTCAGCCAGCCCTTGCCCACAGCACCTGAGACCAGAGCACATCCTGGTACCCTTGGCAGCGTCTCCTCCCCGGATGCAAAGTTCAACCAGCTTCCAAGAACCACAGTAACCTGAACGCCTGCTGCTTCTTCAAGGCCCTTGTGCTGGACTTGTGCTCCAAAGCTGGTTTCTAGGCTGCCTTTAGGAAGATTTAAAGTAATGCCAGTAAAAATTAAGATATTAATAAGAGAGGATTGCTTCCACTACAGAAGTGCATTTTCATAGAACTAATGAAAACGAGATGGAAAAACCTGAGTCAAAGCCTTCAGCCAAACTGCAAGCGGACTACAAGGAAAGTCACTGAGGATAAGTCATTAGTGACCACTTTGAGGAAATCAAGTCATGCAAATCTCCCTCCTCTTGCCCAAATAATGCACTCCCGGGCATTCCTCCCCTCCTGATTGGAAACACGAGGTCAAGGAGCCAAATGCAGCAGCATTTTGGACAGGGAGGTCCAAAACCTCTGTGAAGACCCACGCCAGCCCCAGCCCAGACTTGCCCCTTGCCAGGCTGCTCTGCAGGGGCTGCAAACCCCTGCAACGGCTTGAGCCTGGATCTGCAATTTATAATGTATTTTCCTCTCAAAACACCCTCCCGACATGCCCACGCGCAGGGAGCGGATCCTGCGTTACGATTCTCCACCGTTCCCCGAGCACGGCTCCCGAAGCCACAGCTCTGAGAAGGGCAGTCACCACCGTCGGACAGCAGTTTGAATATCAAAAGGGCTCGAGAGACCGGCCGAGCGCAGACCAAAGAGGGTGGACACCTCCAGCCAGAGCACTGATTTTTTTTTTTTTTTTTTTTTTTTTTTTACGCAAAGCGTGCTGGCGATGATTAATGAAACGGCTCTGCCGCCTGCTACAGCCTCCGCTCAGAAGGTATGTGATCACAGGATGGAGCTTTCCAAGTCAGCTCTGAGGTCAAAAATGAAACACCCTGAAATACCAGTAAAAAGCGTTTTTCTCTCCCCTTCAAGAATTCAACATCTAGAAACAGGCACAGCAAAGGATTGCCCGCAGCAAGGCTCCCAGTCTATACTTACACTAATTACTTGCATCTTAACTACTTTGCAAACCTACAGAGAGAACCGAGTTAACTATCTGAGGTTTTATTTTATTAATGAAAGCACTAGCAGAAGAATGACATGTTTATTTTAATGATTTCATTCCCCTAATTTGTACAGTGCAGTCACTTTGACACCATGTACATCTGCAGATCAGCAACTGGACTGTGTTAGCGTGTATGTGCAACTCATACATACAGGCAAAAGCACTAACTAGCTTGATTTGCTGATTAGCAGATTTGTAAGTTATTTAAATGACTGTTCAGCGCTAATTCATTAAAACAAATTTAATCACTTTTCCCATCAGCATTTTCATACAATCCCTCACTCCCCTACAGAAACAATGGCGGTAAGGGAGCGGTAACTCAATAGCATTAAAACTCTGCCAACAGGGAGCCGTGGGATAAAGAACTCAAACTGCAGGAAAGAAGTTATCCCTGAACCACCTGCACCCAGCCAGAAGCACCGCCAGGCAAATGCGGACCCTGCACGCCGCTCAGCTCCACCACCGTCTGCCAACTTCTGCAGGAAAGCTGAGTACCTGCTTTCAAAGATGCATCTCCCAGCTCATATCCTGCTTTATATTCTTCTCCATTCCTTGCACGCCCTGCTCAAGCCTCTTCACAAGCTTATTCTCCTCCATCAAACCTCTAAACTTGTATAATTTGAGTGTGCGGCTCCCTTCAAATATACAACTTCAGGTAGTAATCTCAGCCCTCAACTCTTTACCACAGGTATATAAAGTATCTATCACTTATATTGTGTGAGCGATATGGAGGGGACCCAGAGCCTCCCAGAGCTCTGACGACCTCACATCAAAAGGCAGAACATGATGAAAAGGGTAAAAGCTACATAAGGGACAGCTACAGCTTCCCAAACAGGCAGGAGGGCAAGTCTGCAACGAGAGAAGCGGTGCCACTTACATCAGCTGTCAGGAAGGGGCTTTTTCTCCCCTAGAAAATAACACCTCCCCCCAGAAAAAAAAAATTTAAAATGCAGACATTGAAGATAATGGTAACAAATAGGAAGACATTTTCCTTAAATTGTGATTACATTTTCTCCTGCTGTGATTTGTGTCCCTCACTTCTCCAGATTTATTCCCCTACACACAAAAAAAAAGGTCAAAAGTTTTTAACACGGAAAAAATGTTTATCACATCTGAAGCTTGCCTCAGAAAACTTCACTTTTCAGCCAATGTGAAATAAAAATAGCAAAGTGGCCTTATTTTCTTATACAACTTCACATGAGCTCTGCCTGAGGCTGCTCAGCACGGCAGCAGCTTCCAACAGCTGCCCCGGCAGAGCTCTCCTTGGGAAATTCATAGTATTTCAGGACAAACTGGGGCTGTTTCACCCATTTCATAACCACAGGCTCACCAGGACCTCTTCAGGCCACTTCTGCACAAGGTGTACTCCCCCAGGAACCAGCATCTTCAACTACTGCCAACAGTCACGGTTACCCCAGGCACAGCTCAGCCTCTGCCTCCACCCCAACACAAGCAATGCTTTTCCCTATTAAAAGCTGAGAGCTGGAGTCAGTGCAATTCCCGCCTGGATCCCACCAGCAATAACCACCCTGAAAGCAGTGGTTTGCAAGAAGACCGTGCACTTGGTGAGCACAGGTACATCTCAACCCTCCCCGCCTTCCCACAGCTTGCTCACAAGCTCACCTGCCCCATCCAGGCTGCCTCTACCTGTCTGATGTTAGGAGCGGCTGAGGGAACTGGGGGTGTTCAGTCTGGAGAAGAGGAGGCTGAGGGGAGCCCTCATCACTCTCTACAACTACCTGAAAGGGGGTTGTGGTGAGGTGGGGGTTGGTCTCTTCTCCCCAAGTAACTAGTGATAGGAAGAGAGGAAATGGCCTCAAGTTGCGCCAGGGAAGGTTTAGATTGGAGATTAGGGAAAATTTCTTTCCCAAGAGAGTGGTCAAGCATTGGAACAGGCTGCCCAGGGGGGTGGTGGAGTCACCATCACTGGAAGTGTTCAAAAAAACGTGTAAACGTGACACTTCGGGACATGGTTTAGTGCGCCTGGTGGTGTTGGGTTGACGGGTGGACTTGATGATCTTAAAGGTCTTTTCCAACCTTAATGATTCTGTGATTCTATGTTCAGTCTTCCCAGGCTCATCACGTCCTCCCCAGAAGACTCATGTCTGGGGTAGAGCCAGGTCTCACACTCATGTTGGGCATTTCCTCCGTCTGCTACACAGTCTTTGAAGAAACCAAAGCCAACGCCTAACCCTGTCCCCAGTCACTCCCAGCCCATACCCCTAGGCTGCCTGGCCACAGCTTCCCACCAAACTCACCCAAAGGTGGGCCGCAGGTGCTCAGCCCCCTCCCTTTCTCCAGCTGAAGCCCATAGTTTCACCCTGTCATACTCCCCCTCACAGCTCCTGCTGCCACTCAGATGATCTCCACAGGGAAGGACACGTCCACATGTGCCTTTCACTTGCCTCAACCCAGCCGGGATTTGCAATAGGCTGTGCCTGGCCTGTACCCACCACATGGGCTTCAGCTGTCACCTTCAAACCATCCCTCACAGACACCGGTCACGGTTGGGTCTCCCATTGTGGGACCCCTCTCCCATGTTCTTCAGCCAGCTCCTGCCTTCAGCTTTGCTCTGAATTACAAGATCAGGTTATTTTTCCCAGACTCTTCCCCAGCCTCAACCATCTCCCACTGAATTTTCCTTAATCACTCCAGAAGAATCTTCACCTGCCGCTGCACAAGAGGTGAAGCAAAGAGACAACGTTACATTTGTAGACCAAGAGAAAGGTGCATTTTGGCCATCCCCAGAAATAACAAACCTGACTTGCGGTCACCGGGGTGAGAGGAAGGACAGGGAGGTGCCTGCACAGTGCTGATGCTTTTGGGAACTGGCCACATGGGAGATGCTGAAGCAGGAGGTAAGGATGAGCAGAGGCTGGCTGGGGTGATCTCATGGGACTGAGAGGTCCCAGAGAGACGGGATGGGATAGAAAAGAGGAGAGTGGCTGCAGGATGGACTCCTCAGTGCTGAGTTGGAATTTCCACACAAGCAAAGCACCATGCGGAGGCAGAAAACCACCCATCCCTGTGGGACGGCAGCCCCATCCCACATACCCAGCAGGTGCTCACCATAAGGAGGGCAGAGTATCACGGGCTGGAGGAGTGCGGGGATGCAGCAAGCTCCCTGACAGGACAGGGGAAAGGACCTGGCCAGCACAGGAGGAATCAGTAAGCACAAAGAAAGCATTTCCAACGTTTTACAACCAGTCCCATTTTTAAAAGGGAAAAAAATGCAAACCCACCACATTACAGCAGCCTACTAGGGTTTCTCTCTGATGGGTTTTATGACCATTCCCTTGGAAAGGCCGGCAGCAAGTCAAGCTTCATGCCGGAACAACAGCTCTGCTCACGGTGGCTCTCAGCAGCTACTCCACAACGAGCAGTGAACCGACGAAGGGGCAACATTTGGCCAAGGTTTGATTTCCAACATCTCCTTTTGGCAGATATCTGGACAACGCAGATTGTCCAGATAAACCAGTAAAGGACACTTAAACCAGCCTTTTGTGTAAGCAGCTATACCTTGCATGCAGATGGCATTTAAGTTGGCTTATTCACACGTGCTCCAGCACACAGTGGGAAAACCGCAAGGGAAGCAGGTCTGCGTTGAGTGGGCAGGGTCTTGGGGACCCACCAAAACCATGAGTTAAACCTGAGCTCCAGGTTCACATATGCCTTGGCACAAATGTACTACAACAAGGTTTTGGCCAGCTACTTCAGTGCCGTCAGATGGTCTGAATGTCCATCCGTGCCCTGCCTCCTTCCCTGCTTCGCCCCTCTTACCTGCAACTATAAGGCTGCAGAGTCTCTCCCTTCCTTTTAATTTAATAATCAATTGAACTTAATTTAATTACCAATTTAATTTATTGGATGACATCATCTATCCTCCCTTCTGCAAACCTTACCCAAATGCATGCAAAGTCAGGATGGGAAACAGATCAGCAACTCCCAAGAAGAAAAAAGTTTCCCAGTCCCCAGACAGATCGAGGAGAATATTCATGCACCAAAAAATGTGTAAATTGTTCTTATAACTACTGAGGGATTCATCAGCACAGGACGTCATGTATCAGCACAGACAGTGGTATGGGCACAGCCCAGAGACTCATTTCACAGTTCCCTGTGCCCTCTTTGATTTGCTAAAAAAGGGAGCAGGCACCTTGTAGAAATTAATTTATACAGAATATTAAAAAAAACGTAATAATTATACTCACTAAAAGGCACCAGAGCAGCAAACACTGACTGTCCAGACACAGACACTGCAGCAAGAAGGTGTGAGGCAGAGAAGTCCCACGCAGGGTTTGCTCAGGGGTGAGCCCCAGCAGGCGCAGCTCAGGAAAAGCGTTTCCATGCGTAGACCATCACCAGGCTTTAGGTCTCACCCGAACCACCAGAGTTTCATTTGCATTTGTTTTAAAACAAGCCTTCAAGTGAGTAGAAGCAATAGAGCTGGTTGCGCGTCGCTGCTGTGAAATGCATTGAGCCATTTGATTTAATAAATGATGCAATTACGATTATACATATTAAACATGACTGCCCGGTGTACAGTGAACTACCAAACAGCGTGTTTCAGAAAAGCTGCTCTGTCAGCTTACGCCTGGCTAGATGAATTAACCGGACACACCGAGCATTTCTAAGGGGAATCACAGATGTGGTACGTTCAAGTGTCCACCTCTATTAATTCAGCCTGTGCTTTGATTTCCGCCTTCAGGCCAGAAAAAGGGATTCCTGCGAGTGAAGGCACAGAGCACATTGGCAGACATGAACATCCTGGCACATACACATCCCTCGTACAAGACATGCTGCTAATGATGGGCGTGGAAAGTCTCTTAGCATCACTCCACCATCGCTTCTCTCCATCCTTTTTAAGTAATGACATGCAAGAGCTATCACTCGGATACAGATAAATGTAAAAAGAAAAAGTAACTGAAGACACATTCTCCTTCTTCTGTCCCAAATATCATATCAGATATGAGCAAGAGCAACTTTTTTCAAATGTCCTGAACTTTGCAGAGATGCGTATATAGAGATATACACTATGGACCCTCATGAACTAATGCACTAGCGTCCTGCAGAATAAAATCAGAGACAGGAAAAAAACCTTGTACTATACATTTAAACTAGATACTTGCTACGTGTTTGCTGTAGTTGGGCAAGGAAATGTCATAGAATCACAGCATCTTTGGCCTGGAAAGGACCTTTAAAGGTCATCTAGTCCAACCCCCCTGCAGCGAGCAGGGACATCTTCAACTCGAGCAGGTTGCTCAGAGCCCTGTCCAACCTGACCTGGAACGGTTCCATGGATGAGGCATCTACCACCTCTCTGGGCAACCTGGGCCAGGGTTTCACCACACTCATGGTGGAAAACTTTCTTCCTCAGATCTAGTCTGAATCTGCCCTCTTTTAGTTTAAAACCGTTACCCCTTGTCCTGTCGCTACAGGTCCTGCTAAAAAGTCTGTCCCCATCTTTCTCCTCAGCCCCTCTCAGCCCCGGCAGCTGCAGGAAGGTCTCCCCGGAGCCTTCTCTGCTCCAGGCTGAGCCCCCCCAGCTCTCCCAGCCTGTCCTCCCAGCAGAGCTGTTCCAGCCCTCGGAGCGTTGCTGGGGCCTCCTCTGGCCCCACTCCAGCAGGTCCATGTCTCTCCTGTGCCGAGGGCTCCAGAGCTGGACGCAGCACTGCAGGGGGGTCTCCCCAGAGCGGGGCAGAGGGGCAGAATCCCCTCCCTCGCCCCACTGGCCACGTGGCTTTGGGGGCAGCCCAGGACACGGTTGGCTTCTGGGCTGTGAGCGCACATTGCCGGCTCCTGTCCAGCTTTTCATCCCCCAGGACCCCTGAGTCCTTCTGGGCAGGGCTGCTCTCCATCCCTTCACCCCTCCAGCCTGTGCTGATACCGGGGGTTGCCCCGACTCAGGTGCAGGACCCTGGACTTGGCCTTGTTGAATCTCATGAGGTTCCCACAGGCCCATTCCTCGAACTTGTCCAGGTCCCTCTGGATGGCATCCCGTCCCTCAGGTGTGTCAACTGCACCACTCAGCTTGGTGTCATCTGCAAACTTGCTGAGGGTGCACTCAATCCCACTGCCTATGTCATTGATGAAGATATTAAACAGTACTGGTCCCAATACAGACCCCTGAGGGAGAGCCATCATCACTGATCTCAATCTGGACATTGTCCCAGCAGTCAGAACAGGTTAAACCACTTACAGACTTTTGGGATGCTCTTCTCAGCCCCAAAGCAGTCTACTCTCACACTGATAAAATGTACAGGCAACCGCTGCACAACCCTTTGTAGAGAAGTGTTCTCCGAATTAGTCAGGAGCCACACTCAGAGCACATCCATTCCTCCTTGCAGGCAAGGTCACGAGTACAGAGGAAAGATACTCTTAAATTTTCTTTGAAAAGCATTTGTCAGGTTTCATAGTCAGCTAAATCAACGAACCTGATTTCAGCAGAGAAACAGAGTGATGGGGACTGGCTGATTCAGGCTTTTTCCTCCTCAGGAGTCCTTGATGAGAACAGTTTTTCTTAGCAATTTTGTTTGCTTCAGGCTCACCCACAGCCCCTTTCCTCCATCCCGTGGTGAAGGTCCCAGCCAGGGGTGTCCCAGGACCTGGGACCATGGGGATTCTTCAAATTCCCCCTTCAACATAAAATTACATTTCCCGAATAGCATAGCTGTCTCCAAACAAGCCCCTGACACCATGAGCACAGAGAAAGTGAGAGCTGCCACTGGACCCATTAATCAGGGGCTCCAGCACTGCAAGGGCTGTAATCAGAGAAAAATAACCCCAGATAGGAGTTTTTTATTGCTTTTGATAGTCCATGGAAAATGGTCAAAAACCCAAATGGATCTGCCCAGAGTTAGCTGATTCAGTGAGTTTTTTTGTTCTTTTCCTTCACCAGCAATTTCTTCCTCCGGTGGGACTGTTCCTCTTGCTTGATTCAATAATTTCAACATTTCTGAGACAGAAATCTAATAAATAAGGAAACCCCAGAATCTGCCTCTTCCTATAGTACAGGATAACTGTACCCCAGCCCTCCCTGCATCGGTGCATATGGACACCTCTCCCAAAACCAAGGCAAACAAACTCTTCATGAGATCATTTGCAAAGTGCGAATGAGACGGGGCAGCTGCTTCTCACCATTTCTGCCACGCAAGGGCTGCACAGCGTTTGCTTCAACCGGGTGATACTTAGGGACATGGTTTAGTCTGGGCTTCCCACAAAGCGTCTGCCCTCTTCTTTCTGCAACACACGGATCTAAAACCAGAAACTCTTCTAAAATCCTTCCTCGGACACCGTGACCCCACGCATGCTTGCACGAGTCCTGGGCAAAACCAACCATGTCAATTTGTGAGTCACCGTAGGCCTCCAACGGCACGTTTCTGAACAGCCTTGGAAATAAATAGCAATAAAATCCCAGCAGCTTTTGTTGTCCTGTTTGTTTAGGGGTTTATTTTGCCTTGTGTTCCATCTGTGTCGCTTGCCTATTGCGCCGCTCCCAAGTGGCAGCACGTCAGCGTGTTATATTTAGGAGGGGGGAAAAAAAATGAGCTGCCTCTCTGGAATTCTTTCATTTGCCACTTTATTATCAACGAGACCACGTACTTCCAGATGGAAATGCAGATTGGCACGAACGGCGAGCCTTCGCCGCTACCTTCTGTTCACTCCCGCTTTGCCAGGAAAGATTATGTCCCCGGACAAGCTGGAACTTCATGCCAACGGCAGATAGTCCCATTGAATTAGTCCTTCCCAGGTTTATTTTAGCAATTTGCATTAAGTTTTGCCATTTGTTTACACAGCCCATGGTCTGGGCCTGTCAGATCTATATACACCATCCTGAGTTAGGATGTTGGAAGTTGTTTGTTTTGGGGTTTTTTTAATGGAGAAATAGGATATTAAGATTCATTTTAAACGAGTGCCTTGACAAAAAATAGAGTACTTTTTCTGCAAGGCACTTAGTATGTCATCCCCTCGTGGCAGCACTGGAACGAGAGCACTTTGCAAAGCAAAGTTTAGTTGAACTCAACTAAACCCGCTCTGATTTCAGCCTGGTATTCCAAATCCCAGTAATTACTGCCACATATTTTACCATCCTCCGGTGCATTGCACAAATTGAAAAATATATTTCCGTCTCCCAGCTCAAAGTATCCTTACTAATAGCCAACAGTGAAAATAATCATCATAGCACGGCAGCAAAACCAGCGCGTAGGGGAGCGCTTCAACATCACGTGCAAACGAGTGGAGAATCCAACTCAATCTTAAAGTGACTGGACTGAGAATCTCAAACCTAAAAAAAGGTAAAATAGACAGCGAAGTGTAGCCAGTTGCCATGGCAACAGCAAGATATGAAGGCAAGAACTGATGGAACCTTTGCAGTTATTTAAACGCTTGTTATAACATTATGCAAAACAGCTGAGTAAAGTAAGCAGAGAGGTTAACGTACTTGGAAGAAAAACAGTCATTGCAAGATGAGCAAGGTAACAATTTATAAGTCAGAAATAAGATCGTGTTTAAATTGAGCCATTTGAAATAATGATATAATTATGCCCTCTTAAATTTACAGGGGAAATTTATTTTGAAGAGCAGAGAAAGGAGGGAACTCTCGTCGGGCCACAGCTTTCGGTGCGAAATCACTTCTCACCAACAGCTGCACGAGTCCTTCTCCAGCATCTCAACTTCATACCCCGCAGCCCCAGCCGTCCCCATGCTCCAGGGAGATGGCCCAGGGGCGAAACTTGAGCCACACCAGAGTCCAGCCACGGTCCTTTGGCTTTGCAGCATCTCCATTTGGATTCCCCCCTCCGCCTTTTTCCTTCCAGTAGCTGCTCTGCTCTGAGCAGTGGGATGACACAAGATGAGCGCGGTCGTGCATAAGGGTGAAGGAGAGATTTGGAGCCAGGATTTCCTCTGAAACTCAGGTTTCGTGCAAGAACAACATGTTATTACCCACGGACAGAAGCAAATCAAGGCACATCAGAGAGCAAGTTCAGCATCCACAAAGACCTACCAAGTCCTTCTGTCCCAATATTTTCTCTCACTGCCTGTACAAGCTACACGGTACTCTGCCTCCACCTCTCTCATAGGGCCAAAAGGATCTATTATCTTTCTTCCTGTGAAAAAAGGAAAAAAGTTGGGACTTACCTCTTCTTGCCCCATAATTCACCCCAAGCCGGGAGCAGGGCTGCTTGGTGTGGACTTTTCTCCAGAGAGGCTGACAGGAGTAGAGCGGAGTAAATCCCATTAGTCGTGCTCAGACCTTTGGGCTCAACTCCTTCCTATAGCCATTTGTCAAGTGCTTTTCATCTGAAACATGATTCTGGGATTCAATTACTTTATAAAGTCAATATTTTAGGTCACAGCTTATGCATCAACAAAGACATCTCCAGGGATTAGAGTTTAGTGTGGTGGAGCTCTAAGTAATGTTCCCTGCACTGCTCCAGCTAAAAAAGTCAATAAGGTAGGTTTGTTTCAACCACATTTCACTCTCGGAGGCTGCAAAATTATTGTTCACTTTTGTAAATCTAAACCATCAAGGAGGAGCAAATGTTCCTGCCTTCATTATTTCCAGAGAGATAAAACAGGATTGCTCCACTGCCTCCTCTCGATGTGCTTGGCAATACCGTCCTCCTGCTGAGCTAGCAAACAGGCACGGGTCAAGAAGCTCACTCTGGGTGGGTCTTGCCCGTGCAAAGGGTCAACACAAGGTCTGGAGCATCACTTAACCCCCCCTGCAGAGGTGGATTTCTGGCATCAGAGATGGATTTTTGGTGTTGGAGAGTCCTTCAGCCTGTCTCAATTTTCTAAGCCTCCCAACAAGGCAGTGCTCGAGCTGTGGTGCCAGGATGGGCAGTGTATTTCTAAACCCAGTGTCTAAACCCTCTGCAGTAGGATGCGTGTGCACCTAATAAAACATAAGGCAGTGTATTTTGGGGTAGATTCTGCAGTTAGCTGAGGTCTCCCAGGTACCTGCTAGAGGGACCAAAGATAACCCAAGGTCAGAGACTACAAAAACCTGAAGCATTTAGGCACAGGAGGGAGAAAGGAATCATGCTGAAGACCAAACCTTACTCAAGAAACCAGAGCGCAGGCGTAGGCAGCCCAGGTGAAAGGCTTTCATGAGCTGAACCGGGAGCGAGATTTGCGGCAGCCCTGGTGGAACATCACACAAGACATGGCAAGAGCTGACCTGGGATGCTGTGCAATCCAGACCAGGCAGATAAAATGAGATGCACTTCACCTGGGGCAGGAGGGAGCATTAGGAGGAAGGCTGGCACCCAGAGGAGAGTCTCAGAGTTTGGTTCCTCCACCCTTGCAAAGGGCAGCCAGCAAAGGAAGATGGGGGAAAAAAACCAACTTTTTAGGCTGAAAGGCAACATTATCAAGGGGAAAATGTCAGGATAAGCTGATCACAAACACATTCAGGTTGGAAACTGAGACATGGTTTATAATGCTCAAATGGAGACGGTCTAGAAGAGCTTTGCAGAGAGGTGTAGGAGAGAGGTAGGACATCTGCCTGGCTTTTGGGTGGCTCTCAATGGGTTAAGGAAAGGCAGCGGATGCAGCCGTGCTGCAAGAGAAGAGAACAGGAGCTGGACCCTCCCACCCTCTGCTCCAATATTTCATGCTTTTTTACTAAGCACTACAAATACAAATCTTCAGGGTTTTAATTAAAGGCTTCAAGCAATCTAAGGGGGGAAAAAAAAAAGTTTCACATTTCATTTGGGATGGGGGCTTTCTCCCTCCTCATTATGAAATTTAGCTCAATATTAAATTAAATATTTCAAATACTTTTTTCCCCTGAAATCATCCAAACAGTAAATTTGAGTCTTTGTTTAACAGACTACCTATTGATCTTTGCCAAGGCCACAGCACTTCATAAATCTTCACTGAAGCCAGAAAAGCATCCAAAAAAAAAAAAAAAGGATTAAAAGTTAATACAACTCAGATCACTTTCCAAGAGAAACTTCCAAGCCCAGAAGTGTGTTTTCAGCAAAGAGGCCCTGCAGAAGCCACCCTGCTCAGCACTCACCAGGGCACAGCAGGACCATGGTGCTCAAGATGGGCCAGGAGCTGGTATCTTGGTGCACGAATGCATCCGTTGCAAACCCAGCTGCAATGCCGGGACTCTCCCACAGCATTATCTGGGCACTGCAATACCTTCCCCATCAAAGCCAGCATCTCAAACCTCTGCAAAATGAGGAAAAGCTACACCAAGAGAACCCATCAAGTATATTTAATTTAGGTTCATTAGACAGGGAGAAGAAATCTGGCCTGTTAGCTGAGTAGCTAATCAGGACAACAACCGTGGGCATCTTAATGGGATTGCTGCAGCTGTGGTGAGGGCGAAATCACCTCCTGGAGCCGGGCATAGCATCGCAGGCACGACTGGGGGCAGGCAGGCAGCCGTCCAGGGCATCCACCCAAAATTACCCCAGCCTAAAACCAGCAAGAAGAGATGGAAATCCTCCGCCACAGCACTGGAGGACTGTTCAACTGAAGACTGTTCAATTAACAGAACTTAGTAAAATTAGAAGATTTAACAGCAGCACAACGTTTAACACCAGATAGCAGAAACACCCTCCTTTGACACTTTTTACCCATTGATAAGGTTTGATAAAGCTCTAAGCTTCACAGGCATTTTCTAGCAAATGAGCCATAAAATAGGATAGTTTAAGTATTATCCCTAAATGGTAAACCTTCCAATTATGCTTGAAGAAAAATTACTATATCCTGCTAATTATAGCATCCATGGCTTGGATTTGTTTGAAGAGAAGCTCACTTTATTTAAAATAAATACCAACGCTGAAGGCAAGACAGGGGGTGAAAAAAGAAGGAAAACGAGAAATTAAAGACCAGGAGCATGTGGAATGACTGAGCACCCCTGTGCCATGGGTACACACTGCAGCCGGTGCACCCCACCGCATCCATCCAGCTGTGGCAGACCCCACCTCCAGCAGCCCCCTCCAACCAGGACCAGCCTGGTCTAGAGCCAGCTGCCAGCATCGCGGGCCCGCCTGCCTCCCAAATTACCTCCGGCGTCCACCCACGGCACACCCCAGCTCCACCTGCATCCCAAAACAGGATCCCTTCCCCAGGCTCTCTGCTAGTTGCATCTCCAAGCTGGGATCCGCAGCTGCCATGGAGGTGGCTGCAGCAGCGGGACGCCCTGCACGTGTCAGGATCTGTCCCAATTTGGGTGACTCTTGTCCTGCCCTGTGGCCGCTGCCATCGTGGGTAAGACAAGAAGCCCAGGTGGAAAGCAGAAGGAGGAGCTGTACATCTGCAGATAGCAAATGGTTCTTGGCAGCATTGCAGACCTGGTTTAGGGATTCCCCAGGACAAGGATGGGCTCCCTCCTAAGTGAGATGATAAAGGCAGCGGAGGGTTAATTCTTATTAAAATAAGAAATCATTTCATAATAAAACTTTTTTTAGAAAATGCCCAAGTCTGACTTCAGTACCTGCTCAGGAGGTGCATTACGGGTGACCAGGACCCAGAAGAGAGCCAGGCTCAAAATACCTCCGTAAATGCATTTATTCATCATAAACGCTAATTTTAAGGCCATTTCCTCCCAGACAGATCAGCAGGAGGTTTGGGAGCTGCTATCGGCTCTATTTACAGCAAGCTGGAATTAACCTTGGGACCTTCTCTGCTCTCCAGAAGGCATCTCCGTGTCCAGGCGATGGATCAAAACAAGCCCCACACTGAAATGCTCTTTGCTGTAACTGAATTACGGGGACAGCCAGGGCCACCGCCAGCAACCCAGACACAGGCATAAATAGGTCAAAACCAAAAATGCCTTGATTCGTTAGACCTGAGTAAACAACAGCCAGCGTTAGACTGGGGACAAAGGGCTTTTTGGGCACTCTGAAGTGTGCCGCTCTGGGGTTGGCTCGTTGTCACTTGCAAAATTTGTCGTACCATGTCACATTTAATTTTCCAGCAGGATTTGGTGTTCTTGAGCAAAAGCAGCCAGAGGGGTAAGGACCAGTAGGCAGAGGTGAGAGACCCATCACCGCCAATAGAAGAATTAGAGTTGTGACCATGTCTGGATGAACCAAGACAATGTTTTTGATTTCTCTCACTGAAACATCGCCTGTGTTCTGCACCCACATTAGTCAGGGTTGCAGGCAAGCAGAGAACATAATTTCATTTACTAGACTGGCAAATCTAGACTCAGCACTTTCTTTTCCAGAATAAGCAACGCCAAGGTCTTTGACCCTTCGTTGCTGCCTTCTCACAAATTTTATGGACTGGCTGGTGAGGCCCAAGGTCTCAAGTACCAGCTACAGGTTTGACATAGGAAAAGTGAGCTAAGCATGGTCAAAAAGGGTCCATTTTCATGAAACATATGAAAACAACATTTTGGGCTCCACGTACTGGTCCTTTTGGGTTAAAAATTGTTATGCTTTGTCAGGGAGGTCACAGGAGAAACGGTAATGGGTTTCACCCTGTGTTCCCAGTGCACAGGGACCAGGCATACTGGGGAGAGAAAGAGCAACTGATGCAGCAAAAGGCAATAAACTGAGAAAAGCAAAAATAAAGCACAAGCAAGCCAGATTTTTTCCCCTTTCAGACTATTTTTAAATAAAAAGCTTAAATA